>NC_084674.1:5695000-6045000 GCF_028389875.1 Rhea pennata | reverse complement strand
AGTGCTAAAGATGATATTCCTCAACATTTGAAAGTATTTTGACTCCAAACAGTGTCTCACATGCTGTAAAATAGAGCAAGCTTTCACAAACCTCAGGGTGACACCTGAGAGCAGTGTGGACGGTATGGATTTTTAAACTTTATGAAAGTTACCTTTTCTATTTGCTCTTCTACACTTTTCAGCTACAGTGTTGGCAAAATAACCTATCCTAGCTTTAATTTCAGCTGTGAGAGCTCAGCATTGCATGGTGTTCATTGTTAAGACAAGTCCACACAGGGAAGAGGTAAACTTCCTGAATTAAAATCTGTTTTTGGAAGAGATGAGACTTGGAAGGAAACAGCCCGTTCTGTGTACGGCAACTCCACAGCCCCATGCAACCCCTCCGTCCTTCGGAGCAACGCGAGGCGCTGCCGGTGTTGCAGGCTTTGAGGAAACCCGTGTTCCTCCTTTTGCGTGACTAAGTGCATGCTCTTCAGGTGCGGACTCCAGAAACATATCCAGAGTCTCTAAATCTGTAGTACATATAATAGTTAATATGCTGTAAGTGATAAAGCAGCTATTTCCTGAAGGATGAACTTGGTCTTGCCGTAGAGCTAGATTCATGAGAAGATGCATGGATTCAGTGTAAAAACCCAACCTGTGCCTTTCCCTCGGGGCTCTGTTGCAAATGAGGGAGATACTCTACTGTTCCCACCAGGAGAAACAGAGTAGAAGTCAGCTGTTGAATACACCATTTTTCACAGCAGACTAGAAGTGAAGCAGAGGCCTGAAAGTGAAAGATTTTGTCATCCAAGTCTAGCAGGGGTCACTGAGGACAAGAACGGTTGCTGAAGTAGTGACTCCTACAAAATGTAACTGATAGTCGTGCGCGGTCTGTAAATATGTGACCGCGTCCAAGCTGGCACTGGCTAGCACCATGCTCGGCACCCTTGAGAGGACGATAAGGCTGGACAAATACTGTTACCTCTCTGAAGTGACTCTTGCAGGTCAGTAGTAAGCAGTGAGAGAGGGTCTGGGTAGACCCGGTGTTGGTGCTGTGCTGGCTGCACAAGGGGTGCAGGGGGTAGTATGCCACGGACATGCAACCTGCATCGATTCCTGTCGTCTGAGAAATTGGTTGATCAATGCATTTAACTACTTCAGATACTGTGTTATGTGCTGCTTTGGCTAGATCATAACTTTTTACTGTAAATAGCTTTTTTGACACAAAAACTTCATGCTTTCTGCCTTCTTCCATGTCTTTCACTTGGAGAAAGGGTCATAGGAATTTTTGATGGGTAAAACAGTTTCTAGTTGTGTAAGTGGTGTTTGTTCTTTACAATGTGCCTTTTCATAACTGTGTTTTTGTGTTTAAAAGTGACTGTTGGATCGCTGAGGCTGCGGTCGTGTTGCTGGATCTGCAATAGCTCGCTTGTACCTGCCTTGGTTTTCACATTCAGGGATTTTGGGGAGGGATGAATTAAGTAACCAGAATGTTCCAGTAAGTGTTAACGGATGTCGCTTCCCTGCACTGGCTGTGTCCTAAAATAAACTGTTGAAATAGCCTCTGAATAATAGACTTCTCTGAAAAATAGACTTCTGCGTGTCATTCCCCAGTCAACAAAAGTAACTTTTTGCCTTGTTCCTGTTCTGGGGCTTTCTGATCAGTGTTATTTTTGTCCCTGTTTCTGGGTAATGGACTGAATGAAAGGGAGCAAATGTTCTTTAAAAAGATGGAGGGCAGGGAGAGGGAGAGAAGAGCAGCTACAACATTATTGAATAGTTTTAGCTGTTACTGAATTCAGAGTTGCCCTATGGGGAGCAACGAGCAGCACAACCCAATCAGTGTAATTCTGATGACACTTCAAATGCGGCAACTGTTTCATCTTGGAGGCCTGAAAAGGCTTCAGCAAGCAAAAGAACTGAACTTCTAAAGCAAAGCCACCTCGGGCCACTGATGTCCTTAGGGGGAAAAATGTGATGCCGTCACTTAACGTATGAGTATTACATGTGGGAAAATGGCTTTTGAGAATGAGTTAAATCATTGTCCCGCTAAGCTACCAGAATTGCTCAGAATTGGGTGGTACGAGGCGTTTTCTTAGCATTGTGGTGAAACCCATGATCAATATTGTAACGAAATAGTTGAAGGTTTAGATGATGCTTAGGACTTCCAGGCTTAGTAAATCAAACTGTGATGAACGTTACTTCTCTTGAAATTTGCCAACCTAGATTCAAGAGCCCGTAAGTAAACACTTAGGTGAAAATGATAACCCATATTGCAAAAAAAAAAAAAATCCCACTTGGATGGTTACTTAAGACTATTCCACATCAGTCAGCTGCTTGAAGTTAAGTTAATGTATACTTGCTTTGACAGCAAAATGCAGTCAGTCAGTGCAAGAGGCAGTAACTGATAATCTTCTCATATGTTGTTCTCCTCATATGGTGTTTTTTTCCTTCAAATCTGAAAGACACCTGTCATAAGCACAGGATTTTTTAGAGCTTTTGACATTTAATTGAGGTCCTAGAACATGTGTTGCTGCTGCTGCTTTTGTGTTTTGTTGTCACTGAAATGGATGGGTTTGAGCAGTTTAAAAAACCAGCTTTGATGTCTTCCTCCTGGCCCAGCTTGCTGCACAGGCTTTCTGGTGCAGTGGCCTGCACTGAAGCCCGCAGCTCTTGCAAAATATTTCATTGGGTGTGGATTTACGTCGTTTTTCCTTGGGTACCATTAATTGTTAAATGACACAGAATTTTAACCTTTCTTTAAAATCTCATGACATCTGGTGCTCTAAGCAACAAAAAGTTCCATTGAACTGAGAAAACTGACCAAAAAACAGTTTATAATTACAAATAAACTACAAGTCCTAAGGCAATTCAGTTGGAACAAATGGTCTTCTTTAATTAAAAAAAAAAAAATAAATAAAATAAAAAAGAGGGGGAGGGAGCAGGGGGATCAAGTCTTCCTTCCATTTGGTTAGCTGTCTTCTCTGCATCTCTGGCATGTTCCTGTTGCCCAAGCTTGTCTCTACTTAAATGAAGCATTAAGTGGTTTGGCTTCACTTTCCCAGAAGAGTTCAATGATGTTAGAGGAGAAGATTTTTTTATTATTATTATTTTTTCTCCCTGTGTGATGCAGAGCACTTGAATACCTTGCTCCCTTGCTTGGGGGGCCTAGATGGGCGCAGGGCAGCTCAGAGCTATGGGCAGCTTGACATGCTCTCAGGTGCCTTTGCCAGATAGGTTGCACCAAGTGGGAACAGGAGTATCTCCAGCTCTGTGTCTATAGGAGTAGGTGCAGATGGGAGCTCCATACTGCTTAATTCCATGTCCTGTTTTTTGTCAAATCACTATTTTCAAAGAAACAAGTGTTGTATCTAGTGAGTTCAAGTAGGAGGAGGATGGCAGGGTAGGCTGTTTTGGCTAGCAATTCTCTGCATAAATAGCTCTACTTTGACCAGCTAGGTCTGAATGTGGCACTCACACTGTGCTGGACCCGTTGGCTCCCCAGGGGACCGGCTGTGACTGTGCTTCTGCAGTTCAGGGGTGGCCCAAGTTCTGGAGAGCTGGCCTTTGCCGGAGGGAGCAAGAGAGATCAGAGTGTGGTATCTGCTCCCAAACAAGGAGATGAAAAGTACAGGGATGAGCAAGAAGCAACAGAGGAGGTCCTGCGGCCAGGACTTCTGGGCTCAATCAAACCTGCCACTTGGCCATTCTTGATCTTATAGTTCCTTGCAGCCAAATTCTTCTCTTACTTGAAATTACGGCAAAGTAACAATTTTTTTCCATCCTGTCTTAAAAAAAAAACAAACAAAAAAAAAAAAAAAAAAAACCACATCCCTCTCCCAAGACAGTAATTCCATCCCTTCTTGCTTGCCAGTTCCAAAAAATCCAAAAAAGCATTATTCTACTTACTTTAGTAATATTAAAATGAAACTTGGGTTAGGATTCCTGAAGATGGATAATAGAGATATGAGATCAGTTTAAAGCTGTTCCATTTTTCTTGTATGTCTTTGTTCATGGGCATTTCTTATTTAGAGTATCCAAAACAAGAAATTGCCCTGCTCTTGCACTTCGTCTCATGAATTTGGAAGAACAGCAAGAACTGTTCTTTACCCCAAAGGCAAAAAGGGGCTGAGGACCAAATTTAGATCTTAAAGAAGTCAAAGCCTGTATTCATGCTTTCAGATCCAGGGTAGCTGCATTTCTTTTTTTGAGTTTGTTTTGCAGCTCTTTGCTTCTGAGATATTTTGTGTTACTTGTCACACGAAAAGTAATGCTGCCGTTTGACCTATCAACAGGCTGAGAGTGCGTTGTACTATACTAATAGTACATTTCGGGACAGAGTACAAACGTGCTTACTTGGGCAAATATTTGATATAGAGACTCCAGAAGATGATGTATGAGATGAAAGACACAATGTATCACCCAAAAGTATTATATTTATAGAAGTAGCTCCATCAGATTTCAACAATGAAGGGAGCTCATAAGGTGACTCAGGAGGACAATAAATGACACGGTGAAGAATCCATTCGAGGTTTCTCAGATGCTGTCTGTGTAGCCCCTCAGGCCTCACGCTTCTACAGAGCAATGGTAGTTGAAACTGGTACATCTGTCCAAGGTGGAAAGTGTGGTGAAACAGTTTTGACCCTGTGGGATCTCCTGCCCTTGTTACAGTGACACACAGAGCAGGAAGAGTTTTGCAACAGCCTCTTGGGACTCTTTGGAGACAGCTTGTATGTTCTTGTACTCAAACGTGGGAGAGTATTTGATGTGTTACAGATTCAAAGGAAATGGTCAGTTCCTGAATCTCTCCTTTGCATCATTTCAGAGCAATCTAAAGAAAGAAAGGGCAGTTCTGTGTATTCTGATCACTTTTGTTATGCTCTTGTAAGTCGTGTTATGTCCTTGGAGAACAGTGCATATTTAGTACGTGGTGATGATATTCTTCTAGAAATCTTTTCCACAAAGGCAATCGAATGTCTTCCCAGTTTCTGATGGGAAGAAGTCTCCAGTGGTTGGCCTAATACACTTCAGCTAAAGAGCTTGCCATTTTTATGCTGCTCTTGCTTTTTCTCTCAAGAACTGTATATATTTGGAGACAAGATTTTATTTGTATGACACTGCTACTGAATGATGCCCTAGTATCTGATGTAATTTAAAAAGAGATGCCTGCCTGCCTTTGGTGACTGAGAAGATTCAGAAGCTTTACTTCAGCTTCATGATTTTTTTCTTCATGTTCCCCGGTGTACAGAGGGTAATACAGTCCATTTAAAAACAAACTTTTTTTAATCATGGAGTAGCTTCATAATCTAGAAGAAAATGTAAAATAAGATTAAAATATGGTATTGTAGGATGATGGAATTCTTGGGGGAAATGCATCCTTTTGAGATGAGTATTTTTTTTTTGCCAACAAAAATTCTGTATTGCTTAGGCTACAAGTGTTTCAACACTTGACATGTAGTGAAATCTGTTCAAGGTATTAATAAATCTATAAATTAGGCTGATAAATGCACAAGTATTTAGTGAGTTCTGCTATCATCAGTCTTAAAATTCATACAACAAGGACTATGCGCAGATATTACAGCCAAATGACGAACTCTTCTAATGGGTTGGCACAGATCTGTTTTGTTAGACTGTACATGCAAAATCTTAGCTTTAGCCAGTGGGAACTTTGTTAGTGTTACTTCCCTCTTTGGGCCTTTCTAATGCCAAAATCTTCATTCCTCTCTCCTGACCTTGACTGTTAGAAGGTAAAGGAAAAGGCAGTTTGCCTGATATGCTATGGGTGAAGCAAGGGCTCATGAACCCGAGAAGCATTTGCGGAGCTAACACAGATAGGGAAAGCTGTCTGCTACCCGTCCATCGTTAGCCTCAGGTAAGAAGAAGCTGCAGTTTTGAATCAGACGAGACCTGCACCTGGGCATTTTGCTGGGTGTCTCTCTTAGGAGTGCAGAGGATGGATAAGTGGTGGACGCAGATGGAAGAGCCTTGTTCCACGCCAAGTTGCCATAACTCCAAAGGACTAGTGGGGTTGAAGTATAGAAGAGGTTTCTAATGCCTGGAAAGGGGGATGCCTGTGCAAAATTTGTCAGACAAATAGGGCTTGGTTTTAAAACAGTGCATGTTTAAAGATGAGAGTTACAAAGATTAGCTTGTTTGCTGGTAGCTCTGTCTACTTGGAAGATGAAAATTTAAATGAAAAATAGATTTGTTGGGGCAGCAGAACTGCTCTTAACTACTGGTGACAGTAACACTGATGCACAGTTTGGGGCTGACAAAGCAAGTGCTATACTTAAGCACATCATGATACAATACAGAGATCTGTTGTGATAGTGCAACAAATCACAAATTAAGCTCCATGGAAACAGCAGAGGCGTTGAAAATAAGTTGAACAGCTTCTGATGCCATGCCTGAGAAGAAGGCACGTGAACATCCAGCAGCTGGAGATAAGGCTGCAAAGCCCTGTGGACTTGCTCGGTGTACCCCACTGCAATGAATATCGCATTAGGCTTGCAGAATATTTGTTCGGTTATTCCTTACTCCATACTTAAAAACTTTTAACCTTATGGCTAAAGAAAAATACCATTGTCTATTAGTATGACTGGAACGAAAGATGAATAGCGAATTAGCCTTGAGCTAACTGTCAATCTGACTTTGATAGCCCATCACTTAAAAGGTCCTTTTATGTTTATGAACAAGCATGACGTCAAAGCCAAGGCGGGGGGAATAATACCAATACTTAGGGCTAAACTTGCATAGCTTCCAAATAGAGCCCCTGTGTGAACTGTTTGTTTCTCTACATGCGTAGCTAATTAGCCTAGGTTGCTATAAGTCGTGGCGGTGGCATTCGAACTTCTGCTGCTGTTTTGGGGTAGCTTGTTTATGGTGCTTCCATGTGTGAATCTCTCCAAATTGGAATTGCATAAAACTAAGGATATTTCGGTCAGTTTTCTCACAACCTATAAGTATTATGTTGGAAATGCTTGAGTATAATCATTATCAGGTAAGTTATTACTGTATAACTTCTTTTTTTTTTTTTTTTTTTTTTTTTTTAATGTTGCTAAAAAGGATTATGGTACCCTGGAAATCCTTTTTATCTGTGTGGAATCTAGTATGTTTTATTTTAGTTCTTCCACAAAAATAAGTAGGATCATTATCTACCTTCTGATAAAAGCTAATGGTCAAAGATTCCAAGGTGTGGTGAAAATTTGCATGGAAAAATTTGCCTTCTAGCGTGTATTGAGGGTGTACCTGAATCAGTCAGTGAGGTTCTTCATGTTTTGTATATTTAAAAATGTTGTACTGAAAAGCTCATCTTAAATATGAAAATTGCAAATTATGACAATATTTGTTGGTCTGAACTGCAACATTTAATTTTTTTGCATCATATTTGCATAATACGTTTTTAAACAGGCTCTCATTTGTGTATGATTTAGGCCGCATGTATTGAAAATACAAATATTCTGGAGGAAAAATGGTGTCCTTTTTTAAACAGTGTGTTACTTTTAACTAAAACCCGGCCAACCTTTTAGTCTACCCCTTGCTTGATGTCTGATAAAGGATAGCACTCTGTACTATTTGGCTTAATTGGTATCTACTGACAAGTAAAAAAGAATCCTGCTGTGCACCTTATTTCTCTGTATTTCTGTGAGAATTAAATGTCATGTAGCTTAAGGTTTGAGAACGTTCTTTTGGAAATACCTGTGTAAAGCTTGAGTATTGGTTTTAAGTGAAAAATCTGATCATAGAAAAATAAGTAGAACTTCTCGTTTGGTGATTAAGAAGTCAGTTACTGAAACACTAGCTCCTCAACTGATTTCTTGCTACCCAGTGTGAAATAGTGAAGCACCACTGACTTCCTTGGAGGTGCACAGATCTGTACTTTGAGTCAAGTGCTTAGCTCATATGCGTGTCACAAATGTATACCCCGCACTGATAGCACATTTAGTGATGCCATGAAGCAATAAAGCACTTTTTTTTTTTTTATCCTGTTCTTACAGGTGCAGACTCACCTTGAGAACCCAACCAAGTACCATATTCAGCAAGCCCAGCGGCAGCAGGTAAAGCAGTACCTCTCTACGACTCTAGCAAATAAACATGCCAACCAAGCTCTGAGCTTGCCCTGTCCAAACCAGCCTGGGGATCATGTCATGCCACCTGGAACAGGAAGCAGTGCACCCAACAGTCCAATGGCTATGCTTACCCTCAACTCCAACTGTGAAAAAGAGGTAATGTACTCTTACCGGGTATATTCGTCATTAAAATGGAATTACATTCTCTGCTTTCTTTCTATTAATAATTTTCAACCAGATTTGCTTGTTGTTAGGATGTTAAGTTTCTTTTCTGAACCTTTGGCTTTGAAAATGCAGTTGCTACCTTTGTATCTGCCTGATAATTATGTATTTGCATAGAATATTAGGGCCAAAAAACTTCTGTGTCCCAGTAACTTCCTCCTTTTTGAAGTATTTTAGCTAGCTTATGCCTATTAAAACCTTTTTTTGCTTGCTTGCTTGCTCAATGCACACAGTGAATAATTGACCTTTGGAGAATACAAAGCTGTTTTGTGTGCTGTAGCTTTCTGGAATAATGTTATTTATGGCTCATTCAGTGTATAAAGAGCAAAGAGCATAACAAAAATAACTGAAAAACACAAAGCTTTTTGAAATATTTTAGATTTCTCTGTGTTTTTACAGTAAAATTTGAGTGAATCTGTTGCATAGCTGGAAACTCCAGATTGTCCCAGCTAATATATTATAAAATTTAACAGAGTACTGTTTCAGGAGGAAACAGTTGTGCATGAGGCTCACTAGCCTATAGGTAGAAGTCCTTTGCAGTTTTATCTTAATATTTCTAGCAAAAATTCGGTTGGATGTTATAAGGATGCATGCTCAGATGCAGAGGGGAGGTTATTTGAATGATGTTAACAAGGGTTAGACTCAGGAGGTTAACATTTTGCAGCTTGACAAATCAGAGACGATTGTAGAGCTTCTTCCCCTGCCAGCCTTTGCCACTTTTTAAATACAGAGACAGATGCACTCTGGGAGGAAACTTTCATCAAACTTAATCTGAGTAGCAGTTATTCTAGAATGGGTTTTACACATGCCAGAGAAGTTATTTGTGCTCCATAACTTCAAAAGAAATGAAAATCAAATAGTGCCTACCTCTGATTTCAGCTGTGCCCAAATGCTTTTTCTCAGGATATTTACAGCTTCACTTTGCTGTGTCATCAGGCACATGTGTGCATGACACTGTTTCAGTTATGCTCCTTTTGGGACTGAGACTGTGCCGTGAACTCAGATCCATGCTTTGCTTTTTCTTTTTTCTTTTTTTTTTTCCTTTTTATTTCTGCAGGGATTTTATAAATTTGAAGAGCAAAGCAGGGTTGAGAATGAGTGCCTGGCTCTGAATACACACTCACGAGCATCATGCATGCAGGTACTGGATGACACAGGAGTTGGAGCACAGAACCCTTTTTTAATAAGAATGTTCATTTGAAATTATGCTAAATAGTAAACTTACTATTTAAGTGGATTGAAAAAAATCACAGATTATAAATCTGCCATGTCTTGCACATCAGAGTTGACTTGAAAAATGCATTAAAACGTCTGAAAAGGGAGAATGCTTTTCTAAAACTGTAATGTGATAGGAGAACATCATATCAACCATGTTTTAAGATCCCCTATTAGGAAATCTTTTCTAATCCAGTATCCTCAAGACCACATCTTTTTAAGACTACACGGATGTGTTGCTGTTCTGATAGTGTTTCCAAGGCCCTGTTTCTAGACAGATCATGTTTGCATTTAAAATTGTGAGTTGTGTAGGCTAGCATACATCCATGATAATTTGTCTTCAGTAGTCATCCTTCCTTTTTTAGCAAAGTGTTTTTATCCCTAGTAACAGTATTAAGGATATGGGCTATAACTATTAATCCCCTTCTTGCCCTCATTCTAGATGTTTCATTCTAGGCTTATGTTTTTGTGAGCCGATGTGAAAAATCCCCTCAACTGCTTTTTCTACAACTGACTTTAGGCAGTGACTTTGCTGATTACTATTGTTAAGGGCCTCTTAGAGGCAATGAAAAGAAACAGGCAATCCTACAGGATAGTTCAGAGCACCTGACTTGGATGATTTTCAGGTCTCCATTTCTCCTGACTGTGCAGCAGCATACGGAGGCATGTTAATTAAGCCCAGTCCCTGGAAGAAGGTTGCTTGCGCCACTCTTCATCTCTGGGCTGCTTTTGGATGGTGCTTCCTGGGAGGGCATATTGGGGAAACGAAACAAATGAATTGCCCTGTTGAGGAAGGGAAGTCTTTCACCTGCAGTCCATGGTGCTGTTGCATTCACCCTGCAGATGTCAGCAGCCCTGGCCCTCCTGTGTGCAGGTTTTTACCCCCCAAGATAGGAGTGCAGGCAGGCAGTTTGAGTCTCGTGATTGGTGATGGGAAGACAGCAGGGCTTGTGCAGCATGGGGGAGAGGGAGAGCATCCACCTCTGCTAGGGTGGATGGGTCTGAGGGGAGTAACGCCCTCCTCCCATCCTGGGAGGAACAGCTTATGCGTGGGCATTTAGCACAAAGCACCTTGATGGGAGGAATGCATAAGGTTGTGAAACCTCAAGGCTTTTCTTAGTCTGGCTGTCCTCGCTGCATGATGGGGTCTATGACTATGATTTAGAGTATGGTAAAAATTCACAGACTGCTTGTGCTTTGGCCCATGCTCCAGAGAAGCAGTGTGTGACTGAGGTGCTTTGTTATGCCTCTGCATTTTATTATTTATGATAACTATATTTTCTTTTTCTGCCTTTTCTTCTGCAGATGGATGATGTGATTGATGACATAATTAGTCTGGAGTCAAGCTACAATGAAGAAATCCTTGGCCTGATGGACCCTGCCCTGCAAATGGCAAATACGGTATAATGGTCCTTTCCTTCTGGTTGCCCTGCTAGCAGTCTAATTCTCTTGTCTGAGAGATCACAGAACTGGAGCATGACTACTTCTCTTAGCAATTAAGTAGTTACTGTCCTGTTGAGAATAATTAGGCTTTCCTGTTAAGAGCTTAAGGCATACAGTTGCCATGAAAAAACATAGATTTAAAAATGCAAGCTGACATCAAATTGAGGGAATACAGAAGGTGATTTTGCTTCTCTTATTTCAAAGTCAAGTTAGTTGGGAGTAACAGAGGAGCAAAGTAAACTGCCTACAGAAGTGAGCTCATACCCATTGATATTAAAGATAGCCAGGGACGTTAAACTCAAGTGTTGGAAAGCCTAGAAGGAATCTCCGGTCCCCAGAGTTCCCATATCTTTGTAATGTGCGGTTAAGCAATTTTAAGCCATGCTGGAAAATACATTAGCATCCCTGTCCACAGATGTTTTATTTGACCTAGGTAGATATCGTATCTTTAATTTAACTGATTTGATTTCCAAATGGGGGTAAGTCCCAAGATGGTAGAAAATGAAAACAAACCAAAAAACCCAACAACTTCCCCTTTTCCACCCCACCTGCCTTCCCCCCCCCCCCCCCCCAAAAAAAAAAAAACAACAAAAGTCAAGAAATAAGGAAGATGGTAGATTGAAAAGGGGAGAAGGGGACATACAAAGCCTGTGACAGAAGAAAGGACTTAGGAGGTGAGAATGAGTGAGTGAGGGAAGGCATATGTTACCTCTGAGTTGCTGTTTCTGTCTGCTTGTTCACATTGCTGCAAGCATTAATATAATCATACTTCTGGCATAATCTTATTTTGATCTTTCATGGAGGGTAGCTCCAGTGAATTTTTCGCCTGAGGCTTAAGTGCTCTTAGATCTGGTCGAATAGATGTCTGCCAGTGCTGGCGTCTAGTTCGTTTTTTTTTTTTTTTTTTTTTTTTTTTTTTTTTTTTTTAAATCTAGTGCCGAAGTTTACCACTCACTACATAGCATAGATTTTGTGGCATAGGTTTACATTTGCTTACAGCACTTGTCTGATGTCATATAACCCAGTCTTACGCTCTCACAGATTCCCACAGCCCTTTGGAGATGTCCTGAATTCCACGGGAAACAGCCCACCAGCATCCCGCATTAAATAGTGCCCTTTAAGTAGAGTGAGGAATAACTGCAGACTCCTGCCAAAGCAAGTGAATTATCCTGCAATCTCAAAAGGTTGAAAAAGCATATCTGTCTTGTAATTCAAGAGGAGAATTTAAAAACCCTTGAAAAGATAATAGGAATATTTAAAGATGGTTACCCTTTTTATTAAGCATTGATCCAGTGGATCAATATTAGAGAAATGACTCCAGAAGAACCTCAGTCCATGCGGAGTGATATGGAACTTGGCCTTATTTGTGCTCTTCTTCCTTTCTCCTTCCATAGGGACCTCAGCAATGGCTCTTTGTGTCCGGACAGGCATTTAATAGTGCTCTGTGCTCTTGTGTTGCAAGGAGTCCATGTAGCCAATAATTAGAGTACACCTGCATCCCTCCTGCTTGCTGCATGACAGCAAACCTTCCAGAGACTCCCAGGTTTATGTTTACTGTGAAATCTTAACCACCTACACAAGACTTTCTGATCAAATCATTTCCTCTCTTCAGTTCTCAAAGCTTGTTCTTAGAAGGGATGCGTGTCCATTTATAAGCAGAGAAGGTGATTTCTGAACTTGAACAGTAAAGATAGGCAGTGCAGGTCACTTAGTTAGGAACAGCATTATGCTTTTCATTTAGATTAATCACACTTTGAGAAAGTACCTACTACATGTGGTGAAATAAGAATATGAAGTAGTAGAATTAAACAGTTAAGTTACTAGAGGCAGAAAGTGTATTTCAGTCTCTGAATGAATCTGATACTCTTCTGAAGTGATGAAGATTGAATCATGCATCTTGCTGATTAGTTCAGAAAAAGAAAAGGGGGGAAAAAAGACCTGATAGACATTTTTTAGTTTGGAACAGGATATAACTCCTAAAACGCACACTATTTTACTAATAAATAACAAAAACGTATAGATGGGGCTAAGTAGAGGTGAAAGAAATCAAAAGGAAATGTCTAAAGAGACACAACCTATAAATAGCTGTGCTGAGACTGCAACAAAGGCTGCTATTGTTCCCTAACCAACAAAGGATGAAAGGACCGGTTTGTTACTTGCGTCAACAATACCTAATTGATAAGCAAAATCAGAGATTTGTGTGTAGAACAAGCTAAGGGAGGTTTCCAAGTACCTCTTAATTGAAAAGGGCTCCCTGCAGTAAAGGAGCTGTGGAAGTGTTTGTAAACTTTGGTATTGGCTCACAAATTCACTGGCTTTGCTTTTGAGGTGAGAAATGTCACAGAATGATCGCTAGTTTGCTGAGCGTGTTGTACTTGGTAACTGAATTTCTAGTTACTATGTATACTACGTACTAGTATTGTTGTAGAGAAAATGATGGCTAGTTCATCCAGCTAATGAATTTCCAGCAAGAGGCTGGACAAACAGTCCCTTGATAAATGCTCCCACATGCATACAAACCTACAAAGCTTATGTATTGTGCAAACTTCTGCCTTCATCTTCCTTTATTTGGTGTCAGTGCTAAGTCAGCAGTGCCTTGTTGTGACCTTGGTGCTTTGGTGGTTGTACGTTCCTTAGCCAAGTTCCTCTACTGCTTGCCGTTTCTGCAGTACTTCCAGGGTGCACGTTCAGCAACCGCTGCCTGTGTTACCTCCCCTTTGGTGGTTGCTTAAACAGGTCCAGTTTAATTGCATGCAAATCTGGCACTGTATTAATGTCTTTGGAAAAAATCAAAAACCTGTTTTAACGAGCAGGTTCTGTCTTGGATTAAGTAAAGCAGCTGGGTGACCTTGACTGTTCTCAGTGTTTCATTATAACCCAACTTCTTTACCCAGGCTTTGAGATGCTAGTGTCTAGGTTTCTGAAAAAATCTTTTTCTCTCTGAAATTCCTAATTAGATTTCACACGTCTGGTTCTGAACTTCAAGTTCTTGGGCTACAAACAAGTCCTTTGTGCTCTTGCTATGCTTAGGAGCATGAATAAAAAAAGCACATCCAAGTCAGAAGGGTATATGATGCTAGTGCTGTGCCTGTGTCAGGGATGTGTTGAGGGCCAGAAGATGTGAGGATCAGGCTTGTGGGGCTGTGCAGGAGGCTGTAGCCCCGTAACAGATCAGTGGGTATGCCACAACTTGCCCCCCAGTCTGTAAAGGGCAGCTGGGACCTAAGATTTGTTGCAGATGTTCCTTTTTTTTGTACTGCGTTCAGGAGCTACAAGGAAGGCTTGGTCACGGTGACAATTCAGTGATATTTCCTTGTCACTTAGAGGCTGAGTTGGGGACTTAATTTCTGTTGCCAGCCACCTTCCAGTCAAGAGAAGCCTCCTGACAAATCGAGCATGGCTTCAAGATGCTGGTGCTTTAATGGATGCCTGTCAGCATTAGCAGAGAAATTTTCTTAGGTCTCAGTCAGGCAAGGACAGTCATTAGGGATTTAATAGTCCGTGCTGTGAGTCACTCCATTGTATTCTGCAGTGTTATTTACATATGCGTGAAGTTAACGCTTGCTCTAATCTCTGCAGCATCAATGTCTTGAAGGGATAGGTTTTATCTTTGCAGGGAATAAGAAGTATTGCAATTCAAATAAGATAAAAACTGGTTTTATAACTGTCTTTTCAGTACTCTAGTTTGAAAACAAAAAAGAACAGGTAAAATATTCTACTCAGGATAAATGTAAAATTCTTCAAATACTTTTTAATTTAAATGAATAACTTGGTAAGTCTTGTTAGAATACTCTTTGTTTCTTTGCAAATCTCTTGCTTAAACACACTTAAGTAAGAGTAAGAGAATGAACAGTTAATTGAGGAAACAGTGCCAAAGTCTTCCTCCTGGAGTATTTTTATTACACAAAGCAAAAACCAAATTAAACTAAACTTGTAAAAATATTTCCTATGTAAGTAGTCTTCAAGTTGCATAAAAATGTTATTGATTAATACGATGTTCTACTTCATGTAATAATTTGCTAAACACTTTCACTCTTAAATATTCCTGAAACATTGGGGGCTGCTTCTTGTGAATGTTCAGAGCATTTCGGGGTGTGTGTGTGTGCATGCAAGAAATATGGTGGGATTCAGATGTAAACATTTCACTGAAAAACAAGGAGGAATAATTTTGTAATTGTTCTTATATACCTCTTCTTTCTAAAGATTTTCTTGCAAGTCTGAGTTGTTGTACATTTAAAGTACTGTCCGCACATTCTTGAGAAGTGAGGACAAATTTTCCCAGTGCAGGTGTTTTTCCCCATGTATGTATGTAACTTTTGCTGACCTTACTGCAAGCTCTGTTTACACATGGAAAAGAACACAGATTTCTTAGCAGATGCTAACTCTGTTCTTTGGTATAAGCCTTTCATAAGGAGCAAAGCAAATGATCCTTTTCCTTGTTTATCTTTTGCAGTTGCCTGTGTCTGGCAATTTGATTGACCTTTATAGCAACCAAAGCATGCCGCCCCCTGGGCTAAACATCAGCAACTCATGTCCAGCTAATCTTCCTAATATAAAAAGGGAGCTCACAGGTAAATATATTTGAAATACAACCTTGAAGTAATGCTATAGTGGTTTTAAATTAAGGCAATATTGGACATAAATTCTTAAGAGCAATGAAAATTTGGACAAAGATTTACTTTTTGTAGTCTGTTTTATAGCAGATGTATTAGCTCATATTAGCTTGTAGTGCAGTCTTATTTTTGTGTGTGGAGGGCATGTATGTATGTGTGTGTTGGGACAAGTTAAGATAGTGTCCGTGGTTTGAGTCAAGTAGAGAGGGAGAGAGAATATTTGTTTTAAATCAAGGTGAAAGGGAAGCATCCTCCAAAGATCTTGTCAGATTAGTTTTTCCAGCATTAAAAATTTTCCTCTTCTGAACAAACTCTTGGCAGCGGATGGGGAGGGAGAGCCCTAATCTTCTCCCCTCTTCCGCCCAACTGCCACCTCAAGCACATGCATACAGAATTTAAATAATTTGAAGGTTTAAAGGGGAAGTTCAGTGTTTTCAAGTATGTTTTATCTTTGCATTTCTGCTTCATTTCTAGATGAAAGGGTCTAACCACAGGTAGGATATGATAAAAAGGCAAGCTTGCCTGTAGAATGAACACACGGTGATTGATTATAGAACTGATGACAAATCAGAAATGACTGTTCTTAAGTGCAGCTGGGAATCATACTGTACGCAGTCCTGGTAGAGGCATAGTTTCTTCCTTGTCTCTCTCCTTTTTGGATTTCTGATGTGAAAACTCACAGGCTGACTCAGTTGCAAAACAGGTTCTGGACAGGAACTAGTTTAAGTAGGGCACTGTTTTTAATAGCTGAGGTGTCAGCTTCTCAGAGGAAATGCCACATCTCTAAGCTGGCAGGTATTTGCATTTTGTATGACTCTGCAAATTTTGAGTTCAGCAGCAAATGAAGGCTCCCGAACTGCTCAGCTATCTGTGGCTGCTAGAAAAACTGGAACAGCATCTTGAACTTTAAGAGAAGGGTGGGAGGGTAAGATGACTATTCAAGGTCTTGCATTGCAGACGGTTTCATAGCCTCAACTGCAAAAAGTTGCAGGTGGCTCTAGACTCAGAGTGCAAGCTAAACACACCACTTGCAGGGTGTGTAGGCTGGAACATTTACAGCAGATGGTCATGAAAGACTTTGGGCAAAGAAGGCAGAAAGAGAGAGAAAATTAGTGAGTGGAGTGGTCTTAGAGAAGTCCTTAGTAAGTAATTGGCCTGAACTAAGTTGTGTGTCAAATTCCTGCAAACACTCCAGGCAGAAAAAATTTAGACAAACTTTTTCTGCTCAGAATATATGTTACCAGATTGCATTTAGTGTAGGAGAAGTCTAGGAACTTCTATGTAGCATCGGTCACTTAGTCATTGATCCGACCAGCCCTTTGACTGCTGGTAGTGGTCTCTGACAGGCAGTGATTTAAAGTTAGCATGTTGTTACTGCGGACAGTTAGAAGTCTAGGTAGGAAAGACTTTCTATACCAACCACAGAAACTTTATGAAGAGGCTGAGGTCTATTCTCTACAGGTGCAAAAGCTTCTTGTTCTGCCTTTCCAGGTTTTTCTGTTGGAGCTTACTGTATTTAAATCTAGCACTTGTCCGTCTACATTCTACATCATGCTGTATAAATATCAAAATGATCAAGAACCAAGAAAAATTGGATCTGTTATCCCAGCTTCCTGTGATGATGGTAGTTGTGAGTTGTCAGCTGTAGCTACTGAAGCGTTTAATCAGAATTTTGCTCACACAGGAGTGTAGTTTCTATTAGTTTGGGCCTTGCACACCTCATATCCATTTCATAATGCAGGATTAGATTAAGCCCAAGTTTCATTTGGACATACGATAATCTTTCAAGTTCTCTTGACCCTGTAGATAGTCTGGCATAGAAAAGGGTGTGTTTGGCTCTATTGCTCATAGTGTTGGGGTAGCTCTGTATGCAGGTGAAATAGTCAACTTCCAGTACACCAAGAGAAACCCTTATTACCCGTTATTTTGAATTGACCAGGGCATAATTAGTCTGCAATCCATAAAAAGAAAATATAGGAAAGAAACGTGGAGTGAGGAGAGAGTTGGTTTCATAGTGGAACTTGTGCTAGGGGATCACACATTTTTTTTGTCCCCACTATTTGCTGCACAGCTAATGCTTGCTGATCTTGAGACTCGAGCCCAACAAGATTTCGCACCACCTTTTTTCAAAACTTAAAAGGTGTAGAGTAAACATGAAAATATTTAAAATTATTTGAGAAATGCAAGTTCAAATGCGAATTGAACAAACAAGTTTAATTGGGCTATTGCCTGAACTTTGTATGCTCAAGTCTGAAAATAAATGTGTGGAACAAGGTTAAGATCAGTCCTGAGCTGAGGAGACTACTGGTGTGCAGCATCGTTCTTTCCTTTGCTTTTTGTGAAGAAAGGTCAGGGACCGTAACTTTCTAACAATATTGCTATTAAAGGTGCTGATCTTTCTTTTTTTTTATTGTTGTTGTTTGTTTTTTCCATATAATGATAGACATTGGTATAGCTGGAAAATGCAGCATCTTTTATTAAGTTGCTTACGTTTTATCTTGAGTCTTGTGATGATCTACATGCATTGCTACAAAAGGACATAATCTAGATTCCAGTGAGCTGAACCTCTGACCTCCTACCTGCTTCATATCCTGTGCACGTAGCCAGGCAATAGGCATGTTGCTCCTCAGGTTCAGCCTCTACATGGTAGTACATGTGTACGTAAACACGGGAGAAGGGATGTTGTGTTATGGCAATTTGTACCTTGCTGAATCATGGCCTCAGTGAGAAACCTTCCAGACACAAAATTCAATATAGGAAGTGTGGGAATAGTAGCTCTGCAGGTACACAAATTTAAGCTGAGCCCCAGCACGGTTTTTCGGTGAGCACAGCTTACATTTGGGGCCTCTTTTGCTGTTTGCAATGGTTGTAGTAACTTATCATTGGGCTTCCTGTGCAAAAGTTTCGGAAACTGCAAATGTTGCATTTGAATTTCTTTCTAATTACTTCATTCACATGCACAGCATGTATTTTTCCTACAGAGTCAGAAGCAAGGGCATTGGCTAAGGAGAGGCAAAAGAAAGACAATCACAACCTGAGTAAGTTGGTTCTTCTCTGTCTGCACCAATTCTAGTTATTTTTAGGTATTCTTTTGAGTGTTGGCATGCTGGTGCTTTAAATCTCTGGATGACACATTACATGTGATGTATTGTACTAGATCATTATGTTATGCCAAGAGATCAAATATCTCAAATTCTCTTGAATTGTGAGCTTAAACCTACTATTTGCTATATTAGCCGAACTTAATCTAAAATTTTAGATTATGCTATCAATTTATGACTTGTTTTAAACATCAACATCATGCGCTCACAGTATGACAACTGCAATAAGAATATAAACTTCATCTTTGTAAGAAAGAACTTATTTCTGAGTAAAAAAGCACTTAAAATAATGAGCGTTTATGTGAGCTCATTGTAGTGAGCGTTTTATGGCTTAAAATAGAAAAGGACAACCTAGGGATCCTCGTTATTACTAGGAGAAGGAACTGTCTTGTGCCTTAAGCTGTTCCAGAGCCTTTTCCATAGGCTTTGGTAATAATTTGTAAATCTAGTGCAGGAAGGTTGGTGTGTAAGCTTGCTTTTTATAGCCTCAAAATTTTGCATCCAGAAAGGTACTTAAGGAATGAGACTAAACTTGTCCCTTTTACCGCTTTGGGATTTCTTTGAGCAAATAATCTTGTGTCCCTGAATTTCTGTGAAGCCTTTTTTTTCTAGGAAAGCATACCCTGTTCGTACACTTCGGTGGCAGTCCCATGCTAGCGCAGCCACGCTGCTTCTAGTGTCTCAGCTTAGCTCTGACACGTCCACAGTCCCACATTTTGATAGTATAGGCCAAACGTCTCTCATGGAGAGAAGCATGATAAATCGCTTCATCACTGGATTTTAAGCTTCAAGTGAATGTGTCAAAGATATAAAGATATATATATTTTCTTTAAATCATTAATAAAAGCTGTATACTTTGTAATTAAGTGAATATTGCTTGTAACATTTGTGGTGTTTTTTCTTAAAGTTGAACGAAGAAGAAGATTTAATATTAATGATCGTATAAAAGAACTAGGCACTTTGATACCCAAGTCAAACGACCCGTAAGTATAATGTCTCCAAGGAGACTGTTGGCAGAAGGTATTGGGGGGGGGGGGGGGAGAAGAAAAAAAAAAAAACTTTATAATAAAACAATTCTGAGTTTTCTTATAGGATTTTAGAAATGAATATCTGTAGAAATGCTTGAAGGTTCTATTTGATTTTTGTCAGTATATGAACGTTTAGTCTTGCTACTTAATTATGTCTTGCTAACAGATTCTTTACGTTTATTAGATGTTGTAGCTTGACAAGACAGAATCCATCCCTTTTTTTGTGAAAACGGAGGGCAGTCCCTCTGGGAAGCCATCATTATATGGTAGTTGCTGGTGGAGCAGCCCATAACTGCTCTTGAGAAGGGTCTTTGCCTTCCCCTAAGGCAGGCAAGGCAGTATGGCATGTTACCCGCCTGTGGGACAGGTGGATCTTTCATCCAATAGTCAGAACGAAACTTTTTAAATAGAAAGTGTGTATGTATGTGTGAAGTCTAAAACACCTAAATGTGATGCTAATATTTGCATCGTATGGTACGCTGTTTTGCATATGATGCTGTATTTGGCTTTTCTCTTCTTGCCATCACGCAGCTGTGATACAGCGCCGCCAGGAGGTTTATTGCTTGCTGCTTCCAGGCAGCTGAAGGATCTCGGGTCTTTTTTCCACCGAAGTACCAGGTTACATATGGTCCTTCGTGAATGCCGGTCCCCTTGCAATCTTTTAATTACCCAGCTGAAACGAGGCATTGCCCGGAATCGCAGAGGGCTATGAAAGAAGCGCCCCGTCTCCGGTCGCTCAGCGTGATGCGGGTCCCAAAGAGCGGAGTGCAGGGGCTTGCACCCGCTGCGCCTCGGAGGGCGCCGGGGGGCCCGCAGCCGAGCTGCTGCTGGGTTCGATGCGATGATGCTCAGTGCAGCCTCTCTTCTAGTCGGCGGCACTCTGGCCCCCTCTAGCGCATTTCGAAAGCCTAAAAAACTTAGAAGAAATGTCAGCTGGCTGTTATATAGCAGGAGGTATAATCACAGCTGCCGGTGTGACGGTAGTGACTATAAAATAAACCCTCACCAAGAGCCCTAACTTCTTCTTTTCTGTTGATTTCAAAGGGATATGCGCTGGAATAAGGGAACTATTTTAAAAGCATCGGTTGACTATATCCGCAAGCTGCAAAGAGAACAGCAGCGCACCAAGGAACTTGAGAACAGGCAGAAGAAATTGGAACATGCCAACAGGCACCTGCTGCTCAGAATACAGGTTTGCCAATAGATAAGCTGCAAAGGCTCTTGGTTTTGGAGCATATAACTGCAAGCGAGTGTAACTGAAGCATGTTCGTAGGAATGTGTGTTAGAAGGAACCACTGTTTTAAGTCATGGTGACCAGTGCTGAGGTGTGTGCAGAATTCTTCCAGAAAAATAAGATACACTCATTTAAAAAAAAATATAACTGTTCTCTCTTCTTGATACTCGGCAGCAATCTGTCGTCTGCTTTTGGTGCAGGGTAAACTCTGCTTGCAGGACTGAGTGGTGCTGGTGGGGAGCAGTTTTGGTAACAGGCACTGTGCAACACCATCCCTTGAATCCTCCATAGGAATCATGGTGACTAGAAGCTATATTTAATGTCAAGCCTGCCCTGGTTTGTCTGGGAGAGTAGTTGGAGAGGAGCATAGCTAGCAGCCTGTACAGCCTTTGCTCTCAACTCTGTTATCCAAGAGGGCAAACACAAGCTGGATATCCACATCCCCCCTCCATGAAAGAGTAGTAGTTTAAGAAATGTACATAGGATCAAGTAATAAGACTGTCATGGAGGCTGTGATGGAGCAGGCTGTGGGTCCCAGACATCCTTATGCTGGTGCTCCCCGGCGGCTTGAGCACAGCTCGGCTGTCCTGAAGGTGCAGTGCCGGGCTGGGTGCCAGAGACACCTTGAACCACAACACAGGTAACCCACGAAGCAGAGAGCGAAGCTGGGAACACCCGAGAATGAAATCTTGCAGTAAATGGCTTTAAAATAGAGCAGTCTGGGATGTGCTTGAGTGCAGTTTTTGTGCTGCGTTGAGTAATCTGTTTGCTGTCGGGAGGAGGTAGTGGCACGGCTCTTCCACGGAGCAGCACCAAGCAAGGCTGTTTCGAAGTTAGGTCAGGTCACTTCTTAAGCATCTTCTGTCTTCTTCTGCACTGTCCATCTGCTGTGGCTCCTATTTCTATCAAAATAGCATAAAACCCAGATCCTTGAATAATGGGCAATACATCTGAAGGCAAATAGCCTAAAGTCTGTATTTTCCTTTTCTGTGTTGGTTCTGATTACAGAATAGGGGGATTCTTTTTATCCTAATTCTGTCATGTTGGCTTGTGGGAGAGGTGCTTTCTATTCCGTTTTCTCACTTGATCTTGTGATGTGCCCTTACAAGTTTGTTGTCTTGGCTTCAAAATGGAAAAAGGCTTCTAATCAACCTCGGATAAGAATATCCTGGAAATCACAACCCTGTTGTGATTGCTTAATTTAATGCATAAGTAGAATCAAAACATCTCTCTTACTGCTGTATTTGGAAAAGTGCACTTAAATAAGTTCTTCTATTATCTGGCTTCAGTCAAATGCATCTATAATATGATAGAACTTGAGGATGGGATTTAAACTTGTCATGCAGCTTCTCAGGATCCTGGCTGCACGTACAGCCTAAAGCCTTCCTGTAAATTCCCTGTGTATTTCTGATTGAATCTTCTTGTGCAGGAGTGTCTGTGTTGAGTTTTCATTGACCCCTTGACTTCTGTCTTGAAAAAAACTGTATTTTTAGCAGAGCTGTAGAGCGGGAAGTGTCCCTTCCACCGTCTCAGTAGGAAGTAACTAGCATATTGTGCCTTCATATTTGATGGTTTTCTTTTTTCTTTAAGTGCTTAAGTTATGCTTGTGCTGTTCCAATTTTTTCCCTCTAAATGTAGCCTGCACCAAAGGTTCACCAAAGCTGTTATTTTTAGTAATTTTTTCCAGACTTTTACCAATTTGGATATGCTTTATATTAAAAAAAAAAAAAAAAAAAAAAAAAGTGTTGCACAGTAACAGAGCAGTGCACGATAGGAAGTGGGGAAACTCTTGCCTCCATGTCACTCGTGTTGCCTCCCTGGGTTGTCATTGAGGACGGCGAGTGTCTTCAGCAGCACTTCCACTGTGAGATACTACTTGTAGGTGGTGCTCATTTTATTCTGCAGGAGAACGTTGCTCAAGTGAAGGTATGCAGAGAGCTAAGGAGGGGCAGGAGACCATTGCTTGCAGTTGGTTTGCCGCTGCTGGGAAGGGAGGAAACAGTTGGCATCCGTTAGTAGGAAACCATAAGTCACAGTAAGCAACATAAGATGAGTTTTGTGCTTTCGTGCTTTTGAAAGTGTTCCTTATCTTTCTCCACAGGAACTTGAGATGCAAGCTCGGGCGCACGGACTCTCCCTTGTCCCATCGACAGGCCTATGCTCCCCCGATATGGTGAACCGGGTCATCAAGCAAGAACCTGTCCTGGACAACTGCAACCAAGACATCATGCAGCACCACACCGATCTGTCATGCACCACCACCCTTGATCTCACCGATGGTACTATCACGTTCAGTGACAACCTGGGAAATGTGACTGAACCAACTGGCACTTACAGTGTCCCTGCAAAAATGGGATCCAAACTGGAGGATATCTTGATGGACGATACTCTCTCCCCTGTTGGAGTAACTGACCCACTACTTTCCTCTGTGTCTCCTGGAGCGTCAAAGACAAGTAGCAGGCGGAGCAGCGTGAGCATGGAGGACACCGATCATCCTTGTTAGCAGATACTTGGCACGGCCTTTCATAAACTGCTTCATTTCTTGATCAGTAGATAAAATTTACCTTTTGTAGAATTTTCTGATCTTTTTCTTTTCCTTGTGCTTCATCAGTAGCCTAGTGTGTGTGCGCGTGTGTGTATATATTATATATAGAGAGAATTTTTTTTAGATTTTTTTGTGAAAAAAGCTTGTATATTCTATTTTAAAACTACCAATGCCTCCAAAATATTGTACAGTGTATGTACAGTATCTGTGAACTGGATTCGCCAAGAACTTTGAACTGGCCAAATCTACTCAAAGCAATAGAATTACACATGAAGAGTCTCTTTCTACTCGGGTGGGGAGGGGAGCATAGCAGAACTGTAAATTCTGTGCAACCTATTTGCTTGGAAACAAAATGTAAAGTTAAAGAATGTAAAGAAACCAAATCAAGAAAAGTCCACTTTGTAATTATGTTGATTTAATAGTGCTGCCTTAAAGATACAGTGTCCCTCAAACTTTGTTTTATCTCAAGTGTTAAAAAAAAAGTTACTATTCCACTCAGAATACAGACAAAAAAAAAGTGTTGAAACATCCTGATTGTGTAGATTCTGATATAAAATGTTCTTGATGCTACTGCTGAAAACAAAGTAGAAATTGCAGGGAGATGTGAGTCTCTTTCTCAGAGTGCTGTTTAATTTTACTCTGAGCTGATTTGGATTTTCCTTTTGATCATGGTTCGAGGTTTTTCTTTTATTTTTTTTGTTTTGTAACATGCAATGATGGTTTGCCAACAAATGAAGGAGCACTGTAAATTAGTATACACTCTTTGGGCAAAAATTGATACATTTTATCAACTGGGCACATTGTGTTGTACATATCTAATCGGCTTTTTCTTTTCTTTTTTTTTTTTAATTGCATTGTACAGTTTATTTTGATTTGCATGGATTCCTTAGTTATCCTCAACTTTTTGTTTTAAATATATTTGTATTTCATTTGTAAGGATTTGCCTCTTAATACTGCAACAATTTTTTGACATTTTAAAAACTCATTGGAAGTTTTTTGCGTTCTTTGTAAACACTTGAAAGGAAGCTTTTATGCAGGGTTCTGTGTTTTAAGAGAGATTTTGAGAATATTTTGTATATTGCAGTCTCACTTTGAAAATGTTTTTAAACACGCTTAAGGTAGAGTACAAATTTAGATTAGGTAATAAACAAAACAGCTCTGTAGAAAAACTGAACTTACATATTTATTTTTAGTGATACAGGAAAAAGTAGTAATATGCTTGGAAACATAACTATGTAGTTAATATACCCGTTATAGTAATTTGTGTTTCATTTCAGCACTGGGGCTGACATTAAAAAAGAAAAAAAAAAAAAAGAGAAAATTACTGTATCTGCAAATAACTGTTACTTGATAACAATGTTATTAATTTTTAACATGCAACAATGTTGTAAAAGTAGTTTGGTGCATTATCTACTCAAGTGTAGTCCTATGCAATAACAGTAGTTGTATTATATCAAGCCTAGGTGTTTTACAGAGGTGGCGTACGGTGTTTCGAGCTGGACGGGTTGAATGGATTTCTCAGTAGCGGCCTACAGTTGACTCGCAAGTGGCAGGCGGGCGTATCTCATTCAGAATGAAGTGCCTTAAACTCTAGTTGTGGTCTTTCTGGACTAGCACTGACTGAAGTGTGGAAAAGGAGAAAGCTTTAGGGTGATCTTTTCTAGGAAATTAAAGTGTAGCATGGTGCCTACGTAGAGAAAACAAGAGCTTCCCGTTCTCCTGTGTGCTACACTGGAAATTATGTGTTATTAAAAAAAAAAAAAAAAAAAAAAAAAAAAAAAAAACAAAAACAAAACCACACCGGTAGCGACTTGAGTGCCAGTTTGGCAGGCTTTATAAGGAAACCTGGGTCACAACAGTCACGGTGTTCGGAAACGAAACGTGAATCCGGTAGGGCTGGGGCAGCTGAGGACGGCGGGAGGAGGGTCGCGCTCTCCCGCGAGCGCTTCCCGCGGGCGGACCTGCGGCAGCGGGCGGCCCGTCCCGCTCGGGGCTGTCGCGCCCGCTGGAGCCGCGGGTTGCGTGTTAGCACTGATGCAACCGCCAGGTTATTCCCAGGGATTTTACTTGCTTTTTTTTTTTTTTTTGGGGGGGGGGGGGAAGAGCAGGAGTTTGTGTGTAATGATGCCGCTAGCCACGCTCACCCTGGGCAGCGTTTGGGAGCGTGTCCTCGCCCGGCGAGACGGAGCGGTGCCCGGGGTGGGATGGGCGAGCCCTCGGGGCGCCCCGTGGCCCTGCCTCGTGCAGGCCAGGCGTCTTCTCCTCCGCTCTTCTGCCAAGCAGCCGCGGCGGCTCGTACGGAGCCCGGCGTGCGGCTGCGGGCTGCTGCAGGGCGTTAATGCTGACGGGCAAAGACAACTGGGGCTGTAAAACGCTTGTAGCTGTAACACGGGGCGGCGTCACCCTTCCTGTTGGCGAGGGACAGCGCTGCAGCGTGGTACGGCGGGATCCGGCTGTGCACACTTGCATTGAAAACCCCCGAGTAAGGTTTTTGGTTTGCTGCCTGTGCTGTCTGCCCAGAAGTTGGAGTCTGGACTGGGGCATGTGAATATTTCTTACGTGAAACCACTGATACTCGCTGGCAGCCGCGACTTCTGATTCTGGCTACACGCTGTGCGGGGATGACTTAGGATTCAAGAAAAAAGTTGTATCAAGAGCTGAACTGCTCGGTGAAAGCTGCCGTGGCCCACGGCAGCCATACGTTGTGCGTCCCCCAACAGCGCTCAGCGGGTTGTGCTGCTCCGAGGTGAGGCGCGACTCGGCTGCGGCCCGTTCGCCGTCTCATCCCGCGCTTCCGCCGGCCGCAGCCCTTCTCCGAGTTTGCTCCTCTTTTGCAAGGAGACGTTCAGGCCTGGGAGTCGGGACATCCGTGGAGGTACAAAGCCGTGCTGATTCCAGGTGTCCTCGTTCTCTTGCGTAGCGTGGTGCGGCACGGGGGGATGATTGCCGTGGACGGGCAGCGATTGAGGCAGGGTCTGGCACGCACGAGGTGGCGTGAGATGGACGGAAGCGTTGCCCGGTCCGGCTGTCTGGTGACGGTGTCTTTTGTGTGACACGGGGCCGGCTGTGGCTTTCCTGACCGGGTAGGTAGAATACCTAATAACTCTCACTTTTGCCAAAACCACATGACAGATGTGACTGTGCAGAGTACCATGAAGTTCTTCCTTACTGCTTTTGGCCTATAAAGCAATATTAAACTTTGCAACATGTAGAAGCAAAAAGAAGGTACACAAGGAAAGCACAAAGCACAAAATAATGCACTTACCTTTATGTTGTTTGACATAAAATGCACTGGGGGGAAGCTGATGTTGATAATAGTATAAATACCTATATTTCTTGAAAAGGTGACATTAATTACTGCCTCTTGCTATGATGCTTGGTACTGTAATGTTGATATTCATCTGCTGTTGACTGCAGCAATAATTTGTGTATGGTCCATAGCACTGTAAATTATGGATCGATATTAATGTATCCAATGAAATAATTTGAACTGTTGTTCTTGATAGATGGATTAAAGCATTTGGTTTTTCACATACGTCTGTGTAAGCCACTCGTTTTCAGTGTAAGTGGATCTTGGTTTTTGTGTGTGTGCATGTGTGTGTATCTGAAGTCCCAGCAGAGCTGCTGTGTTTGTGATGTGGTGATGGACGTGTCCGTGTTCCTCTCCTGGAGTTAAAGTCCCTAATTCTGGTTCCCCAGAGCTGTCTCCCCTTTGCTTGTGGAGAGGCACGGGGAGACCTATGCCTCCGTGGGGAGCCCCTCGCTCCTGCGAGGTCACCTACCATCGAACGTCCTAGCCAGAACCACTCTGCTGCTGTCTCAGGTTGACCGCTGCATGTGGCAGTCGGGGTCCTCCCTTTCCTCGTGCCCTCAAGAGTCTTTCCTCCCGAAACTTCCTTATCCCGAACACTTGCAAGTGGTTGCTTCTGATTTGGTTAGGGGCCAGGCAGGGGATTGCTGTTTTGTCTTCCCATCTTATTTTTTGGCTTCTTCGTTGTCTTCATCTATTACGGTCTTGTTCTTTGATGCTCTCTTGGTGTGCTCACATGCCGTGGTGTCCTCACCTCATCTGTGGACATTGCTGCAGCAGCAGTGGTGGGGAACATGCATTACTGCATGTTTATAAGCCCTAAATATATTCAGTTGCAACAAATTGTGACCAGAAGTTTTGATTGGCTTGTGTTTTTTAAAATTTGCTTGGGTCTTTTAAAAATCTGGTATCATTAGGAGTAGAAAATGCTTTAAAAAAAAACAAAAAAAAGAGAAAGAAAACAGTATATTTCTAGCAAGACAAAAAAAAAAGAAAGAAATTGAAAAGCACTAGCTATCCTGCATCACTCCATTTAAGAAAAGCAATAATAATTCTGGGTAAAGATAATTGGATTGGCCATGAATGCAATAGAGGAGACCAGCACCCCTTTTATGGAAAATGAGGTAAAGCTTCTAGAAGATGCTTTTAGCAGTTGTCATACAACACTACTGCTTATTTGAGGAATCCAAGGCAGCGTTAGAATGCGGCGTTTTAGTACAACAGAAAGATTCTCTTTTGCAACTCAGGACATGGTTTTTAAATTAAGATCAAGTTTACACACGTGTTTTGGCTTTCCTTTCTGTAGTCAATACTACTAGCATTGGGTTTTGGGGGTGAATTTCTTGATATCCGTGGGAATGGCTCTGCTATCCGTTTGACTTGATTGTGAAACCAGGTGAAAAGCAGGATGAAAATCGATCATGGGCATAAAAGCTGTAAGAAACTCTTCAGTCTGCATCAGTGAAGTGGTATCAATTCTCATTAGCAATCTTTTTCCCTTTGCACAGGCCTGAAACTTTCCATGGAGAGTAAGAAAATGGATGGAAAAGGCACTTAACTGCTTGGGTCTGGTTTGCTTTGGAAAGCCGAGGTCCTCGCTGCTCCGGCTGGATCAGCCCGTCGTGCTGCCCCTGTGCTGCACTTCCCGTCGATGGGGAATAGGGGACGGATCGCGGAGCCCAGTGTCGCCAAGCACCCGGGAGCGATCGAGGCGCTTCTCTGCCTCGGCAGCTTCGGGGGCTGCTGTTCCTCCTGCTGTCGCATGTGGTTTCGGTCTGTGCTCAGAGCTGATTGTGCTGCTTTCTCAAGAGTTTTTGAAATGCACATTTAAAATTGCAGCTTGAAAATGTTGCCTGTAACTATTAAAGCAAAGGCACGGGCGTGAATCCTGGCTTCTGGGCTAGATGCGTGCTTGGCTGGTGCTGCCTCTGTTCGTTGGGGGGCCGTGCCAGGTCTGCGGCTCCCCCCGAGCTGCATCCGTAAAACCAGCTCTGGTTTCACCCCCCGTGAACGGGGCAGCCGGAGCCTGGGGGGGACGAGGCCACGGGAAAGGCTGGCATCCTGCGTCGGGCGCAGACGACCGCCGGCCCCCGCGCTTTCCCCTTAAACGCTCCCGCCACGACCCGGCGGGTCGGTGTCGCTCCAACCCGAGTTACCGTTTAACACTGCGATTCGGAGTGGTTTTCTCCGAACGCAGCACGTGATTTGTAACAGGAGCGGCTCGTGGCAGGCAGGCAGGGAGCGGCTGAGTTGAGAAAAAAGAAAAGAAAAGAAAAAGAAAGGAAAAAAAAGTGACCTCAGAACACACAAATAATAAAAACAATTTCTCCTTCTCTCATTGCTTGGTAATTTTGTTCAAGCAAATCCATACAGAACGTGCACTGCGGAGAATGCGGCTGGATCCTGTACCGCTTCCCGGTTTTCTCTTTGGCGTGATACCTTATTGAAGGTAATAAGAAAATAAGCAGAGAGTTTAGGCCTAATGATAATAGCTCCATTTGAAAGGAAGGAATTGAAGCTGAATGAACGGAAAAGAATTAAATTCGTGCTAGACGTCTTAAAGAAAAAAAAACGTACAGCAAACAATGAGGTGTATTTTAAAAAATCGCTGTTTTATTAATAATACTTTCCACCTCCTTCCCTTGATCTTCGATGACAAGCCCGGCGGTGCCGCTCCTCATCAGCCACGAAGGCAATTCAGTTGCTGTCACTTGCCTTTCCTGATACAGGCATATTAGTCGCACCGCCGTTTTTATGTTCTTCAGCGCAGTTTAATATATAATTAAAAATGAGGCTGTCTGCTACGAAGCAACCAACCGCCCGGCCGGCCCCCGTTTGGTGGTCTCGCGAGCTGGTGCTGGCTGGTTGAGGGCTAAGCAGGTCTAACGCGTCCTTTCCGCTAGGACATTTGAAAGGAAGAAATCAGGTCAGAAGCCAATACTCTCATATGGTTTATACGGTTTCACAGGCACTACTATATTTTTTTTTGATTTAAAATCCAGCCCTGGAGCTGGCTGTGGGCGCTGAGCGGCCCCGCGCGCGGGGCAGCAGCGCCCGGCCGGGCTCGCGGCTCTCAGTGCACGTGCGGCTCTTCCTCCAGCGCCGTCCTGCAGTCGCTGACCCACAGCTTGTACGCCTTCTCCAGGGTCTCCTCGCTGGTGTCGTTGAATATCTCTGCGAAATGAGGTTTGGGGTCAACCGCACGCCCGGAGCAGCTTTCCCTGGCGGCACGCGCGGCCTCGGCCGGAGGGCGAGCGACTCCCCGAGCGGTTTGCGGGGGGGCTCGGCCCCTGCGAAGCCGAGGCCGAACCTGGCGGACGTGGCCCGGGTGGATACCAACGTGAGACATCGCGGCCTGGTCTCAGGCATCGCTTTTATTTTAGGTTTTCACGCCTTGCACGTGAGAACGTTCAACTCCAACCAGAAAAGAAAGAGATAAATTTCTAGAGGGAGTTGGAAAAAGGCGTTTTCCAGAGAATTATACTGCAAGGCTTGCCCCAAAACCCGCTGCCGCTCGCAAAAGGACTCCGGCCACGCTCGCCGGCGGCCAGGTCCAGGGCCGAGCCTCCGGGGCTGGAGATGCTCCGGCCGTTGCAGCGGCTGCCCGTTGCGGTCCCGCTCCCGGGACGTCCCTCCGCAAAGCCCCGGCGCGGCCCGGCGCGGCCCGGCGCAGGGCGCGCGCCCCCGCGGGCGAGCCCCGGCGTGCCGCGGAGCGCGCTACCTGCCACGCCGAGGCCGGTGGGCAGAGGCATGCGGGGCTGCCCGCCGCTGTGCTTCAGCCGCTCCAGCAGCGCCCGTTGGATGAGGCGCCAGCTGCAGCCGCCGTGCCACACCGGCAGCTCCAGGCCCCGCATGCACTGGATGATCTGCTCCTTCTCCTCGGGGGTGATGAGCCCCCTGACGTAGGCCACGTAGGTCATGAAGGCCATGTCGATGTTCACGGCCTCCCCGTGCATCAGCGACGGTAAAACCCGCTGGAACACAACAGGGGCGGTTGGGGTGGGGGGAGGTTTGCAGACAGCAAATAATTAGTTTTTTTTTTTTTCCCCAAAAGTACTCATGAAAATTAATATTCATCTCACAGCAGTACAAGTAGGGATATGCTAGATGTTAGCATCGTATGATTTATGGGCCGCAGAGGAAGATCTCTTTTACATATGATTAATTGCATGTAAAATCTCCCATAGAGATCCAGAGTCTAATTCTCCTCCTATTCACATTGCTGATGAAGAGCACAATGGGATGGAGAGAAAAACCTCTGAATTTTGCATAAGGTCTATTCCACCCCTTACCCCTCCAATTCCTCAGTGACAATTTCTCCCATGTAATAAGGTCTTCATGCTTAGCAGTATTTGCACTGTTATAGCTCATGTTGTTGGTCAGGTTATGTCAGATTTCACTGAAATCTGGTCTCCTTTGTACCTTGGAAAATATCTAAATATCTAGCCAGAAAAAAAGTATGAGGTTTTAAATCTAAATATGAAACACTGATGGGCATGTGATTTTTCATCAAGCTGATTTTAAAACTTTTTTTTTTTTTTTTTTTTTTGACAGGTGTTGCAATATAAAGTCTGTCACTCACCATTTCCAGCTCTGGGCTTATAAGGTGACCAAAATCAACCAGTCTGTCCAGGTCATCCTCCCAGAGGTTGGGAGCCAGCTCCTCCAACATGGTTTCGATAGCAATTCTAGTAGTCTGGAGTGCAGCATCCCCGCGGCCAGCAGAGTCACTGTAAGACTGAAACTTGGTGTCCAGCAAGTATTTTCCATGGCTCTTGAGCAAGTCAAACAACCCTTTGTGTTTCATGAGTGCCATCTAGGATAAAGAGCATAAAAACTTAGTTTAAAAATAATCGTGGTCTTTGTACATGCTGTTGAAAACTTTTGAATGTTTCAGTAGACTGAACTATGATATAATGGTGTGCGCTAGCAGAGAAATACCTGTGCTTGCTTGGTACAAGGGCAAGTTCTGCGTATACAACTAAAAAAGTGTATTTGTGTAGACACAACTTCTGGTTAGTATGTATATGGGGCTGCAGGAGCAGGGAGGAAGTACAGGTTTGTGGTGTATTCAGCAGACACCATTCTGCAGCTTGGTCCCCATTCAGGAGCTCTTTCTCCTATGCTTATCTGTTAGTAAATTCGTATGGGATTCAACGTATGACAAGGTAACCTGCATGCAAGACTCTCTCCTCAGAGTGTCTAAGGAATATGACATGGTGATGTTACATACGCTGTCTTCACCTATGGTAAGTGAAGATGTAAGCAAAAAGGAGAGTGGAAATGCCCAGTGGGGCTGGGGCAACATGGCAGAGGTGATGGGAGTGCTGCAGAACAAGTACTCTTGCTGCCAGCCAACCCTAACCACTCAGTGGGTTTTCTACAGGCTCCAAAAGCCCAGCAGGTGGTTTGTAATGAACTTTGGCCCTCTGTGCGCTGGCTGGTAAAATCAAGATTGTTTCAACTGAACGGTGGGCATCCCCAGGATAACTCACACCTAGCACTTGGAATTGCTCTTTGGAGAAGGGAAGGTAAGAAAGAGCCATGATACGGGGAATGGGAGGGCTCAGAAGAGTTTTTGTTGTTACAAGAATGGATTTGTTCATGCTCTGACTCTAGCATTAGACCTCTCTTTCAATGGGGAACGGTGACCTGTTTCTTGGAGCCTGCCAGGTGCCCCCAGATATCCTGGGGAGTTTCCACTGCACAAGCATTCAAATATGCTACTGATTAACTCATATTTAATACACTTAAATAGCTTGAAGTCTGCTTTATCAAAAGTTCTTCAAGCTCTTCAGGCATAAAACTATTTATTGTGCACTTCTACTGGTATTTGTAGAAGTTGAATTTGTCTCATGGGAGATTGATTGACCCCTTTTGATGTACCTTGTGAGATAGGTGCAAAAATGATCCTACAGATTATGAACAATCTCTAATATAGTAAGCCTCAAATTCTCTGACATCAGTTTGTTTAAGTGTGTTGTGGATCAGACTGAATAGGAAGCTGCTTTCTTCCTTGGTTCTGCCCTTTGTCTGCATCTGGCCTTGAGTTTTGGTGTTTGCTCTACAGAATTAGCACTAAGCGTGGTATATAAGGTATATATATAAGGTATATATATATATATATAAGGTATATAAGGTATATAGACTTTTATAACAAGTCTAGGAACTGTAAAATATATGTGTGAGCTCAATAGAAGTTGATAGTAACAAAGTAGCCCTGAAGTCCACCCCCAGTGTCTATAAGGCAATTTATATAATGTCACGGGTACCAATGGACATCTCCCCAGTGCTTCAGATTTAAAAAATGCAGTTGCAAAAAGCTCATACCTTTAAAATTTCACCAAGGCCATTGGAGATGTGTCGCCGAGGAATACTTTGAATGAAGGATCTATCCAGAAAACTAGCAACTGGGGGAGTGTAGCCTCCAAGCTTGTTCTTGCACTGGAGGAAATTCACTCCGTTCTTTGCCCCCACACTGGCATCGACATAGGACAGGAGCGTGGTTGGGACACGAATGTAGGGAGTGCGTCTTCTGTAGAGCGATGCTGCAAGTCCTACAATATCCAGACAAACCCCTCCTCCGATGGCGATGATGGGCTCTGTTCGCCTGTCGATGCTGAAGGTCTGAACTTCTTCCAAGATGTTCAAGACCAGATCCATGGATTTTGTTTCTTCAGTGGTGGGCAGAGCAAGGATTTTGTATTGAACATTATTCTCTTCGAAGTAGTGTCTCACTTTGGAACCATAAAGTTCGTCTACTACTTCATCCATGACAATAAAACGCCTCAACTTCCTTTTGCTGCTAGTGGCCAGCTCTAGTTGCTGGGGGTCAGTAATGTGACCCCAAAGGAGAGTGGTGTTAGAGGGATCCAGAATGTTGAATGTTTCTACCACTTTGTAGCAAAAGTAGATGGGAGCTTCAATTGTCCAGGAAATCCCACCTTCGGAAACATATTCACCTCTGCCAAGGAACAGAAAACACAGTCTGAAATCATTATATTCCCCTTTTGCACTTTGTGCACCTGGATTAGTTTAAGGACGTAGCCATGGAGGCCTGGGAACATGCAATCTCTCTTTAGGGTAAGTCGCTTCTCTCTGAAGGCAGTGCAGGTCTTCACAACGGGCTCCCCGGGGCCACCCGGGACCGTGGAAGAACTGTCTTGCTTCAGCACCAGAGAAGCCCATCCGTGCTTTAATGAAAAGCCAAATGGCTTAACATCTACACAAAAATGATATAACGGAGACCTTGCAGGGCTGCAGAAGTAAATCGTTTCCCTCCTGATTTACTGCTTTGTCAATAACATAGTAGAAAATCTTAGACCAATAGTTTCAGCTTTCCAAAGGAGCATGGAGAAGAAATTGTCAAAGTTTTTCAAAGTGTCTAAGAAGAAAATGTCTTCTGCCCAGTAGATCTGGGTGAACAGAACTGTTTTATTCCTGCCTATCTGTCTATGCACATGTGCACACACTACAAAACAGCATTCATACAACCCTCCGGTTGGAACTGGGGGTCACCTTGTCTCAAAAGAGATACAATAGATGTAGGAAGTGTTCCCAGGCAGGAAAAGAAAATGATTTGAGAGTTGGGAAGAATTTCCATACTGGGCTGAACACCCTGGAGTTTTAGAGCATGGACAGAATCTTACATGGATGACATGTAGTACATGGCTAAAAGGGTGCAGAAACCATATAGTAACCTAGTTATTACTTCTTTTGAGAGGTGAGTGGCAGGGAAAAACAACTCGTAGGTTTCTTCTGGCTTTTTTACTTTGTTAGGAATGAGGAAAGGAAATCGATGCATCCATCTCCAAGATGTAACCCTAATCAGACAGCATCGTTTTGAACGTTACTTAGTGGCCTCAGTTCTGCGTGTCAGACGGCGCAACTAGCACCTATTGCTGCACACCTGCTGCATGAAAATGCAAGTGAATTTGAGGCTGAACATACCGTTGTGGTAAAAAACCCCACCAACCTGGCGGAGGAAACAGTTAGACTTGATGGTATTAAAATGTGAATATTACAAATACTGGAAAAGAAAATCTGATCTGCAAAATACAGCTGTGTTAAGCAGGAATGCATCACCAAAGGCGACACAACGCTCTAATGAAAACAGGGATTCTGAGGTTAAAGGAAAAATAACTGCAGGGATGTAGTATCTTAAGGAGCTGTATTCATCTCTGGAGTAAAACTTGTTTATCTCTTCTCTCTGAAGCAGTGTTAGATGACTTCTAGTTTGAGAAATGTGCTACGCTTTTGCTCCTGTCAGTGACTTTTACTACGGTGTTTATTTTTCCCATTGAGGTATTTCATTTACCTGCAGCTGCCTCTCTATAAATGCATCCTTCTCTTATAAGTTTTGCACACACAGAATACTTGTGCGCTTAGAAAAAATAAAAAAGTCCAAGTGCAGCATTCGGAAGTTCTGCACAGGTTTTTCAGAGATTTAAAGAAACTCCCTATCTACAATATGAATAAAATTCATGCTGTTGATAAAATATGCTCTGTAACTGAACCCATTTGTGCCAAGCAGAATGGCAGCCACCTTGCCCGTGTTGCCCTACTTGCCCCTGGTTAGACACCCAGCAGGATGAGTCATGGCTAGGAACCTACACTTAGTGGTGACGGCTTTCAGTTGCAACTGCATGTGAGAACGTCTTCTGCTTGAGATGTGGCCCAGCAGCGAGAGAAAGCAGTACAGCTAGCTAGAGCCATCCAGTGTAATCACAAATTAGCAGCGGGGTCCTATACTTACATCTTAGCTTCGGAGAGCGTTATCTTGTCCTCGCAGTTGGATAGGGCTTCTCCCTTCTTGATTCGGCTCCACGTGCTCTTGACTCGCACCAGCTGGAAGTCGGTCTGCTGGGGCCTCTCCGACAGGGCTGCCGGGGCAGTTGTCGCGAAGATCTTTTCAGATACTGGCATTTTTCTTGAAAGTAAGATCTCTGTGCTAAGAGAGCTCGCCTAACTGGGTGCATCTGAGATGCTTTTTAAAGGCTCCAGTTTGACCAGACTTTGGAAGGGGAGGGCTCATCTATACGGGGGAAAACAATTACAAAACAAGGATTATCTAATCTAGGGATGTAAGGTAGGGGTGGTAAGATCGTGAGAAGACACGTGCAGGAACCAGCATAGGGTTGTATAACACTTAGTTTTATAATGCTGAGGAAATACAATAGGAGTGCATAAATTAACTTCCAATGTGATGCCCTACAGCAAATTTAATGTTATGAAAGACGGTTTGTGTGAATCTCACTCAGAAGCTCTTCAGGAACTCCTTTGCAGTGCAGAGCCTCTGATGTGGCTGGGCTCTAACTCGCTCTTACAAGGGAAGAGACAGCATCAGGAGTGCGAGGATAGGATTGACACAAGCAGTTTAAACCTCTTTTGAGCTCACATTCCCAGGATTCGCTTTTGCTGAGAAATTGGATGAGTTTTTTTAAAAAAAATCAAAACACTTTTAAACTTTTGTTGTTGGCTTAAAAAAATAACTAGAAAGAGTTTGTTGCCTGACCCAGCTGTTAATGGCATCCATAGAGTTTTCCTTAGTATGCACAGCTTCCCCTGCTGGAAGTCCCATGGGACTTTAGTGATGAAGTTTCTTACAGTGGAATTGTTTCAAGATTAGCAATGTGGTTTAGATGATGGGATCTTGGTCTTCTCCTGCCTCCAGGCTCCCAAGCTTTTCTGCAGTCTTTATCTAGTTGTTGCATTAAGATGATACTTCTACTGAAAAGAAAATATCTTGTTATCTGATAGATAGGTACTATTTATATTAAAGCTTATTATCTTAGGTAAAGTATATAGATAGCTCCACTGATAAGCTGACAAGGATGAGCCATATGGGACTGTCTCTTGTAGTAAGTTGAGGTTCATTTGATATGGCCTTCTCAGGGTAGGTGTACAAGGAGCTCTTGCCATTGTGACTGGAGTTGTCACATGAAAGGAAAATTTGTGCTGCTTTGCTGAAGAGCTCGCCCAGCTCGCCTGATGAAGAGGGAAAGTGAGTGTCCCCCTGGCAAGGGGCTCAGCAGCGAGCTTCTCTCTCCTCATGTGTCTTTTCATGTCTTTAGGAGAGACCAGGTGGTCAACTGTCCTCCAGGGCATTCAGTGAGATGCTGTCTCTCTGCCCCTATGGCATGTTGATAGGGTGTGTTGAGCTCACATAGAGAGGACAGATTTCCTCCTCTCCATCAAACGGTGTGACCAGAGTGCAGGAAAGCAGAGCTGAGCCCCTTACATGGCTGGCCCAGATACACTGCCCCTGACAGCAGCCTAGTGACATGCTCCCCACAAGATTCAGAGATGCACCAGTCACCTTGCCATGTGATCTTCCTGCTGGGGCATTTAGAGGGTCCCAGGCCCAGGCTTTAGCTTGCCACACCAAACACTCCCTTGGCATAAAGCTGTGTTTGCTAAGCACAGAGGAAGATCTTCCTTTAATTTCATCAGCCGTGCCTGAAAGTACAAATCCATCTTTGCCTTCTCCTTGGCCATTTTTCTGAAAGCCATCCTTGTTCATAAACAAAGATCAAGAAAACAGGTACAATACCAGGGACTGGAAAATTTGTTCTTCAAGATCCCATAGAACAAGAGCTCTCTCGCATTGCATTGAAGACTTAATTGAAGCTGAGCTCATTTAGGAACCTAGATTTAACTCAAATTTAGTCTGGGAAAAAGCTACAAGAAAAAACCTCCACTAAAGCTATTTAGCCCTGCTCCAAGGAGAGTTACTTGATTAGTGTTAATAACTCCTAACATCTATCTCTCATTACTTGCTTCATCTCTAGACAGCAAAGCACTTTCCAGAGAGTACAGACTATTATCCCTATGTTACAGGAAGGGAGAATAGAGTTACCAGAGGAGAAACAACTTGTCCAAAGTCACGTCCAAAGCTAGTGATGGGAGGATTAGATAGAATAGTTAACCTCTTCTCTTGTCTGTTTACCAAATACTCACCTAAAATTTTAACTCTTAATCCAAAAACAGTTTGTATTGCTTCCCACAGCAGCTGCAGGGTCTAATTCAGTTTGTTGCTTACTAAAGCATATACTGGAATAATCTTAGGTATGCAGGGAGATCTGTCCTTTTTGTCTTGTTCGTTTATTTTGATTAACAGCAATCTACAGAACATTAGGACTTATTTTATTTGTTTTTCTTTTTAGTGGGCATTTACTTAATTTCCATTTCCATTTTCCTATTCTATTCTGTGAGGCATCAAAATGTCTTTTGTTTCATTTTAGAAGTTGGTAAGTTGACTTCCCGATGTCTATTTTCTTGTGATAGGCAGCGATTGCCATGTCCTTGTGTTACCAGTCCTGGCCCAACTTTGCTGGCAGAAGGGGCTCATTAAAGAGCCAGGGCTTGGACATAGACACGGACAGCAGCGATGCTTGTGGTAAACAAGAAGAGCTAAGAGACTGTGGTCAGACATGTGACAGTGAAATGGGCATCTGTCAGGCCCCACTAAAGGGGCTACTGAGAACTTTGCAGGGAAGACTGATTCCACTAAGCAACTTCTGCCTCATCTGCATTAGTCCCGAGCTTACTTACCACACTTTGCAGCTACATTGAGTGGGTCCTTGACTAAATAAGATAGGATGATAAATCAGAGAGATGCAAGATGACATTCTGGTTAGGGCTAGTCCATATTTCCTCATTAACTTTGGTTTATGTTTCATCTGCACAGAGAGGAGATGGACAGTTGACCTCATCTCCATTACACACTCTGATTTCTGGGTTTTAATTCCTCATTAGCTTTTTCTACTCCAAGTCAAATGCAGGCTTGGTTAGGCTGTAGGATATCTTGGATATTCCCAGTAGTTTCTCCTGCTATTTCTTCCAAGCTCCATCTTCCAGGATTTTCTGAGGACATTTTCCAGTGGTATAGGCTGACTGGTAGCAGCACTCGCATGAACCTGCTGGGGTCTCTGCAGAGACTCTGCCTAGGAGCTTGACTTGAGAGCAGCAGGTTCCCTGATGTTCAGCTGTGTGGAGCAGTGGGTGACTTTGGAGCTCTGGACTATCTAGGAAATAAAGTTTGGAGTTTGAGGTTCAAAGCCACTGGTATTTGCAGCTGTATCTGATTGTTGGGCTGGGACATGCATCCATGCTATGTAACCAGAAGGTTATGAAACTGCTGATTATCTCCTTGAGAGCAGGCAGCTTCCCAAGCTCAGGATGTGACCATTGCTGTTATGTAAAGTGAAGTGAAAGTATGCTTTTCTTTTTTTTTTCTGGTGTCAGATGCTATTGAATCTCCCCACATGCATGCACTCCTGGATGGGGGCAGGTGGGTGCAGCTGGTGTTGGGAGCCCAGCCCGAGCCTGCAGCGATCTTCCATAACCACCCTCTCCCCGAGGCGGCAGCTCTGCCCAGGTATTCACAGGCAGCACTGCCTCTCACGCGGAGGAGCCCTTCCCCTCGCCGGACACCTGAGCACCGAGGAGCTCGCACAGCAGAGACAGCAGCAGCAGCATCATCCACGGAGGCCTGGGGACAAGAAGCAACATGCATCATCCCGCAGGTAAACTCCCCTTTCGGTGCTTGCAACCAGGCTAGCCCTCCATGCCTGGTCCTAGGCTTTCTCTGATCACCCATATTCAAGAAGGTTAATGCGAGCTGCAGCTAGGAGCTACTGCTTGCCCGGGGAGGAATACCCTGCCTTAGAGCAGGGGCAGCCTGGGGTGCTTGGAGTTGCAAACTGACAGCTACGATGGTCCACGTTCCCTGACTGTTGTCTCCAAACTGGGGAGAGATTTTCAGCTAAAGGGCAATAACAGCCCAAGGACAATGCAACAGCCAGGGTGCACAGTTGGGCTGGAAATGAAGAAGCCTAATTCAGCCTTGGGAGTGGAGAGATTCAGGAGATCCACATCGGGAGCTCCAGGAGAGGAGGTAGAGTGGGACACCAAATGGTGTCCCAGTCCCATGCAGAGATTTAGCCTGCAGACTTTGAGAGCTTGGCAGAAAGGAGCAGATTAAGGGTTTATTGGGAAGAGGTGTTTGGTGGTGGGAGGGGCATTGGTTCCTGAGCTCAGCAGAGAAGCTGAGTCTGTAGAAACTCAAAGAAGGGGGGGGAAAGAGTGTGAATGGAAGTGAGTAATTTCTGGTGGGTTGAGATGCATGCTTTATAAATATTTTTTCTGCAGCCTTACCCTTGCCTCTGTGCTTTCTGTGATAGCTCAGTGTACCTGATGATAGGGTATACACAATGAGATGTTTGCTGCCCCTTTTGGCTGTTTTCTAGAATAAAAACAACTGCATGTGGGAATCAGGGCTGCTCTAGCTGAGTGTAGAAGACTTTATTCTTGCACAGCCTGCTCTAAAGCCTATTAAAGCCCGTCGAAAGACTCCCTTAGATTGCCTCGGGCTTTGGATCAGACTGTCGGCGTGCATCGTTTACCGCTGCCACACACAACAGCCTTTATTACATAGGAAAATAAAGGTATGTTTCCCACACTCTCTGCCAGTGATGGCAGAGCCTCCTCGCCGCAAGCCTGGGAGCATCTGGGAGAATTCAGCTTTCCTACAGCCTTTGCAGTTGCTGGAGCACATAGAAAGTGCACCGGTTGGTGCTGGCTTTCCTTGCCTTTCCCTGAAGTTCAGGCAGAGTTTAGTGCCTTGGGTCCTATTCCCTGTGCCAGCTTCCCCACATCCCCTCCACCCTGCTGCTTTCCTCCCTTCTCTTTTCACTCCTGCTCCACCCCAAAGCTGCTGCCGCCTTTCCTCCTGCTGTCGCTGCCAATTTTGCTTGCTGGCTCTGGCACTACCATGGCTGACCCCAACCTCACAAATTCAGCTGCGCTTGGCTGGTTTTGTTCAGGGCTATGTTTAATGCCAAGCTGGCACTCCTGAGGTAGAGAGGATCATCTCCGGTCCTTGCTGTCACCAGATCCCAGCTCCTCAGGGGTAAGGGTGTGTCTGTGCCCAATGCTTCTCCACAGTGGCTACTCCTTGCTAGGTCTAGGACCAGGAATGGCACACTCACAAACTCAGTTTGATGAAGCCAATTCAAGTGTTTTATTGCCTTTAGAGGAATCTGGATCAGATGCTTTTCCCATCTCTTGGTGGTGGATTTAAAGCTGCTAAGCAGCATAGGTGTGTGCAAATCACACCACTGCTTCCCTCTTTTTTAGCTGGAGCCATATGCTCAGGGTGAGCCATAAACTCTGTGGCTGGAGTTTAATGCATGTGTGATCAAGCAGTAACATAATAGTGTCTCCTTACAGACTGCAGCTGCATTTGCAAAGTGCTAGTAGGATAAGGGAATAGCTCACACATTGCTTTAAGGTTTCCGTAAAGAGACTTGCTAGGCAAAATGCAATGGCTGAGGTATATTTACACACTAAGACAAAGTGGTGAGTGCTGTGATAAACTCCTGTCAATGCCTGAGCTGTCCTGGTAAGTCTGGCAGTTTGGGGAGATTTGATCAGACCGGGTTTGCAAGTGTTTAGCACCTAGCAATTCCCACCAAAACGCTTAGTGGCTGATTGCCGAGCAGCCTGACAGCATGGTGTCGGCAACCCACGCAGCGCATCAGTGCTCTGGGCTGGGCTGGGAGAGAGGACCTGTTCTGTGAGTTATTTCTGTGGTTGTAAAGTAAATGTAGATGCTAGAAGGTGAACACCACCTCAGGATGCCACCTCTGTGGTGCGATGGATGATCTCTTTCCCCCTGTGCTCATCTGACCTGTGCTGCTTTAGTGATAGGGGGAAGGAGGAGGTTTAAATCTCCCACATTTTTTAGAGAAGATGAGTCTCTTTTTCAGTCTGAAGGTACAAAATGCAATATAGGCCTAGGCTGCAAAGATTTAATTCTACTTTTGGAGCCGCAATATCAGACACTGTCAGCTTCAAATGCAACTGAATTTTGGCCCTCCAACCCTACTCCACCCAGACTCTTTCTGATTTTATTATGCACCAGAAATACCTGATTCTGGAAAAAGCAGAAGCTGTAATCTCTTTCCTTTCCACTTCCTAGTAAAGCAGGCAGCCTGTATCCTCAGCATCCAAGCAGCAAGGTGCTGGGGACCATCCTGTTGACAGCAGGAGACCATTTGAAGAATTGCACATTATCTTTTATATGAAGCTGCTGGAGGCTTAAGGCAGCCCTTTTCTGCTCTTTAACTGTGGGGCTTGAAGTCTTTCTTTGGACCTGATAGCATTTTTCTTGCTCTGAGTGAGCTCTCATTTTTTTTGCTGTATGCATGAAAAAAAATGATGCAAGATTAGATGGGAATGAGAAATAAGACAACTCTTCAGGGAAGATCCATGCATAGATATGTCTGGGGAGTGAACTGCTGTTATCAGGAGAGATGTGGGGAGGCAACCAGGGATTGCAGATAGCTTAGTGCTTGCAAAGGTCCAGCCAACTAGAGGAGCCACTTTGATAGGCGATACAAAAACAGGCGATAAAAATAAATCACTTTTCTGAGAGCAACAAAGGGGGAAAGTGGTTAAAAAAATTTTGTGTTCACCTTACAGAGCCCTGCATCCTTGAGGAAAGCCTACCCAGTCTGGCAGCCAGCCACCAGAGCTGCACTGGCTCTTCAGGTGCTAGCACAATGAAGGCAATTCTGACCTCTACTGTTGGCCCAATGCATCATTAGGGCTGTTAAAAATGCAGCTTCCTGAAAGGATTGTATAATCTTTGATGTAGAGTTGATCTTGGCGTGCACCACCTGCTACCTCCCTGCAGTCACGGTTTTTGACACCTGCAGCTGATATTATAACACAGGTTACAAAAGTGGGTGTTGTCTGCCTTGACTTTAGTAAAGCTTTTAACAGTCTCTCATGACATCCTGGTAGTCAAGCTGAGGAGATGTGGCCTAGATGAGCAGACAGTGAGGTGGACTGAGAATCATCTGAATAGCAGAGCTCGGAGGGGTGTGATCAGTGGCACAACATCTAGTTGGATGCCTGTAGCTAGCAGTGACCCTCAATGGTCCAGTCTTGTTCAACTTATTCATCAATGACTTGGATGAAGGGACAGAGTGCCTCCTCAGCAAGTTTGCAGATGATACCAAGCTGGGAGGAGTGGCTGATACACCTGAGGGCTGTGTTGCCATTCAGAGAGACCTGGACAGGCTGGAGAGTTGGGCAGAGAGGAACCTCATGAGGTTCAACAAGGGCAAGTGCAGAGTCCTGCACCTAGGGAGAAATAACCCTAGGCACCAGTACAAGCTGGGGGCTGACCTTCTGGAGAGCAGCTCTGCAGAGAAGGACCTGGGAGTGCTGGTGGACAACAAATTCACCATGAGCCAGCAATGTGCCCTTGTGGCCGAGAAGGCCAATGGTCTCCTGGGGTGCATTAGGAAGAGTGTTGCCAGCAGGTCGAGGGAGGTGATCCTGTCCGTCTACTCAGCCTGGTGAGCCTGCATCTGGAGTACTCTGTCCAGTGCTGGGCTCCTCAATACAAGAGAGACAGGGAGCTACTGGAGTGAGTCCCTTCACTTGGGACTGCTTAATCATCACTACTAAGATGATTAAGGGATTGGAGTATCTATCCTATGAGGAAAGGCTGTGAGAGCTGGGCCTGTTCAGCCTGGAGAAGAGAAGGCTGGGAGGGGATCTTATCAATGTGTATAAATATCTTAAGGGAGAGTGTCAAGAGGATGGGGCTGTACTCTTCTCAGCGGTGCCTAGCAATACGGTGAGAGGTAGTGGGCGCAAACTGAAACCCAGGAAGCTCCATCTGAACATAAGGAAAAAAAAATCTCTCACCTTGGAGATATTAAAAAGTCGTCCAGATAGGGTCCTGGGAAATGTGCTTTAGGTGACCCCGCTTGAGCAGGGCAGTTGGAGTAGATGATCTCCAGAGGCCCCTACCAACCTCAACTGTTCCGTGGTTCTGTGATTCCATGAAAACAGCTGGAATCTCTCTCTCTCTCTCTCTCTCTCTCTCTCTCTTTTCTTCCCTGATTGGCAGGGGAAACTTGTCTGTTACTCACAGAGGAGGAAAACATGCCAATTACTAAAGTCAGACATGGATTATAGATTTGTTTCCCCCCTGCATTAGTAACAAAGGCTTAGTGTGCTTGGCAGCAAGGTTGAGCACAGGCTCTAGGAGAGACAGATTGCAACCTTCTGCACTCTCCTGCCGCAAGGAGACATTCAGCTGAGAGGTGGTGAATGCTCAGCTATGAGAAGGCAACATGTTGTTGCACAACACATAGCTGGGCTGAGGAATTTGCTGATGTCAACAAACTAACAAGATCCAGGAAAGGGTTAGTTATTTCTGTACTTGCAATTAATTATAAAAACGCTGAAAGAGATTTAAGCCGCCCCTGACGGTGAGATATCAGCATGAGAGTAAATCAGGGGCTGCTATATCTATCCTAAATCTGCCTATCTCATATGTCTGGTTGGGCTCCTGCCACAGACATGATGTTGTCTAGATGACCTTCAAGTCTGGTCCCAAATTGCAGTTCCCATGTAAAATATACATATATTTTATGTTCCTGTCTACTTTTTTTTCTTTTCTTTTTTTTTTCTTTTTTTTTGATATGGTTTGGATAATGAAAATCAGTGAAGTTGACAAAAAGACAACAGTGGGAATTCATCTTAGTAGCTACAGAAAGTTCAGATGCTCTGCTTTGAAGAGCAGACCTTTTGTGAACTTTAACCCTTTTTCAGTTCCCAAAGAAATGAGTTTATTCATTTGGCGCCTCTTGGTGATGGAGGAATAAGCGGGCCCCAGCGACTGGAAACTGTGGTGCTCACTTGATGACTAAGTCATCTGGTCAACCTTACTTCACCTTTGTGTGCTGAGGGCTTTTGTAGAGGGAAACACTCAAAGTAGTCACATCAGTGCCCCAGTCCCCCCAAGGCTGTGTGTTGTCCAGTTCTCCATCTCCAGCTAGCTATGCTGACTTTACGTATTCATACCTCTCAAAATGTTCAGTCAGAGAAGACATAAAAAGCCCTTCCTGTTATGCCATTTCTTGTCTAGTAGCTGGTGCCAGACCATTGTCAAGATGATGCTAGGACACCAGTAAGACCCAGTGTTTGGACAACAAGCTCAAGTGGCATTTTATTTTAAGTAGACAGGAAAGAAACAGAGAACAGGAGAAGTCATACAGAGGCATGTGTGTATTACCAGTTTGCAGACCGATCCTCACATGATCTTCTGATTAGAAGTTATTGTTCAAAAATGCTGTTGTATTTGCCTTCAGTACAGGCTTTCTCAATAGTGGACTGCAAGGGAGTTGTCTTTGCAAGGTGTTGCTGTGCCAGGAGGTCATGAAGCAGCCAGGTGTGCTGTACCACATCTGAGACCCTGCCAGAAACCTGTTCTGGGTGGGCACCGTGCCTGCAGGAGCAGCTGCCCAACATGAACTGGGCTTTACCCCACTAGCCCTGGGCTTGTCCGGGCTGATCCGCCAGAGAAAACATGTCCTTGACTGTCACTCTTCTTGCCCCATCATTCTTCTGCAGCTTTTCTATCACAGGGAAAAAAAACATTGCTGTGGGCAATCTGCTCCACCCTGTTACATGTACAAATTACTTGTCTTGCCTCCTTGAAATCTGCTCTCATCTGGTGCTTGCATAACGCAGCACGCGTTTTGACACTTGAAGACCAGGAGAACTTTTCTGAAACGTGTCTCGCTCTGCAGGGCTGTAATTCCTCATTTCAGGGGCAAGGCTCTTCCCTTTGCCCAGGTCCACCGTTTCATTTCTACTGTGTGTCACTAGAGGCTTTGAGGTTTTCAGTGGTCTCAGGATATAACATCACTGGACACAGCACAGCGGGTAGCATTGCTTCTGCCTTTCCAGGCTGATCCCTGAAATGTTTCTACAGCCTCTGAAGTGCTAACTCACTGTGGTGTGCATAATGGTTTCTCTCTACCTAAGAAAACTGTCTTTTGGCAGCATCGGGTTTGTGAGAAGGCTCTGAGGAGTACACACCATGGGCTAGTCCTTCCCCCTGATGGGGATCCAAACCCCCAGCTATGCAGGGCTGATTGGTTTAAGCATCATTAGTTGTTCGTGCCTCAGAAAGCAGGAGGCTCGAGGTGGCCTGTGTTTGCCGTGAGCTGTTGTTGCAGGTTCGAGTCAGAAGAAGGGTTAGGAGGTTGTGTCACTGCCAGGGCTCCTTCTGTGTCATCTGCTTAAAAACATTTGTTGATGAGTTTCTTTGATTTTATGCCACTATGCATTAGACACAAAAATCTGTTATTTGAACGTTTGTCAGTTTGGCTGCATTAGGATAGGTGTAATTGATTTTTCTGAGCATGAGCATCGTTGGCTCCCCCTGCAGATTATGTGCACAGCAGCCTCAGTGTTGCAAACACACATGAGGGTGACTTACACCTGGTTTGCATCCAGTTAGAGGAGAGCCTCCTTTGGGCCAAATAATGGTTTCTACCTGTCCCATGCCAAGATGATCTGCCTGTTTTCACAAGAGTGGTTTGAAATATGCTCTGGGTTTTCCTAAGAAAAGTTGAAACAACATAAAGAAGTTGGTTTCGTTTGCAGTTATTTTGAGAGTTCAGTATTTGTTTTTGAGCTTCAAAAATGATTGTTTTTGAGCTAATCTAATTACTTTCAGAAAAGGATCAGCAGTGGGAGAAAAAAGGGAAGAAGATATAGGAGATTGAAAAAAATAGAAATATAATATTTTTCAGTTTTAAAAGGTTTCCATCACAAGCCCAATGAAAAAAGGCACCTTTTTTTGGTCTAAGTTCTTCTAACTTGGACTTCTATAGACTTGAGCAGTTACAAAATCACCATTCCTCCTTTAATTTTCTATTACAGAAACCCCAGCTGGACTCATTGTGGAGAACCTTCTTAAAGCCAAAGAAATAGCCCTCAGTGACTCACGTGTTCCTGAACAGCTGAAGAATTACTTACAAAAAGCCCTTGATGTTGCTCTTGGACTAGACCCTTACCTGGACGCAATGGCAACTTTGAAGAGGTACAGGTTCTCCTTTGTAACCATGTGCTTTTTTCTTGTGATGATGAGAATATGTTCTTAGATTTTCTGTTCAGAATAGGTCTCAATCAAGGAGACCAGTGGAATGAAGAACAGGCATCCTCTGCATCCAAAGACGAGGCCTGTTTCCTGACCTTGTTTTCTTCCTCAGTAATATACAGTGATGTGTGCAGACACGTGTGTCTGTGTGTTTGCATGGCCTTCAGATGAGGCGTAATGAACAAAAAGCACAAATCCAAAATTATGGAAGACTTTCTTCCGGATGGCAATGTTTTTCAGTACGATGGTCTGTGTTGGACCACATCCCACTTGAAAATAAGTAAGCCAGCCTCCACACAGTTCTCTTCCAAGATCTTGGAGAATGAACCCTTACATTAATTTGGTGTTGGTATAAATAAAGAAAACCTGCATAAAGACTTCTGGATCCATCCTATAATAAGAGCCTTTATATCCCTTTTTGTCTCCAAGTGCTCAACAAACATTAATTAATCTGCTAACTAAATTACTCTAGTAACTAAACTAATTAATTAAACTAATTTAAGGTATCATTAATTCAGAAGTCCAACTGATACCCTCATTATTCTTTTTTGAGCTACAGTATATTACTCAGCCATGTGGGGTCTGCGAAACAATTTCCATTTATCACTGCAAATTTTGATATGTGGAAAAAGCCAATTCTGTCTAAAATTGACAATGTGTAAACTGTTCCAGGCTGTGGATTACGGGAACGCTGAGTGTTAGTTCTGTTGCTGAAATAATAGCTGATAGTTGTTTGACTTAAGCTAGCTGTATGATAATAGCTATACATTATCTTATTAAAGTTGTTAAAGCATTTGTGAGGGGCAGAAAAGAGGTTATATGAAATGTTCTAGTCTTTAAGTCTTGGATTATCTGAGTGTGTCTGATACGGGTTATGAATTCTTTCTCATTTTACCGAAGAGTGGTGGGGGGAGTAGAGGAGGGGAAAAAAAAAAAAAAAAAAAAGCTCAAATGGCTCTAAATTCTGCCCTGCAGAAGCATCACCAGCCATTTCTTGTGGTTACTTTCTTCAGACATGGTAATCTAACCTGTCTGGAGGCTATGGACTTTTTCCAGTGATCTCTTCGCTTCTCTTCCTAATAAGTAGTCTCTTATTTCATCCAAACTCATTGTCACATGCTTAGTTTCTGTGAAATAACATCTGGAGATACACTGCTTTTCTCAGCAGTTTGGGAAGAAAAGATTTTTTTCTCTGTCCTGCAAAAACCTTCAAAGTTTCCATTTTTACGTCATTCTTCCTTGAAACTTTTTTTTTTTTTTTTTTTTTTTTTTTGCCAGTTTCTTTGTGGGATATCCAGATTTTGGTCATGACTATAATGTTAAACTTTCTTTCTTATTTCAGAATAACCTCACCTGAACAAGGCCCAGGGGATGCTGGAGGCAGCAAAGCCAAAGCTCAGCTGCAGCAAGAACTCATCTCTGGCAATATGAATGGCAAGTTGGTCAATCAAAATGATGAAATTATATCAGATTGGAAAAAGGGTGTCAATGAAGTTCAACATCCTCTACTTTATCTTGAGTAGGGATGAGTGCTATGGAAATGCCCCGGAAATTTGGAAAATGACTTAAAATGAAAAATATAGGATCTTGCTGTAGGCACAGATCTTCCTAAAGGGTAAAATTGTGTTGGTTTTGGTTTAGTGGCTGTCCAACAGAGGTGTAAGTGCTTGTGCAGTGGAGGTGGCCTATGGCCAAGCACTGAACTTTAAATATTAGAGTAGCAATGCTCAGGCTTGTATTCGCATATAAAGCCTATTAAACTAAATCCATTCCGAGATTCATTCTTCCCAGATGTTCCCATCTTTTGAGTAATATATCATCACAGTGAAGTACTCTTATAATGTATTACACTAATACATTGTTCGAAGGACACCACTGATGATAAATTTCTTAAATGATGGTGCTGTCTAGGGATAATGACTCTAAGAGCAAATGCAAGGTAATGCAGTGACTTTTTTTTTTTTTTTTTAATCCTGGTTCCAGAAAGAATAGGGAGACATCTTAAAGCCATTTTCATATGGGGGGAATGTTAAAATATGCAATATTTCAAGCACTATTTAACAAGCACTTGAACAATAGCAGCATTGATGATAAAAGTTCTACATTTAAAACCAGTCCCTTTATTCTGTTGTCTTTTAGATGCATTTTAGATGAAATTTTGTCAGAAATTCTGTTTTTGTTAAACTCCTATTTTGATGTGTCTTAAGATTTGATTTTTTAAAAAAAACATGATCACTTAAAAGGTACATTTAATTTTCATTGTGAACAATGTACAGTCTTTCCTACGATTTTATTTTTAAAACTTCATTCTTGTCTTTCAACAGGCCAGGTTTTTAGGATGTTTGTTCATATGATCAGAGCCAGGAAGATTTTATTAATTGGCAAGCTTAAAGGTTACAGCATCCTTGCTATTGCAGAAGAATTGCCAGATGATGGCAAAATCTTTGCGTGTACAGAAGTGCCCTATCTTGGAGTGAACAGCCAAGATGCATTTGATTATTCTTCAGATGGTAAAAAGATTAGCATGCGAGTGGGACCAATAGCAGACACTTTGGAGGTAAAGTCATTTGGAAGGGGGGCTTGGGAGCTCTTGTTCAGAGCAGATTAATGTGTTTCTGCCAGATATACTTTGTCCTATTTCCTGCCCACAAAATGCCGGCTGGTGATCCTAGCTTGCTTACAAGAGTGAACACACTCTTGCGCTAGGATTAATTCTTATTCAAGGTAATATATGATGGGGCAGCTTTGTCACACAAGATAGATAGTGTTATTCCTTCCTGACTAAACTACCAAAGCTTTTTGACGAGAGGAGTCACAAACCCTGAATGTAAGGCCATAGAAGGAAGAGTTTCACTAGAGCTGGATGGACATCGGGTCAGGGCCTCTAATGCCAAATATAGTAAATTGGAAGATTGTATCTATGCTCTGGCGGGCCTGCCCCTGCAAAGGACAGCTTGCTCCCACTCTTGACAAGATTTGAGAAAGTCTTGCAATTTAATGCATAAAGTTTGCAATTTAATGGCAGCCTGTCACTGTTTTCCCCACTGGTATCACCACAGGGAATTAGACCATAGGTTTACTTCTTCCAAAGTAATATGCTGAGCTTCATATGTGCAAACGCACTAGCCAGATTTGTTTTGTTCTGACTAGCGACTTTGTTCCAAGGAAGAGAAAAGCTTATGACTGCCAGCAGCTGGAGGAGTTGCACTTTCAATTCCAGTTTATGAATCTCCATGGTGTTGCTGCAGGTCCAGCACTCTAACAGCTGATATCCATGATAGGTTCATTAAATGCATAGCCATTCTATTATTAATGCAAACCAATTTAATCCGATTCCATTTTCAATCTGGAAGTGTCAGTGTGAGCTTGATTGTAACTTTATTTGCATTAACAGGTACCATATTTGCTTCTAAAATGAAATGGCCAGGAGCTTTCTGACCTCTGGCTTTCATGACCTCCAAGTTTGATAAGAAAGAAACAAAGAGCTTTGGGAAGTATATGAATAAACGAAATGTTACAGATCACCTGCAATGTGCAGCATTTAAAATCCCAGCTCCCTGCAGTGAGTGTGAAATTAATTGAATTGCTGTTGCTCTCTAGTGCCCATTCTGTGCAACTGACTTACTGTGACTGAATTAAAATATCTAGAGGCAGGCAGAGTACATGCTGTGTAGAGATTAAAGAAGGGAGCAAAGACATGAAAACTAAATCCTTAAAACAGAATGTTGCAATTGATTTTATATCGTCCGACTGCAACGCGAGGGCACATCCTGACCCTGCTTCTGCAGGTACTTGGGGCTTTGGAATGTTTCCTGAAGCTGATGGGAGCTCTGGTGCTTGTGTTTGGAAGCAGAGATCCCTACACCCGAAGGCTCTTGACATGAAAGGATGGCAGAGTTTTTGCACTGGACTATGAGCTTGTATTGCTAAACCTGGTAGCTATTTTGTCTTTGCCATCAGGAGAATCAGGACTGACCTTTATCCACAATGACTCTAGGTGGAGAAGGGGCTATGGGATATTGTAGCATTGGTGTTTTCCCTCAAGGGGAGAGAATATATTCTGTGAGACTGGGAGGTAGGTTTTAGGTCCGCTGTAATGAAGGAAGTTCAGTATGCCACCACACTGGGAAGAGGCAGCAGGTCTATCAGAGTCATCTACATACAGCTGCCCACCGTGTGATCTGCATCACTGCATTGTGCAACATTTTGAAGCTTAACAAGGCTCTGCACTAGCTAGCTGCTTAACTACACGCTTCATTCAAACACTCAGATATTCCCAGGTCAGTGAGCCTATTTCGATGCTTAGAACTAAGCAAATGCAAAAATGTTATGTTCACTGGTGGTCTAAGGAAGGTTGCAATAACAGGCAATAGCTTTGGATGGCTGCTTAGGAACACGTTTGGAGTGGCCTCTCTGGTGAGTCTTGTTTAAAGTCATTTGCTGTTCCCAAGCATGTCAGGATTATTGGGGTTTGCAGCAGTTGAGCTAGACTGGTGCCTGCCAGGGTGTGAAGAGGAGGCTCAGGGTGTTAACAGGGAGCTACCTTCTCCCTCTTAGAAAAAAAAAAAAAAAAAAACAGATTGGAACAAAACACGTCATCCATTGACATATGGGCTTGCTGAAAGGCAGGAGGACTGGGCAGTTGCCGTGGGCAAGCTACTCTAGGGGTGGACAATGTGCTGATGTCTCACAGCTCAGCCTCTCAGAGGAGATGGAGAACAAGAGCATTTCTGTGCCTATCGTCCACAGAACAGCAGGTCCAGGCCAGAGCCGGGTTGGAGAGTTGCTGAAGAGTGTGATGAGATGCAGGAAAAGCTGAAAGAAGCCCTAACAAGGGCTGTTGATACCATCTAGGGTATCTGCAGTCCTGGGTTTCCTTCCTGTCCCACTGTAGAAGGCAGAGATGGTTGCCCACCACTTCGTAAGTTCTCTTTTAATGTATTGCTCTCTGGAGATGGCTGCTGCAGCTTTCCTGCTGTGATGACTGTGGCTAAATTTTGCATCCAAACTGAGGGGAATAGGGAAGAGTTTCTGCCTAGCTGCCCCTCCTCAAATCCTGGCAGCAGTGCGAGCTCATGGGAGCAGGGAATTTACCACTTGCCTTAGCACACTGACTCCTTTAAAGCACAAAAGCTTGTGTAATCTATAACACTACCTGGCAGGAGAAGGCCTTTTCTACTGCATGAGACAGCCATTCAGAAAGCATAAACTGCCAGAAGATGCAAGAGGTAGTTGCACCACAAGTGTAAAGCTGTCCTTGTGTAGCAGCTACCCGCCAGGAGCAGCAGGATGTGCCTTTCCCAAGTTTGAGGAACAGGAGCTGCCAAGGTGGTCTCCACCTCCTGACCAAAGCATGTTGCTCACTTACAGTCTGGCATGTGCCTCTGTGCCCGATGACTTCAGTAATTTTGACGTAAACTGTTTAAATACAGAGTGGGGGCAGCTTTTTCTTAGGTTCAGGATATCCTTCGGAGCTTAAGCCAGATGATTTCGGTGGGAATTAGCTATCTTTCAAATCTGTGCTGGGCCACGGTGTTTAAAATCTTTTCCTAACAAGCTCCTTAAGTATAAACTCCTCTCTGTTGTGTTCTGCCTGAATAACGTGCTTTGCTATGCCTCAGCTGCTGACAATAGGCCTGATCCTGCACGAAGTCCTTCCTTTAATTCCCAGGGGTGTTTTGGTCAAACAATGGATGCAGGATTGAGCCCACTGGGAATGCAAACTGCCAGCAAATTATTCATATTTGTGATTTTGATCGTTCCATTTTAAAATCGAAAATGCAACACAAAAAAATAACAATGTGTTTGCAGCAGATTCAGCTGATTGTAGGGCATTGTATAAGCATGTAGGGGATTTCTTTTTTCTTTTCTTCCCTCCTTTTACCAGACAGAATAGGTGAAGAGGTTGAGTTGCAGATCTCATTTCTCCTGTTTTGCTGCTTGTGAAGTCTGCCAACAGAATCCACCTTGACAAAGTCAAGGACTCTGCGTTTAATGTTGAACTGAGTGAATAAATTATGCATGAAATTGTGTCGGAGTCTCTAGTGTGCAGAATTGCTCCTTTTGATATGAAAGGTTAATTCAGAAAGGAGTCCAAAATAGCTGGAAATTGTGAGGATAAGTGGATAGTATTCACTGTTGTGAGCTGTTATTACTAGAAATTGCATTCCCTCTCTAGCTTCCCTAGAGATTTAGCTTTGCTGGTGAATATAAACTGTACTCAATAGAATAGCATTTAGGAGTAACAAGAGTGTATGTCCACATACAGTAAAATATTCTAATAGTGTTTAAAAGGAAGCTGTACTTTTTCATGTGTTCTGTGCACCCGAAGGATGGATTGCTATTACATTTAGGTCAAGAACAAGACATAGCAAAGGTAATAAGTTTTGAGTACATCTTTATTACAAATACGCTGACTGTATGATCCATGTCAAAGCAACTGGACAGTTGGCTTTTCTGACTGAGTTTGTACTTGCCTTTGGAGAGGGCATTGCTGCTGATCAGGACTACAGCCAGGTTTTCTTTGAGCTTTGGCAGAGGATTCATTCATGTTTTTATTCAGGATGTCCTCTCCCTGATCCTTTGCTGTAACTGTCAACAACGTTGCTGTGCTCTTTCTCAAGTTCTTTTTTGGTGCATCTCTTCTATGAAATACAGTGCTTTTTTTTTTGATCCAAAAGGAAGTTAGTGACTCACTGTAAGCAAAAGCATTAATTTTAGCCAAGTTTGCTCAGAATTAAGACACTTCTTGTTGCCATCTGTTACGATCTATGATGCCTCTGTAGCAAGGAGCAGGGATTGCACTGTAAACATTCAGGAAATTAGTTTCAGCAGGATATTTTGCAGGCAGATTATTTTGGATCTCAGCTTTCCTCAGAGCCTCATTTGGGCTCTGCCTCTCTCCTGCCAAAGGACAAAGGCATTTTTAACATGCTGTGAGGTCCCAGGTTGGGCCAGGTCCAGTCTGCTCAATCACACCAGGAAAAGAAGGGTGATCAGGCCCTCCTCTAAACCCCTCTTGTCCATTTTGAGAGGGAGAGCAGTGAGCTGTCCTCCATTAGTTTCTCCATCACAGCACCAAAATTGCCAGTGCTTAGCTTTGCAGCCAGAGCTACCAGTAGGGTAAATCGAGGAATTTCAGGTTTCCTCTTACAGGTTGGATGCTGTTTCTAACCAAACATGCATAGAGCAATAACAATCCTAAATCTGTGGAAATAAGAAACTTGTGTGATGTCAGGGTCCCAAAATGAGTTGTAAGGGAGTGATTCAAGCCTCTCTATTTAGGTGTCCTTGACCTGGAGGAAATGAAAGGTGCCCAAGTGACCTTCATGGCTGGCGATTCAGGATTTGATAAATCAGCTGAAGAGAAATGCCTTCAGAAAAGCAGTCTTGTATACACATGTGTTGGAAAGACAGAACAGGCTTGTGCTGGATATGAATACGATGCAGGTGCTCTCCTGCCCTGAATGTCATTTAATTAACAGGTGGTTTATCTATACAAGGAGATAGGTAAGAAGCAGAGAAACTGTCTATAGGGAGGGCTAAAAGGAGAAGTTCAGCTAATCCCAAAGAGCTCCACAACCCCATATGGACCTAATGAAGTTAAAGCCTGAAGTGAGATTCCTTTTCATTAAGGAGTCATACCATGGAGCAGCAGTAACGTGTTCAGAGATGGCCATATCTGCTTCTGAACATCTACTCCTCACCTCCTCCGCCAGGAAAGGTTATAAGTAGTGATAAGTCATGGTAACTAGTTGAAATTGCCTTTGGCTCCCAGCTCTAGAGAATGAGACTTCTAATCACCCTTTCTGAGAGACTCCTTTTCCAAAACTTTCCTCTTCTACCCTTCATGAACTATCTGAATTGGATGAACTGGCTGAGTAACAACCTGGCATAAGATGCTTTTCCACAGTAACAGAAATGTTCCTGCTGCCTTCTACCAGTGCAGTCCAAGAATAAGCCAGGGCAAAATTTTCTTACTGGTCATGAAATGAAAAAATGAATCCCAGGAAATGAGATGTCCCAGTTTTTATTACTTTTATTGCAAACCAGCATAGATTTGGCCTTAATGTCTCCTTTCATTATATCGTAGTCTCAAAAAGTATCCTAAATGCAGACTCATGAATGCAGAGCTTGTGTGCTGTCATCTGCAGTTAAGCATGTTTGTCCAAGCGCTCAGGCAGGCTTAATTTACTAACCACTAGCAAGTCCACAATGACACCAATTTTCACGATAGAGCAGAACTTGAACTTCCCTCTCCTCCCTCCTCTTAAAGACATGCTCCCTGCTTCAGTAAGGCTTCTGAAATCTCTGTTTGGGAGGCATGAACCTCACTCCCAAAAACAAATTATTTTTTCATATTCTGCTGCCATTTGTTATTGATGCTTTCTCTCATATATCTCAGGGGATCACTCATCACTCATTGTGCAAAATGTCTCCAAACACAAAAGGGAAATCTGGACGCAAGAAGTGTTGTTAAAAGTTGTAGTAGAAACAGTGAGTTCTGGAAAACATAATTGTTTCTCTTTTCACTCGAAATGCCAAGACTTGAAAGCATTTATGCTTGCCCAAAATAGGTGGATGAACCGTTGTTTCATTGAAACACACACAGATGCAGTTAAATAGTCCCAGATGGAATCTGAAATATTCCATAGCAGCCTCTTGGGCAGCAAGTGCATTAACTGCCACAGGAGAAGGCTGTAAAGGCTCCCATCTGGTCATCCATCAACACTTTTATACATTATCATCAGCAGCCTGCTTGGAGGGAAGGTGTGCCACATTTCTGAAAATCCAATTAGATGATAGCAGCCAGTTCTCTTTTATCCTCTCTGTTGCTGAGCCATCCAAAGCATATTTTTTTAGATTAAAGAAACATCATTTTCTTTCACAGGAGCTGCGCTGTTTTATCTCTATTGTGACCTGTTCTTTTATGTGCTATATAATTCTATTATTAATTGGGATTTCAACCATTCTCCTGCTACTGAAGTGGGACTCACTAGTTTGCAATTCCCAGGATCCACCTTACACCTCTTTTTCCTAGAGGCTGATGCAACAATTCCCACTCTTGAATCTGTTGATAGTTACTCTTTTCAAAATAGAGAGCTTCTTGCAGCAGTTCAGCTGCTGCAGAGTCAGATGTGTGTCCTCACCCTTACCTTGATGATTTAATTCCCTTTGGCTCTAGATGCACAGGTGTGTCTGCTGTGCCTCTGAGCAACACAAATTGAGGTGAATGATCCTCTTTTATATCTGTGATCCCCTTTGGGAGACTTGGGGTGCAGTCATTGCTGAAGAGCTCTTTCTGAAGTATAGCAAACTCCCAAGATCTCAAAAAGTATTTCTATCAATTTTACTTTAAAAAGGTGGGGTTCCTTCTGATTAGAGTTTTTGTAAAAGGAACAGTTTAGTGGCCAAGACATTCAAATTGCAGATAAATAATTAGAATTTTCTCCCACATTCTTTCCCCCCCCCCCCCTTTTTTCCCCAGGCATTACATGCTGAGGATGAGGACTTTGATATAATTTTTATTGATGCTGATCAAAGAAATGCTGTTAACTACTACAGCTTTGTCATGGATAACCACTTGCTGAGAACGGATGGAGTGATCTGTGTGGAGAATACACTCATGAAAGGACAAGTCTACCTGGAGAACATATCTGATGCAAATGTACTAGCTGTCAGAAGATTAAATACAGTGATTAATTCAGATCCTCGTGTTCAGCAGGTTAGTGCAATGCAATTGGTTAAGGTGCCAGTGGTACTCTAAGGATCTATGGATTTTGCAAAGTACCCTGTAAAATGTTTCCGTTGTTGGTGCCGTTATTCAGTGGACCTAAAATGAAATAAAATATTACAGTAATTCACCTTACTTGAGCTCTAAGCATGACTTCCTATATTCAGAAAAGGTCCCTACTCTTCATCTATGTCATCTGCAATGTTAAAGGCAAGATAAAAATATAGCACTTAGGAAGGAATAATCAGCCCTATGATACAAACAAGGAAGAAATGCTCTGCTTTAAAGGCTCTGTAGGGCATCTCCAACCAAATATGATTCAACAAAGTCCTACTCTATCAAGAGAAAACAAAATCTCCTGGTAGGATGTGTATATATACAGTTCTAGAGACAACATCAGACAAATACCTACCAGTGCTTTAAATGCAGGCACACCTGATCCTGCCCTGGGGCAGAAGGCACCAGCCTGCAGTGGTTGCCCTCATCCTTCCTTGTTGGAGCTCCAGCCCATGGTTTCACCTCACATGGTGGAGGGACAGAGAGGACGGCTGGAGGCCACAATCCCTGCTCATTCTCTAGAGCTGTCAGGTTTTCCCATGGCAGGATGGCTGAGGCCTGTTTCCTCTTCTTCGCGTGCTCTCCCTTGCCAAAACTCCACGAGGCACAGGGGAACGAGGCTCGCGCCCAGAAGACTTTGGTTCATCCCTCATATGATCAAGGACCTTGTCCATCTGCAACTCACACGGCCTCTAGTAGTGCCTCCTGTGATTCTGTGTTTAGTCTATATATAGTCAATATAATTATAAGCTAAAGTATCTGGAACAACACTTGAGTTGTAGAATAGGGAAAGACGCATGACATAACATTCTGTGGTCTGAATCTGACTTTTAGGCACTTAATGTTTGCAAATAGTACGTTTTTTCCATAAATAATTTTTAATTAGTTGATAATGGTGTTGAACACCCCAGCACTGAGTGCAGCTTTCACTGTAGTGTGATAGTATGATCATAGAGGGGAGATGATAAAACCCCCTGAAATTCACAGGCAGATGCAGGAAAAATGTTCTAGCACACACTGAAGAACACAGACGTGTTGCTATTATTGTTTGCTAAGTTCCAAGAATGAGACCAGAATATCTTCATGATAGCATTAGCCAGACAGTGGAAACCCAATGCACCAGAAATTCTAGAAATTGACGCTTATTTAGAAAACTGAGAAACAAAATTGCATTTTTTCTGGCATTAGTGGGAGCAGTAAGTTTGAAATAGGAATGTGAACAAATATAGACATCTGACATTTTGGGGCTGAAAGGAATTTCAGCTGAAGATTAGAAGTGAGAGAAAAGCTACCACGGTCTAAGGGAGGACATCATTTAGCATCAGTGGAATTTTTATGGGGCACCAAATAAAAATCAGTTGAAGAGCTGTATGTGTATTATGATTGCAGGTTATTTTACCTGTGCGAAGTGGCCTGACCATCATTCGAAGGAGCCCTGCACCTCCAGATGCAGTGATTGAATCAAAGGTCTGTATTTCCTTTCTGTGAGCAATTCTGCTAAAACCTTGAATCTGCTAAGGGCAGTGGAAGAAAAAAAAAAAAAAAAAAAAAAAAAAAAACCCACTTCCTTGGCTTGGTGGGAAAGGCCCAAACTCATCCTCTATCATGGTGTGGTCTGATGCAGCATGGATTTACCGGCTTTAGGTTTATACAGATTAGCCTCATTAGTCTGGGCTAATATATACTGATTCCTTGCAAAACCAGATTTTGCTGGTGGTGTACTATTCCAGCTGTACTAAGTCTGCGGAGCCAGCTGGCATGCTACTGGCTAGGGGTCTTTGCCTGGTGCTCTCTGGGACTTCCCATTTCAGGATAGTGCAGGTGACATAATCCAAGTCCATCTGCAACAAGCCAACATGATGTTTTTGAAGTAATGCTGCTTTTGTCCAAAGTCAGCATGTGATGCCCTTCTATGCTCACTGAGCTGAATATTGCCATATCCAGAGAGGCTGTGGCAGCAATTGCTTATTAGTGATAACATTGAAAAAATGCTTTCATTATCACGAATACTTTCTTTTGCTTGCTCTGGACAGCTTTATAGTAGAGGAATATAGTATACTCTTTCTCTCCTTATAGATGAGACCACATAGTTGAGAAAAAGCCAAGCTGAGCATGGGAAATAGAGTACTGGGTTACAGACTAGCTACGAAAAGCACTAAACTTCTCTGGATAGCTTTATCTTTTGAAAAATGTATATTTTGGCCTTCCAAACAGTGGAAGCCAAATTCTTAACCAGCAGGAGAACCTGCTTATGCTGGCATTTAAAAGTCAATAGCTTGGTTTCTGTGGGTATAGTTTACTCAAGGCCTTAGATATCACCTGTCCTGGGGAAAGGTGGTGTTTTTATCTTTCCTGATAGGAACCCTTTTTCCTGTGATGGACATACACCAGCCAGAAGGAAATTCCCATGTGGAAGTTTAATGGTCCACGTCTGTAAAGCGAGACCCAAACTTTTGAGTGTTTTGCTCATTGAGTGCTCCCAAAGCTGCATCCACTGATAATGCCTGGCATTTCAAAACCAATATTCTAGACATCTTGTATTTTCCATTTTGATTCCAGGCAGAGGGAAATGATGTATGGCAGCTGATCAGATGACAGCTTGGTTTAAGTTATTGGCTGATATCTTTATTTGTGCACCAGCCTTGTGAAGATATTTTGATTGCACTCTGCTTGAGCCAAATCCTGCCTTTGCAAACTTGTTCTTAGCCTCTCTGTCTTCCTGGAGCCAACCAAGCCTGAGGGCAGGATTTGGCCTGGGGTGTGAAATAGCTGATTGCTTCTAAATTTTTTAGGATCCAGAAGACTTTATCAGCTCCATTGCCTTCCACATTGTACCTGTTGAGACTAATATTTGTGGAGATGAGAGTGCTTTTCAGTCCGAGTTAATCTAGCATTTTGCATTAAATATAGAGTTAAGCTCCCCGTGCATGCCACTCCCTCTTTCTTGCAGGCAGACTCTTTAAAAGATACTGTGTTATTGAGACTTGCACCTTAATCTCTCCCACTCTCTCTGTATGTATGGTTTTGTTTTAGAAAGAAGTGGTGAAGGATGATGTCTTCTGGGGTTACAACAGGCGTCGCATCCTTGATCGGCTGCGGTTGGATGGGAAGGTGGCCTACGTAACAGGTGGAGGTCAAGGAATTGGAAGAGCCTTTGCACACGCATTGGGGGAAGCTGGTGCTAAAGTAGCTGTTGTGGATCTGGTCCTTGCAAAGGCAGAAGCGGTAGCATATGAGCTAAGCCTTAAAGGTAAGCAGTGCATTGATCTGCGTGTTGCTGCTGTACGTGAACCGGTGATGAGTGCTGTAACTCTTTGGCTGCTTTCCTAGTTCAAAGCTTGATACTTTCTCCTTGCTGTAATTATCTTTCAGCAAGGCCTGATGGAGAGTAAGTCAGAGTAAAGGATTCCCAAATAGTAAATATATGCAATGGTCACAGAGCTGGATGTCAGTGCAGCCTCAGCAGTCTCTGGTGCTGCATCATCTGCTAGTGTTGCGTAGCATATGAATTCAATCAGAGAGGCAAATTAATCCAAATAAAATTCCTTGCAAAGTGTGACTGAAAGAAGCACTGCATGCAGTGACATCCCCCATGACTGTCAGGGACAGAGGAGGGCCATCTCTTGTAAATAAGCTCTGTACAACCTAGAGATGTAAAAGGAGGTGTCCCTCAGAGCAGATCATGTAGTAGCCAGGGCACTTGAGACTTCTTACAGTGGTAAATTATCACTGCCAGTGCTGGTGCTGGGGGCGGAGAACCAGTGAAGGTCCCTACTCTAGATCCTAAAGGAGCTATCATTTTATGGGGATAGTTCCTCAGCCTTTCTGGGAATCAGGAACATTTAAACAGTGTGCCCCTAAACTGGGGCAGAGATAGCTATTTTTGAAAGCCTCGCCCATAGTTCTTTCAAGCATGCATGCAAGGTCAGATATAGGAACACAATACTAATAGACATAACGAAAATCCCAGATAAGAGGTAAAATCCTCTACAAGCTGCTTTGATTTTAGCAGTAAAAACACAAAATGTAACATAAAACTGAATTTCCCCCTCGAGTCATGCTAAACTGCAACTGTAAAGGGAAAAAAGAAAACTGGAAATATAATTTTAACGAGAAAAGAAAGGAAATGTTACTCATTTTATAATTCCTCTTGTGAGATTACAACCAGCCCTTCTTCTAAGTACGATACTTCATTGCCACTGAAGACAGATCTTTATCCAGGAAATTTTTAAGCTCCCATTTGGATGCAGACACCAGTCTTTGTGTCCACCGTGGTTTCAGAAAGGGATTGTTCATGACCGGAGGAGAAGTGATCCACTGGGTCAAACCTGGAATTTCCACTCTGCTTTAGCCAGTGTGAAACGTTTCCTGCTAAACTGAAACATGTTCATGAGAGGAGTGTTTGCACCATTGAAAGCCACGTTCTCCAGCAAAGCCATCCCCTGTAGACTTATATCTATTGCCTTAATCAATTTCCAGACTAAGGAGTGAGGAACGGTTCACTTCTGATTTCGATACCATCCTAAGCCTCCCCAGAGAACATTAAAAAACATCCCTGTCTGTACGATCTAGCAAGCACAGTGAGACACTTTACACTGAATATTAGTCTAATCAGTTAAAGGTTTGATTGTTGGGCTGATCCCTAATAATGACCAAGAACATAAAGTCTCCAGCTCTTATTACAAATTCTTGAGTCATCCAGTTCCTCCTCCCTGAAGCTTTTCATTTTCTTATGCACCGAAGCCATATGGTCTTGGCACAGAATAGCTGTGCCCTACAAGTTAACTTGCCTTTTGGACATTTTTCCACAGTTTGATCCTGCATATCAAGTAGAGCTATTCAGAAAGAAATGGGCTACTTGAAAGAGCTGTGAGACATTGGATGCTAGCAGTCTATTAGAAAGCTAACTTAACTTTTCTCCAGGGCATTTTCAGTAGGAATTTGATCATCCATTCTTCAATGGATGTCCTATATCTCTGCTTCTTTGCTGGTGGGCTGCAAACCCTGAGGAGGTGAGGGGGGGGGATTACAAAATGCAGTAGGAAGGGTCATGAGGCATTGCAAATATTATTGAAGTCTAAAGCAAAGAAAAATCTCACTTCTCAATGTTTTCACATCCTTATCCTTCAAGGTCAAATATTCTCTGTTAGCCTGACCAGTGCAGCTGGTCGGGGCACATCTCTTCCATCTCATGACAGGTTTTTTTGAGGCTTCAAATTTATTGTCAGTCCTCTTTGGAACAAAACCCAAACTTTGTAATGCTTTTGTGAAAGGGAATTATATCCAAATGCCCATTTTTTTGGAAAGGATCTAAAAGGGTCATGTTTTAAATCTTTCTCTTCAGAGGTAACCAGAGTGTCTAGTTTGGACCTCAGAAGCCTTCCCTTGAAAACTTTTGTTGGAATCAATATGTTCCCACGAAATATTTTGGCTTCAAAGAAGTAATGTAGTCTGTTGGAAATGCATTTTGACAAAAAGGCTCAGCTAGCTTTACTCTGGAAAAATTCACATGAGTAAATTAAAGCAATCATTGTAGTATTAATACATATGTTTTCACCTATAGTAGGTACAAAGGAGCTGCGATTTCCCCTCCCCCTCTCCTTTGGTAGCGTTTCTCTTACTCAAAGTTGGAAACACAGTGCTCCAAGTCATTCCTGTACCGATACTTTTTTTCAAACATTTTAGGTAGCTTTCTTAAATCCACTTTGCTTCCTATACCAAAGAACCTTTTATTATGCTTTGAGAGAGAGTCATCATTTGATGATGAGTTTAAAGATCAGAAATGCTGTGATCTCAGTTTTATCTTTGTTAGACAGCTCGGGGGTATCTCCCTTGACCACAGGGGTATTTGTTTTTAGAATCATAAGTGAATAATACCTTTTTCAACAGTTGCTAATAGATCCTGACAGAAGAACCAAAAATGATGAAACATAACCAAAAAATCCTAAGGGTTACCTTCCACTACATTATCCCCTTCTGTCTTTAGGGGGAGTTACTGTCTTTACCTTGAGGGGAGAATCAGTCTGGTGGGATTTTTAAAACGGGCATTTTCACTGTAAGCTATGCAAATGCCTTCCCCACAATGTCACTTGTGATCTTCTTGTCCAAACACCGTTTATTAATTCATATTGAGGAACTGCTCAGAGACTCATGTCCAGAAGGGGAGCCCTGGGGCAAGGGGGCTGTGCACATACCTGCTGCAGAAGGGCAGATCCTTCTCCCTGCTCCTCTCCTGCACAAAGCTGCTGGGGCCCTCTCCTGCCCCTTTTTCATCCCAATCCGCTTCCACAAGCATTGCAAAACTACCCTGGAGACCACAAACGTGTACAGGGTACTGCCACGTGTGCGGTAGGGTATTGCCTTGGGTTTGTTATTAATTGTTACTAATTGGCACTACCGATTTAAAGCTATGTTTCCAAAATTTATAATTCTTTTTAGCATTTGGTTTAGGGGGGCTGTGGAGAGGCAGAGACTGTTTTTTTTTCCTCTTTCAGAGTGCAGGGATGTTAGTTGAATTGATTAAGGTCAAGTGTGGGGCTCTGTTTTTGAAGTGAGAGTATCTTCACTGTTTCTTTGCTACTCACACAGAAGACCTTTTGTCTTGTTTTTATGAACTGTTGTATAAGATGAAGCCACAAATGGGGTGAGAGTTGGAGGGCAGGTGAAGAGCTTCATTCAGTTACCATTAATTACATGCTTGCACCCATTTTGTCTGTAAATTGAATAAGAAAAATTTGCGGCTGCTCCCTGTGCATTACATACCTTGATAATGATTAGGAAGAGCCACCGGAGCTGTCTGGCTTTTCTTATTCTTTCAAAATATTTTTAACATAACCTGTGATAAAATAAGAAGGCTTGTTTTCTAGCAGTATGTGTATTCATTTTTATAGATTGCTGTGTTATTTGTCTGCTCTTTTCTCTGCTGTGAGAAGTAAGAAAACACCTCTATAGCTGAAGGCCCAAGGGACCATTAGCTCCTATTGGCTGGTGTGGGGAGCATGCCAGACCAGCAGGACCTTGTGTCATGCACTCTGATGTGCTCCTGATAGCACTGGAGATCAGGAGCTTCTCCATCTGAAAGCCTCTTTCCCATTTTTCAAATATCATTGGGCTTTTATTGTTCTGCATTGCTTCCATGGAAGGCTGCATCTCAAAAGCTTCAGTTTAGGAGAGATTCTCCTCCTAAGAGAGGTTCGAGGCTGTTTTTTCCCCCTTTTCCACCCTCTTTAATTAGAATGATGTGGAAGAGGGCTAAACAGAGAATAAATTGTCCATTGAAATAGAAGTCCAAAGTATAATTAAATTGCTCTTAATACCAAAACTAAGTAAGTCTTTAGACTTCTTGCTAGTGGTAGCATTTGCTTTGATTCATGTCGACTCTTAAATGCTGAGAGACTCCACATTACCTCACCCACAAGAGGGACATCTGCAATGAAGCAAGAGTTCTGCACTACCTGAATATCCAATCCTATAACATATTTAAGAGAATGAAATGGGATGCTGTGCAGATAATCCCTCACATCACCCGAGGAGGGATCGCTGCTCCCTACATGTGTGGTTGTGGATGGGATAGCAGCATCCGTAATCATTTGGAAATAAGTTTCCGGGTTTTCTCACATGGTCTGTGGCATAGTTTGAGAGTTCAAATGCTGCTCAGATGACAATGTATGGGTATGGCATTGATCAGATAGTCAGAGGGGTCCATGAGCAATCAGCCCTATTTATACGATCAGCCAGTCATTCCTCTCTCCTTGTACGTCTGGGGACTTAGAAGACTTCACTGTGTTGACATGTCCACTTCCTGCTAGTAACTCCTGAGCTTCTAGAGAACTCCAAACAGCTCTGAAGGAGAGAAAACTTTCACTAGTATTTAGCTCCTGCCAGTTAAGTGAAAATAGGCAGCTGAGTAGGAGAAAGAGAGACAACTAGTGCTCTTATTAGACCTGGGGAAGACATGATGTGCCCATAGAGCCTGCAGCAGAGCTTGTGCCTGCAGGCTGCACAGGAACCCACTTCTATGGCCCCAGGCCCTGGAAATCAGAGCCCCTTCTTGGAGCTCTTTGCTTCTTTACGGCTTTTGGCCCTCAGAGTAGCATGACTCTAACTGGTGGCACACATCCCTGCCTTGAAAATGTAGTTCTGTTTGGAAAACACAGCTTGCTTTCTGACAGACTATTTATATTTTATGTTGTTGACCAATTCTTTCTTTGTTAGGAACGCAGCAAACATGAAATAGAGAACCTGTGTTGTAGCTCTGCTCGTAACATCCAGCCTTTCCCCAGCGCAGTGGTCTGGAATAAGCTTGCTTTAGCAGCTATAACTTCCTGCTATTGCTTCTAGGCTACTGATCTGTGATATAACACTAACAGCTGTCTTCCTTCTTGTGAATTAAAACCTGCTTCACCAGAGCACTTACTTGTATAGGTTTGACTTTCTGGATGCAGATAATCCCATTGGCTTCAGTTGCCTTGGTAGGCTGCTTATTTTATTTAAAAATAAGGGTATTTAAAGCTGATTTTGACACTAAACTAAATGAAGCGATTTACAAATCAACACACTGGAATACTTTGGGATTCTGACTACAAATGAGCAAAAGTCAAAGTCTGTATTTTTCTGGCAGAGGGAAAAAATCAGCAACTTTGCATGTTTTGGTTCCTTTAAGCCTTTTCACTTCTGTATGTTTGCATTATTCTGGCAGTGTGATTTCCAGGAACTGTGAGCACCATCCTTGTGAACCTTCAGGTCTTCCTGGTAGCTCCCAGCTAAAACTAGCTTGGTTTTGTCTGAGGCTCAAAGCCATACAGTTGCTGTAGTTCACCTGGAGAGCATTTTTTGGACAAATTGGTTTGATTTCTGTAGTATTGATGAGGTGACTGGCACAGAAACATCTGCACTTGAGCAAATGTGAGAGTCTTTTCCTTCATCTGATTTATGAGCTGATACCAGCCATCTGCAAGCGATATTCTTGACTGTCCCCAGTGCCCAGCCGACCGCTGGAATTACTTGCTGTAGCTGAGAAGTTGCAGTTGAATCTTTGGACAGAAGATGGTGCAGTGTTCAAAGCTTCGTCCTCATGCACTGTCAAACTCCACTTTCAGGTGCAGGGTTTATGTTAGCCTCCAACAGGCAAACCTCACACCAGTTAGTAATTAAAAAAAAAAAAATAGAATGAGAAACATGCAGATTGCTACTGTTTGTGGAGCTGTGGATTACGGTGACAAATAAATAATAAATAGTAAATATGTATATATATGTGTGAATCCATAAAGAATTATAAAATAGTTCATGATTTCTTTTCTCTTTGACTTCTTGTACTGACTTCATCAATCTTATTTTAATGCAGGGATTAAAAGCCTTGCCCTTGCAGCAGATGTAAGCAAACCTGAGGATGTGCAAAGGATTGTGGATACAATCGTAGCTCGCTGGGGCACAATCCACATCGCGTGCAACAACGCTGGAATCAATATGAATTCTGCAAGTGAAGATACTTCACTAGAGGAATGGGACAAAACTTTTAATGTTAATTTACGAGGATTGTTTTTGTGCTGCCAGGTAAGTTGCAAGTTTGTTTTTGCAAACAGGCAACCGTTTTCTAAGCATTTACTGAGATTTAATAATACTTTGTTGCTGCTTATCACCATAAAATTGATCCTTGTTTTGGTGGGGCTAATGTGACTTTAAGTCTTTGTTGACTATAGATTTCCATCAGTATTTTCAAAAGTAACTGGTAACTTTTATTGGCTGCCCAAACTCAGATATTTAGGAACGGCCTGATTTTTTAAAGGACAGATATTCAACGCTTCTCAAGAAGCAGAAACCTTTAGGGGGCCATTCCCAACATTAGCGTTTTTCTGAAAAATGTTTTCAACCACGAAGAGGGACTGAATGGCAATGGGATTTTTCCTGTGTCAGCCATTCTTATACCAAGTTTTTATATCAAGTACTTAAAAAAAAAAAAAAAAAGTGTTCGCACATAAACTCTTCTGAAAAGTGAAGACTAATTTATTATCATGTCATTATTAGCACAATCACAAAAAGGGTCACTGGTCTTTCCTTTAATTTCTGTCACAGGCTGCAGGCCGCATTATGCTGAATCAAGGATATGGGAAGATAATTAACACGGCATCTATGGCAAGTTTAATAGGTGAGTGATGAGAGCTAACAGTTGTGCTTCAGAATCCATATTTTAATTACTACCGATGCCATTTGAATCAATTAAACCTGTATTGGGAAGGAGTAAATCACTGACATTTGGTGTTAGAGGAAATGTACTACAAAATTTTTATTGATACCATTTTTCAACACTTACCCGTCCTCGGTGTTTTAGAGCACTTATTACTTTTTATAGAAGAGGTGGAGCCACCCCCGCGGCAACCGTTGGCGTTGGCCGCCCGGGCGAGGTGCTGCCGCGCTCCCTCTCCGTTTCGGGCAAACGCGCTCCGCGCCGGGACGCTCGACCCTTGCCGCGGCCGCGAAAGCTCCGGTGCCGGCCGTCGCCCCCCGCGCGTGCCCACGCTTGTATCGCAGTCTCGCTGCCAACAGGTGCCTCCACGAACGCTGCTGAATCAGCAGCGCCGTCGAAAGCGCCAATAAACCCTTGCAACATATGGAATGAAATCCCTGCTGCTGAGCTAATCTGGAAGGCAGTTATGTGCTGGTGAACTGAGGCCCGTGTAACAAAAATTGATCAATTACACAAATTAAGCATAGCCCTTTAGGAATTTGTTTTATTGGTCTGGACATCTGTTGCAGTATTGTCCAAATCCAAAAATCAAATGGTGCCTTGGGTTGCCAAGTTAGGCAAGAAAATCTAGTAGCTATAAAAGTACAACTGAAAACCCCTGTATTAATATCATGTCCATCTGCTGAGTGTTACATAAATATGCGGTCTTTTATTTTCCTTGGGAATAACATTTATTTTTACTGTGCCCAGTTTGACATTCTATGACATTCTGTTCAGTTTATTACCCAGTAACTTTAAATGTTTCTTCAAAAAATGCATTTATAATGTTGTTGTTAATCTTTTTTTCAAGTGTCTTTACCAGCTGTTTTACTTATGGCTAAACCCGGGCGCCACCCCTCCGCCCAGCTTTGCAGAGTTACAAAATCGCCCAAACAAAAATAATTTGAGGAAAGAACGTAAAGCTTTAAGCTTCCCGTGCTTGCCGCAGCGCTCTGCGCAGCGGGGCTCTGCTCCGGGCCTGGGCTGCCACAGCCCACATCATAACAATAAAGCAGAATTTATGAGGAGGTATTCCATGCCGGAGAAGGCTACGGAGCGCTGGAAACGTGCCCCAGCTGTGAGCCTGCTGGCTGGGAAGGCTGCTCGTGGCCCTGCGCTTGGTGCTGAGAAGGGCTGGGTGTCCGTGGAGGAGAAGCATCTCTTGGTGCTGCACCGACCAGGTGTGGACCTGGCCGGGCGAGCGGGAAGTGGACCTGGGAAGCAGCCCCCGTGGCTGCACGCAGGGATGGACACCACGAGGTGCACCAAAGTGTCACCGAAAGTTAATGTGCTCGGACGCGGTCAGGCTGGGAGCTGAGACGGGCGGGGATGCGTTTACCTTCTGAACTTGTTTCAGTCTTGGCATGGGAAAACTCTAGTAGTTATAAAACTACAACTGCAAACCACGATGTTCATATCATGTCCATCTGCTGAATGTTAAATAAATATGTTGGTTGGTTGGTTATTTAAGTATGTTGGCCAACTGGCGTAGTATGAAATGTTTCTAGAAATAGTTAGGGGATATATACATATATTTTTTTAGGTTCAGTCCTTCCTGAGAGACGCAGGGAAATGAGGAGACTCTTAGTAGGATGGGGAGATTTGTTTGTAATTTCTCAGATACGCTGCTCCAAATCAGCTTTAATTAATTGACGATAAGCTGCATATATTTTGCATATGTGCATTTTGATTCTGATATTTGGCTGGAGTTATTCCAGACGTACGCTACAGCAGCAGAGATGAGACGGCTGCTGCTCTGCACGACTTACACAGGTGTAACTCGGATCTGTAATTTTTACAGTGAATATCTTTAGCTGTAAGTGGTCTGGTCGATTATATCTGTGTGCACCTCTCCTTTAACATTATATGACTGCTCCAAGGTCAGACCGGGAGGCTTGTGCACCGAATAAGGTAGAAAAAACAGCGTCGGGTGCTCAAAATGTAACACAGCTGATGGCAGCACTTCTATCTGCTCTCCTTCCATCTCCTCTCTGTAATAGAAGCGAGTATCCTCCCCTTCCAGAACCCTTACATACTTCCGTACTCTTTGTAACGCTTCCAGAGGCACAGCTTTACTCAGAAGCTCTAGTCTCTTTTTGTGTAAATTTGGAGGGTTGGGTTTGCATCCATGATGGCACAGGTGGAAGGACGGCTGCAGCCAGGGAGGAGGACATGGTGCTGGGGGCTCAGCTCTGATGGACTCTGTAGCTCCAGAGCTTCCTAACACCCTCCAGCTCATTCTTGAGCCTTTATGGTTAAGAGAGACCATGTAGCTCAGGAGGGGGAAACTTCATCTTCTGAATTTCCTTGCTTAATCATTTCTGTGAAGACCAAAGCACCTGCATGGAGGGACTCTTGCAAATGCTACCTGAGAATCCCCCCAAATCGGAAAGCTGCCTCTGACAGCTTGCAAAGACTTGCTGCTTTCCCACACGTGCTAGAAGGGCAAAGACAGTGCCAAAGCTCTTATCCTCTTAGCAAATGCTGAATGATTTATCCCAAATAGACGTGTTTGGAAAGTTTAGCAAAAAACTACTTTTGGGAGGTTACGGGGTTAACTACCGGAGTTGTATGTAGCTTGGAGCTGATGCACAGCAATTAATCAAGAGATTACGTTCCCCTCTTTTTTGAGAGCCCACATAGAGTGCTGCATCTGTGGGGTGACAGACACACACAAAGGGCAAAACAGTTTTGCCAATAGAAATGAGGATCATTCAGTACTGTACAAAGAAACAGTGCAGAGGACACTGCTGGGTCGCGGTGTGAAACGCTCCCTTTGCAGCAAGCAAAAGCTCTTCCTGTTCTGGCAACACCTCCAGCACATTGCAAGAAAGAGAGGTACTCGTAGTGGCCCCAATCCTCCATGCTCTTTGAGTCTACTCTCAAACATCTACACTCAAGGCAGAGAGCCCCCTGAGCGCACGGCACTGGCATCGGCGAAGCAGGTGGAACGGCCGTGAAATGTTTCACAGCCCTAAAACGTTTGCAAAAGCTCCAGGTCTTGAAAGTGGTGGGTGTTCTGAATCCTTGGGACACAACGTTTGCTCACATCCACACGACTGCTGAGGAGATAATGCGATGTGTTTGCTTCAGACTGTGGCTAATTTAAAAATTAAGCAGAATAATTTGTTCCAGGGAGCTATATATAATATAATATGTTATATAAAATCTGTTAGGCATGCATATTATATTCTATTGCATTATAGTGTGTCAGCATTATAATACTTAAGTATCATATATAAATGTGCATATATTATGTGTATAGCGTATGCATGTCTACAGGCATATGTGTTTATTTATCTTGTAAACAAATACTTGCTTGTGTATGTTTAATGCAATATTTTTGGCTTTTCCCAAATCTGGAGCTTTTTAATTTCTTTTTTTTTTTTTTCCCCTCCATTTCCTTTTCATCTGCCCAGCTGCTGCGGCAAAAATATTAGATGGGAAAATACAGATTTAGAGTTTTGTGATGTGGTGGGTGGCTAAATTCCTGTTGCTCCCTGCCTACTATCAGGGTAAATGGCAAATACCTCATCTTAGTATATGGGATTGTGCACGTAGTACTTAAGCTTGCAGACACCTATTCCTTTGCAGAGACTGAATAATTCTCTATTTCTGAATTCCTCCTAGTTCCGCACCCACAGAAGCAGCTAGCATACAACACCTCGAAAGCTGGGGTCGTAAAATTAACACAGACATTAGGAACTGAATGGATTGACAGAGGAGTAAGAGTCAACTGCATTTCCCCGTAAGTAAAATGCAGTCTCATTTTGAAAGTACAAAGAAAATGAAATGTTCTAAAAAGCTCAAATGAACACTATCTTGGAAATTAAAGTTTCTAATTAGTAGGTGGATTGCATCCCTTTTTACGTTGTCTTTTCCTTAACAAAGGTTTAAATGCTTAGAACCGAGTCTGCTCTGTTGCTGTGTATACTCACGAATTTAAGAAGAGGTTTTAGCATTTGATAATAGGTTTTCCAATAGCATGAAGGGTAGATTTTAGCATTTCTCTTCCAGATGAAATATTTCCTTAGTCTGTCCAAGCCTTCCGCGGTTAAAGAAAAGGCTTTTGACACTTAATAGACAATACTTCTTTCCCCTTTTACTTGAGACAAATATAAAGGCACTTTAAAAGCCACATTGTACTGCTGTAATTGAGATACTGTTCAGCTCTGACAATCACTGGAGAGCAGGTGTAATTTTGTAAATATATATGTATGTGTGTGTGTGTGTATATATATATATTTGTTACAAATTACATTTTTATTCTTTTTGGAGACTTCATGCTGTACATTTTATTTTGTGGTACTAATTCACAAAGCGAAGTTTTTTGCCACGTGCGCTGTTCCTCTCCATTTCTCACACACCTGCACAACACAGTCATTTTATGAAACAATTAACAGCGTACGGTAGAGCTGAGCACAAACCCGAGTGCTAATTGGAAGCGGTCAAATTCTGTAGACCACTGAAGTCATTCAGAGTAAATAAGAAGATCAGGATTTTAACCCAGGAGTTATATTGTAATAATGAAGATATAACGTACAGCAAATTAGGAAAAACAAATTACATATTTTAATCCACAAAGTGGAATTAAAATCACAAAGCTCAATGGCAAGTGCCTGTTTTTACTGTCGGTCTGCTCTCCACTTCCTCGTGCTAGCTGTCGTCCTTATGATTATTTATTGCTAATTATAACAGTGACTCCCGCCTCTGCTCTGTGCGATCCACAGGTTCTTTAAACAACATCCTGCTTTTTAATAGGATTTTCCCCAGGCCAATGCTAACAGCTCCACAGCAGTGTCCTCACAAGTAGGTCTAGTGAATTTACACGGGCTGTTAGAGGCCAGGGGAGTTGGAGGGAACCAGTGAAGGTCAGCCGGACCAGGCAGGAGCTGTGCCTCAAAACGTACCAGTAATCTTGACTAACAGAGGTGGGAAGTGCTGCATTGGCAGCAACCGTGTTTAGAAGGCACTTAGGTGAGAAATTACTGATTTTTAGGAATTTAAATAAATTTTAAAAATATCAAAAGGATGATCAAAACTCATTTTTCTCTGTAAGCTACAAACATATGTTTGAAGAAGTTACATTTTTTGCAGTCAGAGCATGGAGACAAAGTAGACTCACGCTTCTTTCTTCCCACTTTTTAAGTCTAAATGAGTTGCATTTGAATCATCCTTACCTGTCTTAAACTCCAGCTCTGAGCTCAAAATCCTATCATAGGAAGTGGGATTTCTGCTTGTGGAGGAACAGCCAGAAAGGACGCGCAGAGGACTAATGTTTTTGCTGCTTTCAAGGGCGTTTGTTCTTGCTATGGCGGTTCTGACTAATGCAGTTGGGAAGCGGAGTGAAAGGCTGTGGAAACTGGGCAGCTTTTTCCTGCCGTCAGTTCAAAGCTTTGGCCGAGGCTCCCCTTGCCGAGGACTTCCCGGGGAGCTCTGGGTAGGGTTTCAAAGCAAGGCGCCGCGCAGCGGTTTGCGCGGCTGCTTGTGCATTCTCCGATTGCTCTGCACCGAAAGCAAACGCCGCCTAGTCCTTGTGCTGATTAAATATTTACCCTGCCGCCTACATGGGATGTGGATGTGCATTTCCATCTCGCCCTGAATTAAGGGAAAAAAAAAAGTGCAGGTTTGGACCCATCCTCAGGACCCCACCAGGCCTTCAAGTCTTGCATCATGTCTTGTCTGGGCACAGGGGCACCTGCAGCTCGCTTGGGCTTAGTGCTCAATGCCTAGCCCTAGCCTTAATGCATCGGTGCAGCTGCCGATGTCATCAGAGTGCTCTATAGGTATGAAAAATGAGAGTTTGTCCCAAATGCACAAGTCTTTCTGAGCATAGACCTTCAAACTAGTCATTTTATGACAGGAGGGGATTTTGAGGGGTATGGGGAGCATAGAAGTAGATACAGGGCATAATGGTACCTAAGATTATCCCTGGATAAGTAAAAATACATAAATCTGCCTGTAAGTCCTTTGCTCTTCCCACACTGCTTTGGTGTTTTATGGCACTCTCAGCGTACTTCTCTCTGCAGCTCCAGATACTCCAGGCTGGCCTCAAACATTATTTCACCATGCAAACCTTCTGGCCTTTTTTCCCTCTCCCTATCTGGTCACTTTTTATCAACTTAATTTTTTAATGAGTGCATAAAACTTATGCAGAGCGAGGCATAAAAGTTATGAATGCGTAAAATATTATGGCGAAGACCTTAGCATGATTTACTGCACTTAGGAAATTGCACCTACAGGCTTCTCTTGCTGATCAGGTAAGCCTCATGCTTCAGACAGTTCTCTGATACAGCCTGGTTTTGGTTTTGGTTTAGTATTTTCTGAAGGTGAAGCATTGTCCTGGCTCAGGGTTATTGATAACGTGACACTCATTAATCAGATTTCTTTCAAATCTCGGCTGGATTGTGGGCCACCATTGCTGACCACCTCTTCCGTTGCCCTCATAGCAGTGTCACGCAGTTGATACCACGCAAAATAAAAAAGGTGGTGGAGTCTTCCCCGAGGGCTATGGGCTCTCCTGAAGGTGTCCCAAACAGGCAGCATTGCTATCCCCATTAAGCAGCAGTTGTTGCTGGCGAGTGTCTTTGGACTTAAATCTAATTCCTTGGGAGATGTCCCAATTAAGTGGATCTCTTGATTAAACACTTCCTGATTAAGTGGAGTGTACTTAACTCATTCAAATTAATAACTCATCTGAAAGAAATCAAGTTACACGCAGATGGAATCTTTTTTTTGCTCTCATTTGGGGATTGAACGCACATAACAATTCCAGTTAAGTATCTGGTAAGTGATATTTTTCCTAATGTGTCTCTTGAAGTGGAAATGTTTTAGGCAATTGTTTTTTTTTCCTAATGCCTCAAATTGTCCTGTGTATCAATAATGAAATATTGATGCTCATATCTAATGTTAAGGAACCAGCAGTTTGATATTACATTGACATGCAACAGAAAGTACTGATAGGCTCAGCACTGCATACGAGATGAGGTAGGGAATTAATGCATTGGCAGTTGTCTTTGCTGGAACTGGTTAGAAGCCAACTAAAATCTGCCTAAAAGGGTTCGACAACATTAAATTGCCCAACTTGGCACCAAAGCTTTCCCAGAAGATGTGTAGTATCAATGACATGCCTAATATTTATAGTGCCATCAGTATGTGTGTTTGCAACTTTAAGTTTTGTGCTATATTTTTTTCCTCATTTATATAACAAAGATTTGTGAGGAATTTTATTGTTATGCATCAAAATTTTTTATGACTTGAAGCAAAATTAAAGAAAGGTCCACCAAGAGGTATAGTCCTGTGATTTATAGGTGACAGCGATTAGATCAAGGATCAATTTTCCAAACAGGTGAAAATAAAGTCCTCTTTTTACCAAGATCTATATTATTTATACTTGCTATGCTAGAAGAATGTGTCATATTTCCTAATCCACATTCCCCTTTGGATTAAAGCATACATGTAAATTAAAAAGAGCATAATGTGGGCCTTATTCTGCTCTTTGATAGTGTAAAGCCAGAATGATTCTGCCAGTGATTTTGTAAGCACGGAGAAAGATATGTAAGAGGAAGGAGGCTGACATATTTCACATCTGCTGCTGAAAGCATGTTTGTGTCTGAAAAAAAAAGAACAAAACAGTTCTCGAGGAGTTTGGTCGAGTGGGAAGAGTGGGAGATTGTGCTTAGGGGAAATAAGTCAAAAATATGTATCCTGGGATGTGTTTGATTTTACTACGTTGCCATTGCCACTGCACTTAACCGCACTGCATCGCTCAGTGTTCCTGAACTGCTGTGCTTTCTACTGATGATTACAATAAAAAATAAGGCTGATATTTAAATCCTGCCTGATTAGTGAAAACAGAAATGTTTTGGGGAAAGTCTGAATTAGTTCCACTTTGTGCCATAGTAAGTAGAAGATTTTAGACTTTATTTAAAACAAAAGGTAAATCTCATACCCAGAATCCAGTGTGTCTCAAAAAATTATTTCCTTGGAAGTATAAATTGGGATGCCGATGAAGTTTGAGAACAAAACGGGTATTTTTATACTTTGTTCATTTCGTATTTATCACTGGCTTGTTTGCTAATTTTCATTTGCAAGAGGCAATTCTTCCAGCTAACTGGCTGCCTCAATGGGCCACTGATTTCTTTGAAGTGACAGTCTGTAAATATGCATAAAAAAGAGATGCAATTAGCGTGTGTGTGGTTCAGTGCAGCCTGATTTCATTGGCAAGTTTACCCACAGTGTTGATAAGCTACATTATCTAGAAAATTGGCCGCTGAAAAACAGCACCTCTGATTGCCAGCAAAGGTTCCAGATAACAGGGTGCTGAAGAGAAATATAATTGAGGTTGAATATGTTAACCAAGGTGTCACATGCTCCTTAGAAGCGCTAATTTATCAGCATGTTGGAATTTTTATTAACATTTGGAATGCATTTCTACCACACTAATGAAGTGGAATTGGCAGTTCAGGTTTTAGTTATTGTCATTTCTGAGAAGTTAAATGTAATTTCTCGTTAGACACAGTTATGTAAATATATTTGTTCAGGGGCTGAAAAAATTATACATTTCACAAAATACAAATATGTTGTTAGGGAGGAGTATGACAAATCAGTCGCAGTTAAAGTCATAAAAGCCAGCCAAATGTTAGTCCTGTATCGTGCTTTCTATAGCATCACTCATTTTTAGGGCACCTGAAGAAAATGAGTGATTTTTAGCAGAGTTTTAATAAATGGTGTAGTCACTCATTAATGTGAACCCAGCAAGACAAATAAATGTGTTGTGATTTGTCAAGGTGTTTGTTTACAGGGAATTGCACTTGGTGTGCTGCGCTCGTCTTTGCCTCTTCTCTTTGTTTGTAAAGAGCTTCTAGGGCTGGGGATGGAGCTGGCTTTTGTTTTCTCTGCTTTTTTGCACATCTGGAAAGTTGGGCTGTTTTCCGTGCTCGGCTGTATGCAAACGTGCTGCGTAACGTTACGCTGCGAAGCGCTCAAAAGAGAAACTGGGAAAAGCATAGAGGGTTCCCGAGCCCAGCGACGGAAGCGGTTCTAGTCGCTGTCGATCCCCGTGATGTGCCTGTTTCCGCAGGAAAAGGGAAATGGGATCTTAAATGAGCAACCTAAAAGTACAGGGGCAGCTCTATCAGCCGAGGATGCAATATGTGGGTATTCACTTTAAAAGAAACCTTCCAAGTCTGTCTAGCAGCAGTGTAAGGCAGCAAGAAAGAAAACCTCTCCCAGAGTTTGTAGTTCTGACTCATAGTAGATACAGAGGAGATCTAACTTGGGGCTCTCCACTTGCTTAATTTTGTGGTTTTCTTTCCTAACTAACGAGTAAATCTACAATTTCTTTCCTAATTTCCTTTAAGCACTAGGTTCCCTTCTGACAAAACCCAGCAATAAAATAACACGTGCGCTCTTTCTAGGGGGATCGTAGACACGCCGCTCATCCGGTCCAAGGACCTGGGGCCGCTGGTGCGGCGCTGGCTGGTGGACATCCCCGCTGGGCGGCTGGCCCAGGCAGCGGACCTGCAGGCAGCCGTCGTCTACCTGGCGGCCGAAGCCTCCGATTACATGACGGGCCACAATCTGGTCATCGAGGGTGGGCAGAGCCTGTGGTGAGAGCCATCTCCACGCTTTCCTCCTCCGGAGGGTCTCTAAAACCTTCTAGGCTTTAGCAAGTAGCTAGGAAAAGCTCACAGTCCCCAGACTGAATTGCTTTAGCTTTTCCTTCAAATTTCCAGCATTTCACTGCATGGCGACTCCTATCTGCTGTCTATAAAAAGGTACCGTTGCATAATTCACTTTGGAAAAGTACGTAACAGAGTTTCTATGAGTCTATATATGACAATTTGAGATGGATAAAAACCTGGCTAATTTGAAATGGTTGTTTTCTTCTTTCAGATGTTGCTTTGGAGACTCATATAAGGCAAAAAAAAAAAAAAAAGGTCAATCCTTTATTTAAAACATTTTGATGCTTTTCACTAGGCATTCAGATTTCTATTAAATTAGTATTTAATGATATAAAGGCACATTTACTGCAGTAAGATTTGGCTATTATTTAGTTTAATGGGGGGCATTTTTAAAGCAATGAATATTAGCTGGTCTGTGTAATGTATTGTTCTTAGGCTATTTTTTTAGTTCAAGTTATTTCAATGACATCTGTGAGTGGTGAAAAACAGTTGAATGTAGTGTTAAAAAAATAAATTAGTTCATTGCATTTGAATCTGAATGTTGCCATTTTATATTTACTGCTGTTCTTAGTTTTTGACAGTGTTTTTATACAAACACCCACATAAATGCCCCTAAAAGAAAAGTACTACATTTAACAGAGAATCATGTTTAGTAATTATAATGTCTCTAATTTAAAGCCCATTGAAGTGAACAGGGACAGTTCACATACTTTAAGTTAAATACACATGTAAGTATTGGTACAACTGGCTCTTTGTTTTTAGGCAGATGCTTAGGCAGATGTAAGCAAAATCTACTTTTAATTTTTTTCCCCTTGTAAAATTCTGAAGGCTGTTCTCAGTTACCTATCAGGACCAACTCCAATGATCTCAATATGGTTACACCAGCTAAAGAGCTCGTTTCAGCCATAGCTCTGGGTTCATTGCTTATAGGCAGTAAAATGTGGCACAATAACAACACTGTTGATAACCCTGAATTTATACAGTCTTCCATCCTGAGGGCCCCTAGGCATAACCTAAGGAGAATTTACGGGAAGGAATCCACTTGCAAATCCTTGTATCATTTGTTTTGCATCTGGCAGCTCTTTGTTACCATAACATAAATAATTGTGGATGAGTGTTGTTACTTTGATTAAGTGCTACAAGTCCATGCATTGGCTAGCCATTACTGTGGTGAATTGCTATAATGGCTTCAGACTTGACATTCACCGCCACGTTGTAAGGTATGCATCTCACTGACGTACTATCATCGTTATCAAGGATAAAGTGCAAGAAGATACTTGTCTTCATTAAATTTTCTATTAGACCATTGATAATTAATACATATCTCATGTTTCATCTCGAGCCATTTTTCTGGGGAGTGTTGCCGTTAAGCAACTCACGGCTAGAGCTTTTTGGCTTGAAATCGCTGCCTTGTGTGCATGATCTAATTTATTGACAATGCTCTGCAAGCTCACAAGCTTACAGAGAGCTCAATGTTGGATAAATCTTCAAGAAAAACAATTAAGGATTTAAATGTTTTATTATTTTTCTGGGCTCACAGAACCTGTTCTCTCTCTTAGCTTCCACACTTGCATCATTTTGTGTCATGCTCTGGAGGGCTCTCATATCCCTCTGGCTGGCTTCGTCTCCTGCGGTTAATGTGCAAACATTGGTGAACTCATCAGGAGCTCTTCCAAGGCATCCTAGAGGGGCTTGTATATGGTCGCTGGTGAACAGTTCATTGCAGCTCCTACCTAAAGCGTAAAATAACAAACTTGAGCTAATTTGAAACATGAACTGTAATTGGCACTGGAGCTAAAACCAATGTTCTCACTTTCTCAGTAGAAAGATGAAGGGCTGAACAGGCTTCTGAGGCTGAACTCACTTCTCCTGTCTGGGGACAGTTGCTGCACATTAACACCGAAACGCGCTGGCAGGGCACTGCAGGAAGCCAAGCTTTCATTCCCCTGGTGCTGGGTGTTTTTGGGAAGAAGATTTTTCAGTCAACAAGGGTCATACCATGACTTTCACAAGCTCCAAATTAACTTTATAAACAAAATCTAGACAGAAAAAAAATGCCAGACTGTCTTAAAAACAAAGAAAAAAATTCTAGATTGTCTCTTAACCAAGCAGCCTTAAGTGTTTGGAAAAGAACTTGTCTCGCTCCCAGCTTTTACCCCTTCAGCCCTGCTGCTGAAGGGTAGAGGAGAAGTGCAAGTTCACGTAGGTGATTAAAGGCTGGAGCCAGAGGCTGGAGCTTTGCAGGACCACGGGAGATGCTGGTGCTTCCTGCAGCTGCGTGGACCCTGGCTCTGGCCCTCGTCTCCCCTGGTGGAGGCAGCAGCCAGCATCATCCTCATCTCCTCCCAAACAGGCCTGGATGACCTCCGTTGCCTTTATGGCCACCTCTGTTGCCTTTATGGAGAGAGGGTGACTTTGTGTCGCCTGATCTTCTGAGACCTCTGTGCAAGTGTGTTTGGGCTTTCTGAGGGTCAGGAAAGCCACGACCAGTATCACCATCCTGCAGGAATCATTTCCTCAGGAAAAGGGTTGGTTTCTCTCTGAAGGCACTGGAGATTGTGCTGGACACTTCGACCTTTTCGACACGAACTTTGAGTTCAGGCTGTGATTTTGGTGCTCCCCTGGGTTTTATATCTCACTTGGTGCTGTGTGTGTGAGGTCTCGTTGGTGGCACAGCCATCAAGTGGGTGATGAGCCACTGTTTCCCTTCATATAAAACGTGAGGCTATAGAGGGATGATAAAAAAAAAAGGATCTTTTCCCTCATAAATTATTCACTGTAAATTATTTTCACAGTTAAAAAAAAAAGAGAGAGAAAAAAGAAATCCTTTGAAAGAGGACGCCTTTCTGGGGAATGAAGATGAAGTTGCAAAATGGAAACATCTGTATTTAGTTAGAATATTTAGAAAAGAAATCAATATTCAGCCTCCCCAGTGTTTGTGCAGGGAAGGTAGCACCGGAATCGTTGTTTTCGGGCAAAGCCAGAAGGCGTTGTTCCCAGGATTACCTCTAGGAGGAAACCTCAACCTGTGTTGTGTCTGCAGGAGCTGGGTTTCCCATTTTATCTATTCAACTTTTATATTGTATCTAAGTTAGTACTTTTGATATTTCTAAGTTTTTTTTTAACATTTATGTAGAACACCACATAATTGCAGAAAAGATAATAGTCACATACCCTAGGGCTTGGTGTACACTTATGTTAAAAGTACAGCTTTTATTGGCAACTAAAGTAATAACCTTTCCATGTCAAATTGCTTTAAATTAAACTTAAAAAAAAAAACTGGCTGATACCCACACTTAGTAATTGCCAAACATTAGCATAATGTGGAATACTAAAGCTGCCTAAATCTTGGGTTTAAAAATAATTATTTACTTAGGTAAATTCTCTATTCAAAAGCATAATATTAGATTTTTTTTAACAGTCTCCTCAATGTATAAGCAGACTTAAGCTTGACATGGAAGTGGGACTGAATTTTATTGTAGGCTCTGAGGACAAAGAAGGACTTTATACCTTTAGCTCATTCATCCATCTTTGGTCACCCCAAACGAAATGTGTTGAGCCGACACCTCTGAAGGCACAGACACCGCAGGTGACATCTGGTGACCCACAGCCCGCGACCTAGTGTACCTGTCAGATGGCAGCCTCTGCCCTGACCCTGAAGTGAACATGCATGTTTTGCTTGCTGGAGAACATCCTGGTGATGGGTGCCTCAAGCACATGTGTATGTGCAAAGCTGAAGGTTAGCAGGTCAGTAAAGCATTTCATACAGCTGGGTTTTGCTTATCTGTTTCAACATAAAGCTAGAGCAAATGCAGCAGAGATCATTCTAATTCCCAGCGCAGAGCAGAAGAGGAAACTGTGCATCATAAGATGTGGCTCCTGGGGTGCTCTGCTGCGTGTCAAGGAAACCGGACCTTCCAGGTCCCATGAGGGACACATCCTCATGGATTCCCACTTTCTCAGAGGCCCAAACCCCCAAATGCCCAGCTAAGGATCTGCCCATCTGCTTGCACTTCCCTGTGCAGACCCCTTCACTCTCCTCTCCAGCACACTGACTGGTGCTACCAGTTCACCAGTTCTTCGTAGGAGACATGCTAATATATTGTTGGCAGTTCACCAGCCCCCCCCCCCCCCCCCCCCCACATTTTCTTAAAGAAATCAGCAATTCCCCCGGGGGAAAAGGTTTGTGACAAATTCCTGCTCACCTTGGGCAGGCAAGGTAGAAAGGGATCGCCTTTCCTATTCCTTTAGTGAGTGAGAAGACCTGGAAGGGTCTTGCTGCCTTTCCAGCCAGCAAAAGGAGAAACAGAAGGGAGAGTTAGCACCTGGGAACAAACACTTTTTGATCTTTGAAAGAGAAAGCTAAACAGTTGTAGGAAGGAAAATGCAAAGAGCTGAGGACTGAAGATGAGATACCTTTCTCAGCCTTGTCTAATATCATATGGGTTTTACACTGTGAGTATAAATCTGATTATGTATAAATTCCCACACTGTTTTAACTCTTTAAAGCAGTTGCTCCTTAGAGAACCACAATGCAGAGCCCGAGAGCATACACATTTTTACCAGAATGGGTTGAAATTTTTCAAAACTCTTAAACCATGGTGAGCATTTACTACTAGATTTTTACTTACTCATTCTTTTCTCCATTCAGTATCTCTTTTCTCTTACTCTAGAGCCCTTCCTTTCCCTCTGCTCCAGGTGACCTGCTCCCTGCTGCTGCCTCCTGCTAGTGCTCCTGGTGTGGCCCCATGTACAAAGACAAATGGAGATTAATGGAGAGGGATCCAGCCAAGCCTAGTGACTGTGCACATGGGCTAGACAGAAATCTCTCTTAGTATCGAGAGCCAAATTTAGCCCTTCATTTACTTGCCACTCCAGTGACATTCAAACGAGGACTACATGGGGCTCCCAGTCGCGAGCTCAGTTGCAGCCCATTAAGTTTTGTGATGTCAGGAATTTACTGGGGCAACGTGGTGATAGCAAGCACAGGAAGACTCTGGTTCACGTGTGAGTATGAGCAACTTCTACCTCAGTCCCTTTCTTGCCTGAAAATATACTTCATCCCTAAATCTAGGAATGGTCTGGAAATGTATGCAGGAAAAAAGGAAAGGGTACAGCCTCCAGTCCCACCTGCTGCTGCCCTTCCTTGTACCCAGGACTGAGTCAGCCCATCCTGGCTTTAGCGTGGGGATGACATACACTCCCCTGGAGGCTGCCCTTCAGGACAGGGTCCCACAGTCGTAGAGTGGTAAATGCTTTTTGCCATGCTCTATTTGCTCCCCATTCACAAGCATAGTGTGCTACGTGCAGACACAGTTTGTGTCTTTAGGAAGCCTCATTAATTCACAAGACGCATATTTTTTTGCTTGACAGTTTGTAACAGCTTCTTAAACGTGTAAAGTAGTACATTCAGATTTGTGTTAAAATACCAGCAAATAGATTTGTATTTCAATAGACTGCTTCCTATGTCTGGACAGACTATGGACACTTCCATGCATATATAGTTGTTCCATAAATAATATGTTAATGCACGAGAGAAATCATTCATTTGAAACTGTTCAGAATGATTAAGGGATTTAATTGCAACCCTGATTAAAACAAGGCTTTTGGTAAATAGCAAAATGGCAAATACAATGCTATTTCATTACAAACCTCTCCTGATGACAGCATGGTTTGTTTGTGTTGCTTCTCTTACTGTCATATCACTCATCCAATTCTGATGTTCAAATCCCACCTCAGAAATGGTTGCCAGCTTTACTTCAACGCTTACCTGCAAAATAAGGTATTTGAAGTGTTGAATTACTTTTGATATGCTACATGATGTCTATATTGCAATAAATGGACTAGTTCTGGGACTAAGTTTACTACCATAATCTTTTTTTTTTTTTTTTTTTTTTTTTTTTTTTTCCAAATCTCATGTAAATTTGCTCACCATCTTGCAAGAAACTACATCAGTGCTCTTCGGCAGGATTTCCCAGGGGAATGCGGAATTTTCTCCCTGTTCACAGTGGTTTCATCAATTTTACTTTGTCTCTTGTGGCAAAAATATTCTTTATACTTGGAGCCTCCATAGAGCACTATGTCAGATACAAGCTTCAGTGAACTTCAATATCTTTCTGTCCAAGAATTTCACATGCTCCTTAGTCTTTTACATCAAGTTTTTCTTTCTTTCTAATTATAACTAAATCTCTTCACTGCAGAAATGTTGAGAAGTTTCTTCTGACCGATACAAATGGCTCCGGTGGGTCACAAATGCCAGGAAGCTGTCCTTTCTCCTTCTCTTTTCTGGTACTTTCTGGAGTTAGTCTTGTGGTCCTGAATCAGGAGGCAAATCTTCTCTCGTCTGAAGCTCCTCATAAATGTGCTTGCAGTTAATATGAGTCCTTTTATATTCTCTCCCTTCACATTCTTTGGATTAAAACAAATACCGTCTGGTTCTTTTAGCTCTTTTGATTATATATTCAGAACTATTGTGTATCCTGGAAAATGAGTTCTTTTCAGTTTTCACTTTTCTTGACAACAAGATGAAAAATTTCCCCAAAATGAAAATTTTCTGCAAAAGTCTTGGTTTGTTCCAAGACCCATTTTTCAAATAAGTAACGTTTTGATGAAAAAATGCCAACCTGTTCTACTTAACAACTGTTCGTAGAACTGACGAGAGAAAAACAAGGAATTGAAGAAAAAAATTACTGAGTCTTTTATGTAGAGTTAATCTTTGAATAATTCTGTTGTTTCAGTAACAGACAAGATGTTGGTACAAGTAGATGAATATTTAAACGTTAGAGTTGACACTGACTTATCTTCTCGATAGCATATTGATTGCATTCTTTCTATAGAGATTCTTATGGACTTCCCATAGAGTCAGAGAGCATCTTAATGAAGTCACAGGCTGCATGTTTGTGTGGGTATTTCCTTAGAGGTTGGCTATACCGGCAATCTATATACTTTGAATAATATATGTCCAATGCAAAACTTGTTGGTGCTTTTGTCTTTTTACGCATCGCAACACCAACAGAAGTTGGTGGTGTGATGCAGGTTTATCTTGGTATCTGTTATTCATTGCACTTAAAAGGACTAGCAGTTTTCCTGTTTATCCCAGTACCTGGAATCTGATATAAGCTGACCTGCATAATGAAGGTGATGTTCTCTGGGCACAAAAAATATGCCTGGGAAGTGAGGCCCTTGCAGTGGACACCTGTTAATCTGTGTCTGTGTTCGTAGGGAGGCTCTGAGATATATTGTGCTCACAGGAGTCTCCCAGTGCACCGGGGAGCCAGCTGCTGCTAGGGAACACCAGGTAAGGCGACAACTCCAGTCCACCTTCACTGCTCTGAATGTTAACAGCATTTAGAAATAGTTGGATTAATAAGGGTGCGTTAGAGGCACCAAATGAATTTTGTAGTAGATGGAGATCTATTGAAAGAGAGATTTTAAAATGGAAAACATATCTAGTACAATAGAGTATATGTTAGCATCTTTCAAGAAAACTTTTGAAAAAAATGAACAGTGATAGGCAGAATATGCATAAGTACTTAATAAGACATAACTCAGAGCAAAACTTTCATCAACTCTAATGGGATAATATATTTGGAGTTATTTTAATAAATAGCTCTTTTTTTTTTGTATGACCTGTAGAGGTCTCGCAAAGTTATAAGAGTAGTCCAAATGCTTAAAAATTTCCAAAGAACAATATGTTAGGCTTGCAGTTCTCTGCCTCTGATTCTCTTTGCACACCTGGAGGAAGGACAGTGTCATACAGACAGGAGGACTTATCCCAGAGGATGTTCAGGACAGAAGCGGTCTGGGGTCAGTTAAACTCCGTTCCCCTGGGGAAAGGACAGGCGTGTAGGTCAGAGGTGCTGCATGTCCATGGGGCGGCCGCCCCTTCCCACCGTCGGTGCTTGCGGGAGTGGGGGGCGGCTTTTGAAGCTAGGTAGTTTGGACTTCCCTGGCGTGCCCAAACCTCTCGTTGCTGATACCCCACGCGGAACACCCTTACAAAGTGGAAATGACCAGTATACGAGCGCGTTTCTCTGAGCATTAGATTGGGGAAATAGCAAATATTTTGTGTCATGGGATTGCTCTAAATATAGTTAGCCAAAATGTCTTGCTTGGCCAGGTTCCATACAGACCTTTCTTAGGTTTCAATCCATGTAGGTTTATCTCTAATTTGGGCTCCGGCTTTGAATGAACCCTAGATTTGAAGACAAATTGGAGACGCATGATACAACTTTTGACAATGCAAAGAATTGAAATTTGGATGGTGCCAAAATAAATGCATATATTGATCCAGGGTTGTTTTAAATTAAACTGGGTTTGCTTAAAATATTCATGAACTGGAAAGGGTCAGTTAAAAGCTTCAGGCTGAGATTTATAACAGGCTTATCAAAGCAGATGCGTTTTGCATCATTTCTAACTTTTGACTGGTGAGAAGTTTAGAATTTTTTTATAAATACATATACATTTTCTCTAGCAAATGTGTGTGTATATTTATATATATATAATTTTTTTCAAATACATCCCCATATGCACCCTCACTCTCAGAACATTTTGCTTTTACTCTCCCTGCATTTCAGCAACTTGCCTCAGCTGTGCACCGTGATGCCTTCCAAATGCAATGCATCATAAATTCATGATGGCTTGCCAAGCAAAGGAGGCCGCTGAGCTTCTTTATGAAGAGGATATTTTTGCAAACTGGACTTCATCTATATCCCAGTGGAATTTTATGATGCTTCCATATTACTCCTGTACAAAACTTTTAGGGAGTTATAGATCAGACATCAAAAACAGTAATTGAAGTCCAACTTACTCTTCTTCAATATCTGTCTATCCTTTTCATTAGGGAGTGGAGTCATACCTTTCCTTTCCTGTAACAGTCAGATCAAACCAGTCAGTTTAATGACCAGCTGTCAGTGCTTCTGATTCTCGGATTTCCAGACCTTCATGGTTGGAGGATGTTGATTATCCTGTTGTGTATTCCCTTATGTGTACATCATGTAGGTACCATGTACATACTTGGATATACACAGAAATGTACATATATACAAGTGCAAAGAGCTGTCACTAAACTATTTGGTTGCTGCTTGCTTCCCAAATGCCAGCAGTGGATGCTGGCTTTGAGACCACACTGATACTCCTTTGCTGAAAGCGGTCACGAGGAGTTTGGAAAACTCTGAAATGTCTAAAGTAAATCCAGTGTCTTTTAAAGAGGATATGTTTTAATCAAGTATATTTTAGAAGCTAACAGAAGTGAAATAACCAAAAGAGGCCTGCATGTAGTACTGTGAATCAAGCCCAATTTGATATTAGATTACTCTGAAAGAGTTTCTGTGTAACATAAGTTGCCTTGAGAGAGGAGAAATCTGTCACATAGCCAGGGTGGACTTTGTTCCATGCCTAACAGAGGAAAAACCATGTCAAAAATGCAAGGTAGATTTAGTAGGCCTGAGCTTGTTCATATTAAGGATTTGGCTGTGCAAAGATCTTACAAGTCTGCAAAAACCCATTTTAATTCTGGGAGAGGGGCTAGAAAGAACCTGTGACATGCATCACTACAGCCTTATCTGCACTGGTCTCAGGAGGAGCCAAACAGTGTTTCCTGGATAGCCTGGGTGTCGCTGCTTCCAGGAGCCCCAGGGACCTTCATCACCACTGGATGAGAGAAAACAACTGAGGAGCTTACATTAGTCTGCTGCCTCTGTTTTCTCGTCCTCGAGAGCACAGAAGCTCCTGGAGCTCTGACTGGGACAACAGGCCTTTGCAGAGGTCTGATGTTTTGCTGCTGCTCAAGCCTTAAAGGGGTAATTATGCTAGAACTGACTCACAAGCAAGAAAAAGCTTGTAGGCTTTCAGCTGTCTTTAATTTTACATTAGGCAAAAAGTGATAAAGAACTTGTTTTCTGTAATCTATGGATTTAACTTTGAATAGCAGGTGGTAAATGTTCCAACAAATATGTATATATATATCAAATCTGTGAGTGCCCAAATATTTACATCTTCAGCCAAACAAAGGCTGGAGACTCACGTTGCCTGAGGGGAAGATTGTTTTAGAGAAGCAGGTTGAAAGGAAATCAAGAACGAGCATCACAAATTTTCTTTCGGAGTTGAGCGGTTCTGGTAGAGAGGAATAGCATTTCTGATAGATCGCTGGCTTACAGAGAGAGACTAGCTTGTGAAAAGGGGTGTCCCGTTGTCTTTTGAGTTGTGGTGTTGTTCCTTCAAGTATTGTGCACACTTGCAGTCTGTACAGGGAGCATATGTCCAGCAATTGAAGTTCATATCAGTTTTCCCACTATGCACCAAAAATTTGGACATATGGCAAGGGTAAATGGTCCGCAGCTGATCTCTGATTTTGGGGAACAGTAATGAGTGTATCAATTCTCCATTGCTAGGGTGGAAATCAATAGGAAAGTCTGGTTTATGGTTGCCCACTAGCCCAGAATTATTGGGAACACCAAAATTTATAATATAAAGCACAAGAATAAGCAGATGTAAGCTTTTTGCTTTCCACGCTGGTTTCCCACCTCAAGATCAAAGACTCACTAAGATCATGATGTATCGTGTTTAGCAGTTTGACAGTAACAACAGGCTATTGAGCAGAGTTATAGCACTTCTGAATATTGATATTTATATAAACGACCAGCCGCTTTTTTAACTTTGCAAGGTTGTAGGCTTCAAGGACTTTCTGATGCATTTAAACAAATAAGGAAAATATAGACAAGTATGAGTTCTTGATTTCCCATCTTTTAATGTTCCCTCTGTGTTTTGAGTCAAGGAGACCAGAAAGTCCAGTCAATTCTATTATCTGCTTCTTTCATATGTTCTTTTGTTTGAGGTAAACCATCCCTGTCATTTCTAGCTCTTCACATAAGGTTTTTTCCACAGCTTTGGTTATTCTATCACTCTTTTATGAACTACCTCTGAGGGGCTGTGTTATATCAGACATTTTATTTAATTTTAATACTAGTTTGTTATCCTGGTACCCAGCAGTTCTGGTCCATACATTGAATTTATAATTCACTAAGTTTTGTGGCTTATTATTCTAAAGACTGAGCATCAATTGCAGATGAAGAACTTCGGTCAGGCTTATGGGACCCCAGCAGTGTAATGCAGCTGTGTATTTTCCCACTGGAAACCTCCTGGTGGCATTTGTTCAGATAGTGTCACATATTTCTGTCATTAGATTATTGCTAGCAGAGGACGAGAATTTATGTGTGTCGGTGCAATAGTGGGAAGTCTTATACAGGCTGAGAGGAAAAATCTGCAAGAAGGTTTTCTAGAGTGTCAAGAAAAATGGCTTTATTATATAAGATGCATGAGACAAACACTGCCTTTGACCTGTGATTTTAGGTTGTTTACAATTAAGCCACTGCACTGCCTAAGCTGTGCCAAAAACAAGAAAGCACTGGATAAATGCCAGCACAAACAGGTATACTTTGCTACATTTTTGAGATGTTCAGTGGCAGATGCTGGAGCCTGGGCTTTTGCATGGATATATATCATGTGCCATGAGTTGCAGATCGATTCAGTCCACTTTAAATAATTACGGAAATACGGGCATATATCGTACTTTTCTAAGGTTGAAGAAAACAATGAAGAATATTGTCTTTCCTCATATCATGGCTAAGATGTGGCTTTTCCTGTACGTCAGCACACACTAAATCTTTCTCTCTCGGACTTTCGTAATCTTCTATCTCCATTGCTGCTACGTCCTTTTGCCTGGCCTTGACAGACATGACCTTTCTGTGCCTGTGTCCTATCAGGATGCTGTAACAGAAATAATTTTCTTAACCCATCCTTTCGACCTTCTCTTGCTCTGCACTCTTCCCTGGCCTCCCTTTCTTTGTTGCCTCAAACACAAGCTGCTGATTGTCCTATTCAAAGCTCTTCTTGGTCTATCTCAATCTGTATGTTTGTTGCTGGAAATTCATTGTCCTTTCCAATTGATAATGATGATTATTTTTGCTGACTTATTAGATTGGAATAGAGGTTTATCCATGTTTGGGTGCATCTCTCCATAACAATCTGCAAGGCTCGTTTTCTTCTAGATCCCTCCTTTGCTCCCAGGCTTACAAAAGTAGTTACACTTACACTTGGATGTTACCTAATCTTATTCCAAGCAAGAAAAAATGATTTAACAGTTATAGCACTGCTAACTGGTGATTTTGGCCAGTTTGGATGAAGTAATAAGGAATGTATCAAAGAGCCAGACACAAAAGTAGAAGCTGGTACACTATAAAAATAGACCTAGGACATCATTTAATGACCATGTCACACAGGCAGGATTCTGAGTAACTTAGTAAAACACAAAGAGTAAAGGGGAAAACAAAAAATGAATTATTGTATGCATCTAAAATATAGCAAATAGAACACAGCTGTGAAGTTAGAGCGATATTTAATTTAATTTCTTTTGAATTAGATTCCAATGTATCTGTAATTTTATGAAAAGAAAGATAAAAACATTCTGGAATTCAGCTTTTCAGTTTGCTATATTTTACCATATGATTGAGTTTAAATGTATTGGTGTATTGGATATGTTTTTCCATTTAAAAAGCACTTGTAAATGAACTATTTATTTACATCAAAGAAAAGGATTCCCAGTGCAGCCCACGGTACTTCTCCCTCCAAGCCTGCCTTGAAAGAAGGTTGCCATTTCATATTTGGCTCCAGCTTTCAATGTTCTGAAAATTAAAAAAAAAATGTATTCTTAAAACTAAATAAAACATATATATCAGTATTTCTGGTTGAATGAATGAGCACTTTCTCTGAATAGACCTATTTGAATGGCCACTCAATGTTTTGTTAGAAAAGTATATTAAAAAGTAGAAACAGCATGCTGAATGAAGGTGAGCGACAGAAACAAAATATAAAATATGTCATTTGAAAAAAGTGCCCCTTATCCAAGAAGATCTTGGTAAAACTTTAAATGGAAAAGTGACACTCATCAAAAGATTTCTATATCATCTGCACTGAATAATTTACTTTTGGGTGAGATTCACTAACATCATTGCAGAGGAAGTGTAATTGAAAATTATGAAAGCTATATCTTTATTGTGTATTATAGCACATGCCTTTGATATGGCGTTATGTCTGCCACAGCGAGAAGTGTTTTTCAGAAAAAGTAAAATCTCTGGGACAGATTCTCTGTGGTGCAAACCGGTGTTACTCTATTGAGAGCATCCTACACAAGCAAGCTGCTGCCTGTACATCCAGTGTCCCATACCTCAGTAAAATTACTGACTGACTTCAGGGAGAGTTCACATGGGTAAGAGATAAATAAAAATGCTGATATTTGATTCAAAATGGACAGCTCCAATGTGATTTTAAATTTCCAGGGTCTTCTGCTCGAAGTTTATATAAATATGTATTTTCTCCAAGTGCAATTTAAGAAAGTCTTGTTAAAGATTGCTATACAGTGTCATAGGTCCATTTGGCACCACATACATCCTCTAAGAAGCCTATGACTGGAAGTCTTGACCAGGCACTGGTCAAGACAGAAACTCCTTTGCTTCCAAAGGTGCTCCAGAAGTGCAATAGTGAGTAGGAGCTGGTCTGAATACAGAACTGGTGCCTCAGTGAAAGAAGTTATGCTAGCTAAGGACTTGATAAATGTCCTTTAACAGTATACACACCAAGTCCTGAATACTTTCCTAATTCCTCCAAGGCTATCTGAATAGCTAAGGCCCCAATTCCAGGTGATTTACAGAAATTCACCCCTTCCCAAGGGGTGGTACAAAGCAGTGCTGCCACACAACATTTACACCAGCTCTCAGCAAAGAGTTATAGCTTGGCCCTGTGCGCAGGGGTGAGGCCTTGGCTGGGCAGAGTCTCAGTTTCCCAGGAGAGCTGCTTCGAGCTACCTCCAGAGTTCAGTCATTTCTCAGATGGCTTTTGCTAGTGGAGAAAGCCTGCCCAAAGTAGAACACCATGACTGACATTAGTATTCAGAGAGCATCTGTTCAGCCATCCCCAGTTAGCATGTGACTGTCAAACTAAGTCACACATCTATTCCCGCTCCAACTCCTTAACCCCTGCTTTGCCTTGTTGACTGCCATGTCTTCCAGGGCTGTTTCTCATGGGAGGGGCAGGCCAGCGCTGCATTTGGCTGTAGGCATGTGAATTACTTATGAAGACCTGACCAACTTGTTAGCAAGGATCTTATTTACCAGTGCAAAGAGAGTGCACACAGACTATGGACAGTCCTTTGATGTACCATATAGAAACCTTTCTTGGCCGTATGCCCTAGCCTGTACAGGGATGTGGTTTCACCGTGCTGGAAAAAGAACTGCTTTTGACAGGATAGTCTGGATCTGCGCAGAAGAGCTTTCCGTATTGTCCAGTGGTGTTAGACATGGCAAAGAGCTGGCTTAGTCTGGCTGCGGGCAAGGTGAGCCCTAGAAGGGAGGTCTGGGGAGCAGGTTACTGTCAAATGCAAAGAGACACTCAGATGACTCTAAACAAGGTTGACTGGGTCCAGCAAAGGCTGCAAGCGGAAATGTTGGCAGCCTTGGCAAAGAAGTACTTGAAATGCTCCAGGTTATAGAACAACACACCAGCATTTCTAGTATTTACCGGTACTTTTCCATAAAGGGAAATGGCACAAAGTGGTTTTATACATGGGCTTCCATATCTCCTTTCTGTAACTTCTATTTCCTTCACTAACAGGGAGTCTAATCTGTCCTCCCTTACCAAAGTGTATGTGTGTGGGGGATGTGTGGGGGAGAATTTGAATGTTAATCAACATTTGTGTAGTACTTCAGAGCACTCTGTACAGTAATTCCTTCTTTGGAAGAAAGGCCAGTATTTCTGTTACTTTTAAAGATATGTTGCTGGAAAAGACTTGTCTTATTGGCTTTGTGTCAGACATATCTCCAGAGTCTTCATCATTAAACTGTCAGTGTTTGCCAAGAGATACCACACGGTAACCACAGGTTTTGCTGTGCTACTCATCAGAGAGAGTCAGTTCCCTCATGGAACTCAATGCAGGACCAAGATCTGTGGTATTAATCTAGAGAAGCTTTTGGCCAGTGATCTTCCTTTAACGGCAATCATTGCCTGTCCTGTGAGCTATGCATCGCTCTAGCTCCTGTCATCATGCTCATCACTAAGAGGCCAGGACATTCAATTGCTAGATGGCCTGGCGGTAGTGGATTGAACCTCTTAAGGTTGCAGATTTGACTATTTAAAGGCATCTTTGGGCAAAAGACTTAATCTCTCTGCTCACATGGTCATTTTGTATCCCTGCCAGATGTGTAGGGTGGTCCTGGCACACCGGTGCCCTGATCTCAAGTTGAGCTCTTGTGGTGCAGATGTAATATGAGTGTCAGTACTTACAAGGATGCATTGCCTGCTTTGCTTTTGAAGGCAAGGGATTTTGAACTTTCTAGGGATTCATTTATTTACTTGCACAGAACAACTTTTAATCAAGTTAGCTACTTAAAACTTTGCAAGCAATTCAGTCGATTTGCTCAGCAATGACAAATTATTATTTTTCCAAGACTTATGAGAAATGTCAGTGTGCTTATATTCCAGTCTCTGAACTGTTCAAAAAACATTCTTACAGGTATTTTAAATGTAATACATTTTCAGATACCATTAATAAGTGTCCAGTGGATAGAGTTTTATTATTTTTTTTTTAATTTCCTTCATCTGATCTAGGTCTTTGATAAATACTACAGACAAACTGAGTGCTGTAGGATCAATCTTGACAGTTCTTCAATAAAAGGCTGTGTGGTTCTTCGTCAGTGTCTTCCTTTCAGTGACAGCTGCTTTGTTCTTTTTCAGTCAGATTTTCTAGTTAACACATCAAAAGTGTATCTGTGTACACGCAGTACTGAGAAAACAGTTCAAAGAGGCAGAAGATTCACTTTTAACTCTTCACTGCATCTCCCTGCACTTGTCACAGAAGATAGCTTATATAGAAAGCTTCAGAACAAGGTGAGGAGTTCACCAAGGAGCACGGTGAAGTACAGCACATGTGGATTAGTCTTAAAACACAAATTGGTCAGTCAATCCACTTACCATCCCAAATTAGCTTTCTTTTGAGCCAAGCCATTAAGTGATAAGAAGTTTTCAGTTTTAGGTAGCAAAAGCCTCACATCGGACACAGATAAAGCTCTATGTTTGATCAAGCACTGAAGTTTTGTCTGATGGTTCTTACTGTGGTGTCAATACCTTAAAACTAATTAAATTGAGTTCAGTGTTCAATTTAAACTCATTCCTTTGGAGGGCTGCCATCAGCTTCTAAACCAAGGTAAATAGTAAGGACAAGCAACTGCTTTGCATATCACTTCATTCATCTATTACTACTGAAAAATTACTTCTAACTGTATTTTAATTGTCTGTGTTTTGCCCACCAGCTCAGCAATGTAGCACACAACCTGGAAGACTTTTTGTTACTTTATGGCTATTGAGGATTGCTCAGGTAAGTAGCCAAATTAGCAAGATGCTGGGAGCATACTCCACGCACCAGATCGGAATGCAAGCCAGGATTTAAATCTGTGCTGAAAGCCAGTGAGGTTAAGTCTCACACGTAGGTTTGAGCACCACTCCTGGAGAGCTGTCTCCTATATAAGGTCTAAGAAAATTAGTTGTGATTAATGAAGCTGGGAACATACTTTGAGATTTGCAAACTGTTGCTTGCACCCTTAAGTAGCCTTAGCCAGCCTAGAGAGCCTGTTTGGATGCTGTGATCCACAGGCACTGGTGGAGGCCAGCTGGCATTTCTAAAAAGCGCCCATGCTTGTTGGGTGGGTGAGTCATTCTCCGTCGCGTTTCCTCCACTTGAAGTGCTGTTTGTGAGCTCAAGCTCCCTGCACCACTGAGTCACTGCTGTGGAGGCAGAGCCCAGTCTGGCAGGTGGTGACAGCACTGAAGCCACAGTAGCATGGGCATGACCAAGGGATCTGCTTCTTGGCCTCGTTGTGGTAGAGGAATAGGCACAGCCTCCATCTGCCTTAGCCCAAGACACCAGCAGATTTCCCATTCTTTTTTTTATCATTCCCTTCATTGCTCCTGTTTCTCTTAGTTTTAATTTCACAGCAGTTCAGGGCATCCACATGCCTTTGTGGACAAAAGCTATGCTTTATGTCTGAAGCAAGAGGGCTTGTCACAGAGCAGTAGGAAGCAAGGGAAGACCTCACTCTCCCCAGCAAGGCCAGAGCGTAGGGAGGAGGAAAGTGGCACTTTCCTTCCTTGCTTTCTTCACCCAGTGCCATTCCATTCCCATGTTTGATCTATGTCTGCTGGTAGGTTTGAAAGCATCTGAAGACAAAATTTCCTGTACAATCCAGTCCTTGTTTGTGAAGTTTAAGTTGTTAAAGACACACAGGAGTTGCATTTGTTCAAACACGAGCATGTTCTCCTTAGCTCAGCACTACCCATCAGATCTCACTGACGTGTCCTCTGTTTGACTCATGCAGATAATATAGACCAGAAACACCCGCCTTCCTGGAATGATCCTTCACCAGACAAACTCTCCTCAGGCTGCCCTTGTAGGGTCCTGCGGTATGTACAGCCTCAGACACAAGGCAACAGACAATATGAAAAGGCAACTTCAAAGCCCATGCTTGTTACGGACCCTTCCTAGGATCCTGTCATCTCAGGAGTGGGCTGGATATTCCAGTGGTGAAAATACCACAATACATATAGTGGGATTTATAGAGTCTGGAGAATTTGTGTAGCAATCCTAGGAGCAACCATCAAAGGAAGAGACAGCTGGTTACATAAGCAGATAAGGAGATATGTGGCATTCAGGATGAGGATGCAAAGGTGATTTATGAGCAGTGGAAATTAGTTGTAATGAAAACAGATTGACTAGGAGGAAGGGGAAGAGGAACTCAGTCCTAGGGCGGATCCTTGGAAGCTGAAGTTGGAGCTCAGCAGGCGTGTTTGCCAGGAGAAATGCTGTGCTGGGCTTCTCCTGGGTTAAAAGGAAACATGACCAGAGGCAGTTCAGGACCTCTAATCTTAGCACCTGAAAATGTCCAATTGCTCTACAAACCGCAGTGAATTGAGCACCATCACATGGCAAGTATTTTTAACCCAGTTTATGATGGATACATGGAGCTCTAAATGTGGAGCTGCCATTGGAGGGACTGGAAGAATGGAGATGGCCAGGTCTGAAAGTTTATGGGGACATACTTTAGTTAGAGAGGAAGAGTAATACAGTAAAGATAACTATAGATCCAGACAAGAAGTAAAGATAGCACAAATAAAGGAAAGCTTCTAGGAGAGAGGATACATTTTCCATTAGATGGATAACTTCTAGCTTAATGTTCCTGGAATATGTTCTATTAGGTGATCAGTAATCTTCATTTCTGGAAAAAGATAGGCCTCTCTTCTATATTGTATCATTGAGTATCATACGACATTTGTCTAAAACAAAATAAGGTGTACAGCAAGCATGATTTGGGATGCAAAGTTCAGTATCAAATGGGTGTTATAAACAATTCTAACATTCAAAAATGCCTAACAGAGTAGGGGTAGGTGGATAGATGTTTCTGCGTATTTTATGATTTGCGCAAAGGTCACTTTGCAGCTGGCTGGTGAAGGAGAGCTGGCACAAGGTTGGTCCTGCAGCTCCCTTATTTTGGAGGTGTGTGGGTGCAAGAAAGAGATGCTGGAGCAACCAGGTCTCTCACTCAGTCCATGTGTTTCTGCTCTGACAGTGTCTGTGTGCTTGTGTTTTCAAAATGTTTACTTTCTGCACCCTCTGCCCCTGCCTCACCTCCTTCAAACTGCACTGGCTGGTATGTAGAATACTCAGTGCTGGCTCCATTTTAGTCAGATTTTTGAATTCTTTTTCCAGAGTGGAAAGCATCAGCTTGAACACTCCCATTAAGTTCAGTGGGCCTCTGCCTATCAGCTGGCATTAGCAACAGTGAGTGAGGGATCTGGAAAAATATTTTTTATAGACTGTCAGTCAGGTAGAAAGGTGGCAAAGGGAGTGCATTAAAAATTCTGCATTTATTTGTCAATATCAGAGTGTGCACTGTCAGTAACCTCTGGCTTACATTGTTTTATCGTGTCAATATTTCATAGCATCATAATGCTATTATACGGCTGACTAATGGGAATGGCTATTAGCAGTGTTGATGTAGTTTGAAAATAGCAATCCATATTTTATGGACCAGAAAGAGACCAAGCCTTTACCTTAGACCTTAGCAAGCGTAAAAAGGGAGATAATGTAAATGAAATTTACCTTCTCATTTCCATCTTCCCCCAATTAGTTCATAATTCACATATTGTCTGTCTGCTTTCATGCTTTCAATGCACTTATTCAAATTAAAATATCCTGAGGAGGTCTGTTGAAATCTCATCCTTTTCTAGCTTGAAGTAACACAAACAGCTCTGTTCTGCCCAGCCTGAGAACCTTATTAAATCACATCTTTCCTTTATATTATGGGCTAGGCAGTGTTTTGGGCAATTTACTAGACTTAGCAGCTAAGTATATGGACCATTGCTGCTGGGTCTCTTAGCAGGGAAGCAGAGGGGGTGGTGACTTCCCAAGGTCTCAGATGTTGACCATAACTTTTGCAACAGGCATCAGGCTTAGTATGAATGAAAGAGTTTAAATGTGAATGCTCGTGCCCCATACCTTAAGGAGAGGAAATCCATGCTAACGGGCTGATCCATGGTGCACTTGGCTTGGACCCTGCCTCCAGCACCCACCCTATATGAAATCCAGGGCTGGCCATACAGGCTCATCCCCTGTGCGGACGCTGCTATGCTGGACTTGCTTGCACTGCTCCATCCCCAGCTGGTCCAGGGACATGATGGTGGCAGCGATCTGTGCCTGTCCCCATGCTCCAGCAGAAGCTTGCATGCAGCTAGCTCCTAGGTCCAGTTGTCCTATTTGCCTGCCTGAATATCTAAATATGCTAAACTTTTTTCAGTACCTAGGGGAAACATGCAGCTCTGCCTGCAGTCTCAGTTCTTCTTACCTGAAATGCTGCTCCCACTTACACTGCAGGCCAGCGGGTGTTACCGTGATGAGCTTTGCTGCTCTCACTCCCCTGCTGCCTTCATGCAGGGTCAAGGAGAGAAACCTATTAGGCTGTAATCATCAATCTTCTGCACTATGCTGCTCCAGACTTTCATGGAGTTAGGTCTATGACATTAAAGAGCAAAGAGAGATGAAAATTGCAAATGGCCTGTAAATAGCCTGACTCTGAAAAGGTGCCATAATGCATAGTTTTACACAGGCTGACCAAATATACTTTAATAGTAACCTAATGGTGGAGATAGAAATTTAATAGATTGTATGTTAATTAGGTATTGGTTAATGCTATTATTTCACTTCATTATTTCATATTCCACCCTTGAAAATTGGAATCCATCCTTTTGCTGAGAGGCTGAAGTTCTCCTAAGCAGAGCAGACCTGAAGAAGACCCTATATATGTATCACTTATACACTACTGAAGCATTTAGTGTGGGACCTCAGCTCATTTGCTCAGTGAGAACAACTTGAATCACACATCTGAACTTTGCTACTTCAACGATTAGCAGCATATTAGTAGTACATTATGAATTTGTTTCTAAGAAAAAAAAAATCCCTCCAAGCTAGAAGATCATTAGTAAAGTATTTAGTGAAGGTGATGGGAAGCTTTCATCAAGACATCCCATTAAAATGTTTTACATTTTTTACCTTGGCCTTTATTGTCGTCATTACACAGTATGCATTATTTATTAAAAATGCTGTCCACACAGTGGTGGGCAGCAAATTGTCCTTTAAGCTAAATGTTAATGAACAAGTATAAAAAATCCCTGAGAAAAGGAGAATTTGGCAACCTTGTGGTCAGCCTGCTGAGTCCTGGAGAGGTAGACGTGCTGTCAAAAGTTGGTTTTACAGCTGCAAACATGATATCAACACTTTACGTGGACACGAGTTGTCAATGCTGAGGTAAGCTTGCTGGAAAGAGGAAGTGGGTGGTAAAGTAGCTTAGATGAGTGAAAACTGAATTTATCCCAAGGCCTCTTAAAGCTTTGTTGTCATTTATTTTTCCCCTTGAATCAAGACACTTAGTATACGTGATATGTTCTTTTTCTACAATCATTGATGGACTAGTAATGGGCTACTTTGTCCCTACAGTTGATTGTCAAATGAAAAGGAGAGGTATGTAAAAGGTAATCCGTTTTTCTCAGGGAAAAAAAAAGTCTGGTATGTTGAAACAGCATGATAGATAATCAAAAATGAGATGATCTTCTATTGGGTTTGGGAAAGAAAATCTATCTTTTCCTTTTTCCTCTGAAATCTGATATTTTATTGTGTTAGCTATGAACAAAACTTGTGTTTTTTTTCATGTTATGTCATGCTTAAAAGTGTACACTTTAAAAAAAATGGCATGCCTCCACCTGTCCCTTAGAACATTTTATTAGCTCCTGATTCACAGTGAGACCGAACTTTTGCTCTCTGGCAATCAATCCTCTTGGGCAGCCTCCCAAGAGGAGCAACTAAAGCCTGCAATCACTCTCTGAAGTTCAGAGCAACGGGCAATTCGTACCGTCAGCTGCACTAGGATGGAGTTTCTCGTTCGTTCTGCTGCTGAGGGGATCTTCCTAATCCAGGCTAGGTTCATCCACTTGAGTTAAGTACTCTAAACACTGAGCAACTCTACCGAGTGGTGGTGCCCCCTTCTCTTGAGGGGACAAGCGTCCTCCTCTCCCTCTATGAGGGGTCAGAGTCCCTCCATGGTCTGAACAGCATGAAGGGACACGAGTCTACAAGTTTTTGATACCATTTTCCATCATCTCTTGTATCTTACCCCAAATGAACAATCATGGATGTAAGTTTGCTTGAAAGAATGACTAGACAATTTTCTTCCTTGATTGTTTTATTATTAACTCCACTTAAGCATTTTGTTCCATTTTCTTCCCAAACTTAATCAAAACCCCCTTGACATGCTTTAATTTGTAAGTACCACAGCACTGGCCAAGCTCATTTTCAATCTTTGTTACCTACTGTCCTGGCTGATCATTTCCAGGTTCTTGCCAGGACATAGCTATACATCCCCTGATCTGTAGCCCAACAAAGACAGTTTACTGGAGAAAAAGGGAAGAGCCCGTTCTTCATTAATTAATAAAATTTACAGGAATCATCAGCTTGTATAAGATACCAGGCTGTGGCGGCCTAATTTTGTAGGTAGATATGACCAGTAAGAGCTGCCCAGGTGCTAAATGCAGTAGCATTTACAGTGGACAAAAATGAAAGAGCAGGACAAATGTAATGCCTCCTCCTAGCTCACATTCGTTACAGGCTGGAGAGTTTTTGAAAATATATAAGTGTCAAAGACACATCCAGCCCTTTCTGCTCTAATTATGTGCAATGTTCTCTTTTTGTTTCCTTCTTTTTCTTTTTTTCTACTTTTTTTTTTTTTTTAACTTCACAAGTTCCTTGTTTCAGTGAGATCTTGTAGCAATGAGGCCTGATGGCTGACCATAGTGTAGCATTTCTTTTTTATCAATTCCAAACTAGTATTGCTCTATTATTGCAACTCTATTTCTTTTCATCGCTCTAGACTAGCTGGGTGGCACGGCTGTAGGAAAACCATCTTGGTCCTTGAGTGAGATTTAAAAGCATATGATTTAATCTATAGAATTTGAATGAAAATATTTTAGGGCAATTTTGCTTTTCTGATGGTTAAAACAAAATGAAAAAAGGTTAGCTTGGAAAATAGAGTGCAGATTGAGCATTTGTACAACATAGACTAATTCTACCGCCTCAGTTCAGTGAAACGGAAATCGTAAGTTTTTCTTAAAAAGAAATTGTAAATATGAATTTGTAATCCAATATTTATTGGCCTTGGTTTCTTCAAAATATAGTTTCCCAATCCGTATTTAAATATTTATGCAGTAGCACATATTCCTGTTATAGCTAATATAGGTAATATATTTATCTTTCAAGGCAGTAATATTTTTTCTCTCAACTTTGACTTTAAGTTTAAATATGCGGATAAGAAGTGGTGTTATCTAGAAGTTGTTGTCACTTATTTCCATGTACAAATCAAGATAATTCAGACTGCACTTTTAAGAAGTAGCATTTTTTATTTCTGCGCTCCAGCTGATCAAGCAGATTATGATGGCTTATTGTCAGTGTTCATTTTTCTTCCTTGGGCTTTACACATTTCTGTGCATACCTTCCAAAATGAGGGGTGAATTCCCACAGCCAGTGGAACTACTGGATAAAAGTTCAGCAATAAATTATGCGTTTCCTTGTAAAAATCCAGGGTAAGATTTTCATGTACATGAAGTCTGTCTTGCATCATGCTCATACTTTAAAGATGTGTGATATGTAAGTAAATGATAGATATAAATTTAGAAAAGCATGAAAGGGGTTTGGGGCAACTGAGACTCTTGTCCATCTCTTTGCATAGCGGAATACATCTGTATTTATAAGATATTTTTGACAGGCCTCTGATATTTTTTTCTCTGATATTGAATCCAATGCAGTTATAGCCATTTACACCTGCTGAGGATGTGATCCTGAGACCCTTCCAGTTGTTCAGTGGATTTTTAATCCTCAGTTTTAAATTAGCACTAACTTTTCCTTTTATTAGACAGAATCCCCAGATACATTAAGTTTTACTTTCTCTTCCTAGTGCTTGCTTTAGGGATAACTTTTCCTCTAGGCAGGCCTTCACCCTGCCTGTTTTTCTTCCTTTTCTCTATCTTCCACTCAATCATATAGCAAAAGTAGATGGTAATGGAGTATTTTTCCCCTCTGGAATATTGGTGGAATAGACTGCTTTTGCCTGCATCTGTATCTTAGTTGATGAACCACTGCCAGAAGATGGGGTATGATGACTTGCTGCCCAAAGAAGGGAAGGGTCTGGGCTATGGCAGGAAAGGATCTTCAAGCTGTCCCAGCCAGGGATAAGGTGTTTGGGGAGGAAACGTGACAAACACCGCTGTGCCCTGGAGAGCAGTTTTGTCCTCTTTTCGGGGGTGGCATTGCTCCTTGTCTTCTGTCCTGCTGAGAAGGCTCTGGGAAATACCACAGTCAATTCCTCAGAAGAGAACTGTGGCTTCAGAGTAGATCCATGACCTTATTGCCAATGGCAGAACACGTATAAAGTCCAATTTTCAGAGGTGCTGCTTTGTAGCCAGAGCTCCCACTTGCTTTCACTGAATTTTTCAGTGCACAACACCTCAGAAAATTAGACCAAAGAGAATTTTATGGCCTAGAGACTCTGCAAACATGGCTGAGTTCCTGAATATATTTCTCTTACAATGGTGCACCTCTGCAGTGATTCATTCACTGTATCTTGAGTTCTTCATCCAGGAGGTTAGCAATGGAAGAGACCCCCCTCCCCTCCCAAATAGGAAAGTCTGTCATCCAGCAGCACTGTAACAGAGTATTATTCTGTCAATACAATGGCCCTTGGGATGTCAATGGGAAAAGTTAAAAAATCTAAAGTCAAGAGAAAAGTCTAATACAGTAGCACTGACTTTGCATACACTTTGAATGAGCCATCACCATGTCAATCAAGTGTCTTAGACTGAGCAATCTCACAGTGTCAGTGCAAGCTCTGTGCTAAAATCAATGGCAGAGTTCCTACTAATATTTGGAATTTCTATTTTCTTAGACTCTTAAAGCTATTTTCATATTCTTTGAATATTCAGTAATGCATGTGAGAAATATTGCTGCTCTTCAGCAGTCTTCTTGTTCTCTTACCTTAGAAATTGTGTGACTGTAAAGGGTTTCTTATGAACCTGCTTGCTGCTGCTTTTGTGATCAAGGATGCCTGGAAAAGGTCTCTGACCAGCTCTCTGCAGATAAACTAAAAGAATAAGCTGTTTCCTATGTGATGAAACTTCCTATGGTTTCTAAACCTACCATCGCTTCTCTTTGCTTGCTAGAGCCTAGCAGGAGGAGTCCAAGAAGCCTTAGCGGTACTTTAATTTACAAGGGCTGAGGGCTGGCATAGCCAGACCTTATTCTACTGCTGCAGAGATGACAGCCCTGACCTAAATGCTTGCAAGAACCCATTGCATAAACCTAGCAACCTGGAGTTATCTGACTTCTCCTGTAATTTCATAAACTATAGGAGGACTTATCAATGGTTTTAAAAACATTATCCAATGCCTCATTAAGTCCCCCTGTGCTTGACTTATAAGATGGGAAATAAGAGATGGCCAGCACAGAATATCACTCCTCGGCAGGGGATAGTCACCTACTGTACCAAGAGAGCAGCAGGCAAAGCAACACTGGGTTTCTGGAGATAATGCCGGCACATCAGCATTAGGCAGTAATGGAGAATGTATTCCTCATCCTTCTTCTCTCTCAGACAGCTAGAGGTGATACATCTTTTGGCACTGTCAGCCTAATCTAGGTCAGTCCTATTGTCAGGCTCCACAAATAGTACCTGTCCGCAGCTAGAATTTATGTTGGAGAAGCATTAATGCAAGCTTTTAATAAGATGAAGAATTTAACAGTATGCTGTTATCTGGAGATGATATATTTTATATACAGGAGACATATTTAATTAGCTTTGTAATAGTCAAACTAGCTTGTGCAGAGGCAGGCATAGCTGTACCTCTGTTCCTTCCTCCTGTAATTAGAGTCGGCAAATGCAAAGCACATACCAACTTTTCAGGTGGCTGAGCTGCCTTGCATAGACCTCCATACACACTGCTGCTCAAATATAAATCAGCCTCTGCAAAGCATGCCTGGTGGATAAATAAAAAGGAAGAAAAGGTCTCCTTGAGGTTTTTTTGTTAGGTAACACTAGTGAGGGAGAGGGCTGCGTGCATTCATGCTGCTTTGCACGGCACACTTGGGGAAGAAAAGGGCAGAGAGCATGTGAGGCAGGACGATTTTGTGATCCAAATGTGGCCACCCTCGTGGTAGCGTGTGGAAGCTGAAATGAGCCCAGCAGAAGGGCTTTACAGAAGAGGTAAGTATGGAATGAGCCAGCTACTAAAGGAATAGTCTGAATATTCAGTTCACCTTCCACGGCCTCGATGCGGGCCACCTGGGGAAGAGCAGCCGGCCCTTGGGGGCCTCCCTGCATGCAGTTGACAGCTGGCTATGGTTGGGGAGGGGACCCAAGGCAGGGTGCCCGGGGCAGCCCAGAGCAGAGGTGCTTCTTGGGATTTGAGAGGAAATGTGAGGAGTCGAGTTGACCCTTGGGAAACCCTACCATTTCTCCCCTTCTCCTCAGCCAGTTTCAAAGGTATGATGCTCAGCTGCCCATCAGAAGTGAAGGGGCCACATCCCACCTGTCGCAGGGAACCTGGAGCTGGCAATGTGGGATATGACACTGAGATGAAAGCAGCGACTTGGAGCCATTGTTCCTGGTTCTGCACGACTGTAAAGAGCAGCACGTCGCCTGGTGGCACTTCCACCCCAGCCTGCAACTCTTTCTCCCTGTGCTTGCTGGAGCCTGTTGGGAAAACCTTCTCCTTGCTGCTCCGTGCCTCCAGAGGCCCCACTCCAGGCAGTGTCCAAGGACATCCTTGAAATGTGAGGAACATTTCTGTTCTTAAAGTAAAGTGCATGCAAATTCTTTGTTCCTGATTACTGCAGACCCTGGTGCTGGGGCGCTCCACGATGCCTGTGGATGATGTCAGGGCTGGTGGAGGTGATCTGATGGTGGAGTCGATCATAGCCTTGGGATCCCCAAGCAGTTGTGACAGTGAAGGTAAGCAGATCTCTGGTGTGCACATCATTGACTTTAAAGTCCTGAAAAGACTTTAAATGATCCATGGGAGATATACATATATATTTTTAATGCCAAAATGGTTTAGGCATTGGTAATATGCAGCAAGTTTGCTACACAGGAGTTGTATTTATGAATGCTTAAAACAAAATATTCATAAAAAGAAAAGTCAAGAAACTGAGTTCTCACATAACAATGAAACATCTGAAGTTAAATAGACAAACAGGCCTTATAATTATGGTCTTCCAGGCTATTAAGACTTTTTTCCTGGCTGGAAAGGTACAGGAAGTCATCATAATCTAACAAAATTTAAATAGTTTCTATTCCAAAAAAACAGTTCACCATTAATAAGTTGTTGAATAACAGGCATTTAAAGAAAGACATAACTATGATATTAAATAGATAAATGTAAAATACTCTGTGTGCATTTAAATGTGAAGATCACATTAGGAGTAGAAAATTACAAAAATTTAAATACTGTAGGAGGTTGTTATATAGGTAGTCTATAAAAAAACAGGCAATTTGGAATTTCTCTAAAGAACATAAACCCTAGATAGAGCTGCTAGTTCCTTTGATAAAGACAGGTCTCAAGCTGAGGGTTTGATGTTAAAACCCCCAAAAGGTGTCTGAGCTATCTTTTTTTTTTAAAAAAGGATTATATAAGATAAAAGCTTGCATTGTAAGTACCTATTTTAAGCAACAGAGTTGCTAGGAAGTTGTTAATATGAAAGGCTAATTGTGCATGCAGCAAAAGTATCATTCCATTCACAAAATAAAGTGCTAATGACTTAACATGGCTTGAAAGTTTTCAACTCAGGAGCTGCTGTGGGGTATCTAGCACTTGGCAGGTGCTGCCTTGGTCACCTCTGGTGTAGTGGCTGCTCCTGGTCCAGTTTTGGCACTGGGATGACCCATCGTCACTTGATGTGCCATCGCCACTTACAGTAATGCCGACAGACTGAGAGGGAGGTGTACCTAGTTCTGAATTGCAGAACTTAAAGCAAGAAAATACACATTTGTTCAGTTCAGGCTTCCCAGACTGTTCACATCTCTATCTGTTTATTTTATTCAGTTCATGATGTCTTCTTCCTCCTTGCGCTTCCAGTCATTCCCCTCGGAAGTTCCCATCTGCTGCACTGTTTGCAGCTAGCTTGTTCCCCTGGGGATATTTTCTCTTTCAGCTGTCGGGTCCTAGGTGATAAACTAGGACAGAGTTGCTCAGCGCTCCCTTTGCTGTCACCAAAGAGAGGTTTGCACGCCACAGATGATGTTTTAAATCTTAAAAGATTTAAAGGCTATATCCTCCTCTGGTTGTGCCTACTTCTCTCCACGGATTAGGAGTGCAAACCTGCACCTCTAATTTAGGCATTGCAATTAGCTAGATTTCTACAGTTAGATGAACTTAATCCAGGTATCAGGGGCTGAAACCAAAGACAGTGTGAAATGTTATTCCTCCATCGGATTTGCTAATTGATGTGAGCTAGGCTCAGAAGCAGCCATGCACTGTAATGCAAGGAAAGAGGCTGAGAGCTGAGCACAGGACAGGGGTGGCACCACCTCCAGCACCACCGCAGAACCTCTCGGCACATGAAAGACCCCTCTCCTCTTCCCAGGTTGATGAACGCGCCATGGCTCTGGCCACGTAGCATAAACAGCATAAACCTATTCTTGTTTTCCTTACGATGCATTAAGTTATCTCTGTGTAAAGGACTCGCATCAGAATTAGGAACCAGATCATGCGCTGATGGAAATCGACATCGCTTCATTAACGTGGATACCCCAGTGGTATCCGTGCGGCGAGGCTGATTTACAGCAGCTGAAAATCGGGCCCTAGAGCTTCCTTTTATGAAATTGTTCCTAATCTGTAATAGGAAGATGCGAATAAGATGTTGGTGACAGGAGGGGATAGCCTGCTTTGTAGTACCTTGTTCGCTAGCATTATAAATGATGTGGAAATGCAGTTGATGTTTTGCCTTTAAAATATTAGTTAAATCATACTGTCAACACATATTTTTTAATACATATCCTCCCTGTCAGACTTCACACTTAATCTTGGAGTCTGTAGACAGCTCAAGAGCATCGCTTTCTGCAGCGACTCCTGCATCAAGGTCTCCTTTTCTGTTATATTCAGCTTGCATCTGTTTAACCACAAGATACTAGATAAATGATAGTGCCAAGCTTAAACATACATCATCAGGACTCTGATGTGCGGCTCTGGAAATGGCAGGCCAGATGGTATAACACGAAACTCAGACATCACAGTTTGTCATGCGGCGCTCCAGTCCACTGTGCTAAAAACGGACTTCCCTGCGCACTTTGCCGATCATCCCTCCGGTGACCAGAAAGCAGGGGCAAAAATAGGAGGTTTCATGAAACGACGGTTGTCTTCCTGCTTGGCAGCTGTTCAGCCCTTTGAAAGTGGACACTGAGTTTGGCAACTGCAGAGGTGAATTTAATGGTGGAAGGAACATTTTCCAGATAATATTACCAGCTTTGAAGAATCATTTTAAAGGTTAATTAAAGAAATCAAGTTTACTGATTTTGCAGGACAAAGTATATAAGAACTCTCCTTAAGAAATGTAATGTGAGAGAATTGTTTTCTTGGAGATCAATATATAAATAAGTTCCTGGGATGTCTGCCATACTGAAACTATCTGAATGTCATCCGCGGAAAAAAATTCGCAACTGCCTCACTGTATGTATGGGAGAAGAATTAATTGGACAGCAAAGAGATGTGGCAGAACTAAAATACGATAATCTGAGTGAAAGTTTTTGGTGCTAATTTGGATTTATGATACATGACAGAATCTGGACTGTGGCCACATTTTTTACCTGCTGATCCTAAGACTATTTTCAGAAACTAGTCTCTGAACAGGAGTCAAGACTATATATAAGAAACTGGCTTATATAAGATTGCATATAAGAAACTGGAGTAATTTAGCTGTAGAGTCATTAATAATCAAAATACAAGTACTTGGCGGATGAGTCATCACTACGTTGCTTCAACTTCATGAACGTGTAATTGCAGTGAGACCTGATAGCTCAGGTCCTTTGAAATCATTTGAAAAGAGCCAGCGCTAAAGGATCTGTTGCTCCGGAGGTGCAGCAGTGTAAATCTCGGAATAATGTGATAGCAAGTTGAACTTTCTAAGTGCTAAAGGCAAGTGAGGAGAGAGCAAGAACCAAAGCTGGCATCAGTAGATCAAATACATTGAGAACCCCCTGAATTTACAACGCTGCTCCTGGTTGTTGGGCACCTGTTTGTTGTATTATGCAGGGCAGCTTTGTTTGTTAAACTCTGCAGGCTCTAGAAAAGGCTCGTATATGGTACATGTTTTGAGTTAGCAAAGTGGGTTAGTCGTTGCACTCTTCAGAGCTGTCCCTTGAAAACAAGCAAGTGGAATTGGTTTTGATTTTTTGCTTTAGAAGGAATAGATCATTATTTGCTGCCTAAAAAGAGTTTTTTGGAAGTATACGTTGATTATCCAGTTAACTTGTTGGAACAGGCCAATAAATTTGGAGTTAGGCTGAATTGTATTTATAGGAGGAAAACAGCAAGAGCCCACTGTTACTTTACAGAGCTATGACTCGATAGGTTATTGATTTTGGCTTTGGGGTATATAGCCCCTGTTCAGAAAGTATCAAACTCACACTGAATAGAATAGCCAAAAGCTTTAAAAACAGTAGTAAGGTACTGACTAGCTCTAACTGTAGCAATTCAAATAGAGTAGGGAGAGATGCCTTATTGCCTTAAGACCTCTGGAAGCAGTTATGTGTATTAAATACTGGAATAACTTGATATTTTAAAAGCTTATACACTCATCCAAGTAAAATGGGTTTAGAAGACTGCTGGGAGTTTCATTATTTTATGACTAAATCGATACCCAGATTTATGCCTTTTGGACATAGAAACTTGAATTTAATTGAGAAAATGGATCTAATGAGGCTAGACATTTTTTATACAGGTGCCCTTGTTTAAAAACATACACATGCACATATATGTATACACACACACAGCTCCTCACTATTTGGAAGAAAATGGACAACTTAGTTTTGAAAGTCAAATGTATCCAGGAAAAAGAGTAATGCACCCAAAATACAGGGGAATGGGCAACGGCGAAGAGGAGTACCTCTGAGCACCTGAGAAACCAAAGGATTTTTCTTGTTTTTGGATACAGAATTCATTAGTTAATGTAGAAAAGCATATTATATTTCAGCCTATCAGCCAAATTAATGGCCAGATGGCAATAAACTGGTCACTGAAATCAGCAGCACTAGCTATCTATGCTCATTCAAACATAGCATCAGTATTTCCTACTGGCTTATACGCAGGCAAATCTGTGATGTTATGGCACACTTTTCCTACTATAAGCTATTACCTGTAATGATGAAAATCAGAAGGAAACTGTATTAAATGTATTTAGTTAAATTCTTCTCCCTGTATGGAACCAATTAAAAAAAAAAATCTCCAGACAAGCACGTAGGCATGTACTTAATTTTATTCCTGTCTCCAAGACCAACTTTAGACCACATGCTTTGCCAAATCAGGATCAAAACGCAGAGCAACCCCATTGACTTCAGAGAAATAACTTCAGATTCAGTCTCATATATTTGTCTCAATATGGATTTCATTGGCTGTAATAGGCAGAAACTATTTATGACACAAATTTCCTGGACTTTTACAGGCACAATTAGCACTCTGAAGGGCAGAAGAAAACTAGTGAGGAAAGCTAACAAGTATGGAAATATAGATGGAGAAGTTGTTAACGTTTCATTTCTTACACACACACACATATACATACACACACACGCACAAATCGTTCTCCGCTGGGAATGTACACATCTTGCAAATTTAAATTACTCACTGAGAGTAGGTTTCTGTTGCAATGTACAGCAAGAAATTTTCAAGTTTATAGTTGGCAAGAAATTAGCATTTACTATATAGAGAGACAACATGATGGAGTATATTTTGCTCTTTATGCTAAACTTCCATTGATTGCCATGGGAATATTCTTCATGTGGAAAGGTGGTAGGAGCTGTGCCTTTAACAGTAAACAACAGTGATAGTCAGTGATGTTTCTGTCTGCAATGAAATAAAAAGCTAATAAAAAAAATCTGTGTTCTTATTGTTTAAAAGCCACAGTCGATAGATTTTTATTTTCCCTACTGACTTGAACAGTAAGCTTCTGTAAACAAAATCTGACATGCCTACCTTATTAAATGTAATTTAAATGAGCACTCTGGAAAAAAGGAGTAAAAGATGCTTTCAGTAAAAAGATGCAAGGGATGGGACTAGGGAAGTCTCAGGTGATACTACTTTTGCTGTGTAATTTTGGGCACGATCCTCGTATTTTCTGTGCATTTATTTTTTGCAGAAGTGCCATGGGGTGAGACAGCAGGATGGGACAACACTGTCAGTGGCACATGGAGTCCGAGCTAGCAGGGGCTGGCAAGTGGTCCTGAAGTGAGGGGACCTGCCAGAGACCTGCTGGAGAAGACAGCCAGATGTTTCATGGACAGGAACTGGGTAATTGCTCAGCACATCCTTCCCGGTCCTGAACTCCAGCACATACCAATCAATGTCGCTTTTCCTTACCGCACCTGCCTGGAACTGTAATGACCATTAATGGGATTTATGCGGAGGCTTCAGGGGTCGTCCAGACCCTGCCCTGGCACATGGTGTGCACCCTGCCCGCTCTGCAGGCTGGACAGCAATTGCATTTATTTTCCAGCTAAAATCGTCTGCCTTCTCCTGCCTTTGGGTTCACACTTGGGGAAACGCCGTGCTTCAGGCTGGCCAGGGAGCTCTTTGCAAATGTGCAGCTGCAGATACTTCTGTAAATAGCTCTCAATAAAAATAAATCTTGAGAATGAACAACTGCAGGCTGTGCGCTTTGTATCTGTTGCTGCTCACTATGCTGGGAGAAAGTCCTAGGCAAGGCTTTCTTGTTTTATCCACATGCACAGCTTTCTGTTGGAGCTAATGGGATGACAGTCGTGTACGGCGAGCCGGATTTGTGCGTCATTTTGCCCAAAGTAATTTTACAGGCAAGCGAGTACTGCGACAAGCCCAGCCGATGTCCTGCGTAACGTGGGCCATATAACTTTGTCCCGTGGCTCCTGCGTGAAGCTTGACTGCTGCTAACTAATTCTGCAAGTGTGGGGAGTGTTCACGAGGAATTAGCTGCTTTTTAAAAATAGATTACTTCCTGTCACATTAGTGGTATTTTTACTCAGTGGTTTTCGCACTAATTTGCTCTAAGTGTCTCACTGATACTAACATTTCTTAAGTTTTTTTTTTTATAAACAACATACGATTAAAAAAAAATCTGGAAGATGATCTGTAAGCGTAGTGCCAAGGAAATGTGGAGCACTGGAAATATGAGCATTTTCCCGCACTGATGCGTGTTCAAAATGGATCTCATTTTCCTGAAGCGTTTGCACTAAAACAGGAACGCGGGGGGATGAAACAGCTGTGATTGCTATTAAAGCCCTTCGGGCTAGTCGCACCAGTACGACCCGCCCCAAGGACCAGCTCAGCGCTGCTGCACGAGGGGTGACGCCAGGGCGGATCGGTGCTTCGCCCAGCAGGGCCAGCTGCGGGCCCTGCTGCGTTTTGCGTTTCGGTCAGTCCCGCGGAGACCCGGGGCCGCGGCGGTGCACGGCCGCCCTGCGAGGAGCGCCCGAGCGGAGGCTCCTCTTCTGGCCTCTTCTCAGAGAAGGAGGCTTTCAGCTTCATGATAAAATCTATCTAAACCATTTAAAAAACAGAGTCAGTACTTTCATGCTAGAGCAATTTACATTAGGTTCCTGCCAAGCATTTTTTTTTCCTCAGGCGTGTTTTTTTGCTTTATTCTGCGCATGAATAGAGTCCAGGTAAAATATTTTTAATTCATTTCAGTCTGGATTAGTTATTGGAAAAGAAGAGATTTTTTTTTTTCCTTGTTGTTACTTGATTTAATTAGTGCTCTGTTTTTAAAGTGGCAGGCTAAGCTTTGCCAAGTCTGGTTCTCTGACTCATGCAAGCAGGGTTTTATAGCCCCACCTGCATCTCAGAGAAGGAAAAAAGCCCCAAAGCTTTTTTTTTTAACTCCATGAACATACCTAGCCTATTCCATTAAAACACACACAAGTGCCAATTCCCGCTGTTTACACAGTGCTGGTCTATGAGGGGTTGGTCTAGAGCCCACCAAAACCAGCAGTGCTGACTGTTCCTGGGATCTGGATGAGATTCCTCCTTGAAGGCAGAAAGGAGGAAAACAAGAAAGTTCACTGAAGGACTTGGCATGTTTGCTAAAAGAGAGAGGGTGTTTTTCATTCTGTGTTATTAATATTCTTTTTGTCTTGCAGGAATGTGTCCCTATGCATCCCTCCAGCGGCTCAGCACCACGTTGATGGATGAGGGACCAGAAAGCTACTGGCAGAGAGTGACCCCAAACCTCTCTTCTTACTTACAAGACCTACTCTATCCCATGTGAGGGGTCGGCTCTGGGCAGGAGAAAAGCTGTGAGTGTGATTCCTTTTTTTTTTCCTTCTTTCGTGTCCATTTTATCCCCCCAAAGCCCTGCATGCACGAATGACCGTAGGAGAAAGGCAGGCATGGGGTTTCCAATGTGCTGTGCGCTGGCAGGAAGGTGTCTGCTCGGCTCCTCCTGGCAGAGGCCCTGGGGAGCGTGCAGAGGTGTCTGCGAGCCCAGGAAGACCCTCAGGACTCGGGGCCCTTGTGCGGAGTTTCCTTTCCTCCACAGGCCTCTCTCCTTGGACTAACCAGGAAGCTGTGGACGAACTTTGTTTTTATCCCATTGGAAAATGTCAGAGTTACCTCTTCTGAGGCTTTCTGCGGGACGGGGCTTTGTCGTGAAGCCTCTCTCCGGTTCCAAAAGGTCCTGGGTGGAAAAGTTTTGAAGTTATGAAAATTATCCAGGTTTTGACATTTTTTAAAAAAATCCTTTGTGTTTTGAAGTTTTTGTGACTTTATTCTTCAGCTAAAACCAACAAAAATACCATAAAGCAAAAACCAAAGAAAATATCTCAAGAAGATGAAAATGATAATTTGCTTTAACTGAGCCTGGGTTTTTTTTTCCCCCAAAGATAAGCTCAGGAATTATGATTTTTTTATTTCCTTCTTTTTTTATCTTGATCAGGGACAGAAGGAAACCTACTGAGATGTCAGAAACGTCTGGCCGGCCGAGCTTCACACCGAACGTCCTTCCCGCCGGGAGGCTGGGCGTCCCCTCCCTCCCCTCGTCTTGGACCTCTCGGCCCCAAACCCTGGCTGTGGAGGACGGCGAGGAAGGTGCCGCGAGGGAGCCGAGCGCCTCTCCCCGCACTCGCCGAGCCGCGGCAGCTTGGAGCGGGGCTTGTTTGTTTGCTCTCAGCCCATCTTGCCTCCTGCCGTGGGCCCCACGAGGGCCCTGATCCTCCTCCTCCTCGACGCCGCTGGCAAACTCCCCGGTGGCTTTGGCAGGAGCGGGCCTTTCGCGGCTGATTTTTTTTTTTCCCCCCCTGTCAATCAGTTCCTTTGACATCTAAATGTCAAATGACACCACATGGCATTTCTGCTTGTGATTTAATTGCAAGCGCAAAATGGTGGGTGCCGCGCGAAGGGTTTCGAGAGAATGTATCATTAGCAAATTCAATTAGCTGGCACTTATGCTTCCTGGCATAAAGGGCTCTGAAGGCGATGCCAACGAGACTGCTGCATTTCAGAGGGGGCCATGGAGGAGCTGGAGCTCTTGGAGGCAGCCTGGCTTCCTGGCTCACCTTTTCCTCCTACCCTTCGGGAGCCGGAGAGCCGCCTCTCCTAAACCGTCCGGGACAAGGGGGTGTGCAGCAAAACTCTCCCTCTGGGGGAGCAATAAAACGAGGGTCTCTTCTGCTTCCAGGAATTATCTTACTGCACCAGCAGATCAGCATTTCTTAAATTGTAACATCATTCCTGGAAATAGTGTACATGACATGCCCTCGCTGCCTGTCTCCGTGTGAATGAGAATACAGTAAAGCTCATGTTTTCCATTGTTGAAATACTAGCATAAATCTTTCACTAATGCACTGCTGTCTTTTATTATAACAGTCACTGCAGCATAGAAAAGTACGTCAAATCTCTCCTTGTTGGTACAGTCAGTTGTTGGCATCGCCCTGACATGTTGTTTCTTCCCTTAAAATGGCTTTGTAAAGGGACTGAAATGAGTTGCTCAGCCTCTGGCAGCACCTTCGCGTGTTTTGACAAATCTGAGACTTCAATGTTGTACGCAAGAAGGTTCAAAACAGTGGGGAAACAGAGGCCTATTGATAGGTTTTGACAAAAGTCAGCCCCGTGTCAAAAAGTGACAGTCCCGGATGCTGCGGCTGGGGCAAACGCTGCTCGCTGCCTGCGCGGCGAGGCTGGGATCCCACGGCAGGCTGCGGGACGGCCATGGGGAGGGACCCCCCTTCGCCCGGGGCTCGCCAAGGAGCCCCTGGCAGGTGGTGCACGGGGGGGGAAGCCAATGATCAGGGGATGCTCCCAAGCTGAGCACCATCCCTCTGGGGTCAGGCTGCTCCCCTGCTTGCTCCTCGATGCTGGCAAGTGCTGAGGACCTGGTGCTCACCTGGCACCCGTTAGCGTGGAGCATCCCCCTCCACAACTAAGTGCTGGCAGGCAGGAGCTGGGGATGAGGCACAGCTGTGCTGAAGTTGAAATCACATGTCCCCAGCAGAGGACAGATTTAGGCTGACCTGCAGGTTGTGGAGGTGGCAGTTGCTTGGTGAGTTATTTTTGTTTGTGGTGAGGTTGAAGGTGCCTTGTTTTGTGTTTTTCCTTTGGGACAGAGTATGCTGTGTCTTATGGTGAGCTAACAGCTTGAGGGACTTGAGGTTGGTTAAGTGAATGATTGTGTAGAGAAATAACAAAACATGCTGAAGTAAGGAATTAATGACTGTGCTGTCTGAGCCTTAGAGGATCCTATATCCCTTTTCTGTCCCTTTTCCTGTTTTCCTGTTGGCTTTTCTTTTGTTGTTGTTGCCTTCTTATGTTATGAGCTCCTCCAAGCAAGTTTATACCTTCTTGGATGTCTGTATGGCTCCTCACAGCTTTTGAATGTTCTCCTGGGTCCTCGGCCCAGCTCGAATGCTGCCCTTTGTCTGCTGCTTAAAAGCCCCCTTTGAAAAAGTGAAGGGAACAACCCAGCCAGCTGTGCTTCTGCTGCAGTCTCCACTTGCTCTTTCTCCTTTTGAGGAGGAAAGAAAAACTGGACAGTGCTTCCTCTTGCCTGTGTCCTGTTGTCCTGTGCATGGGAAAGGCTCTCCTTCAGCACCCTGGACCAGGAAAGCTGCTTCTCCAGAAGTTGCAGGTTCATGTTAGGTCCAGGAAGAAGCCTCTCTCCCAGCTCCATAGAGAACAGCTCTGCTATGCCACTGCCAAAGTCTACCTCACCTCCCAGATAGAGACAGTTAATGTCTCCGTGTTCTCCTCTTTCCCTCCTTCTCTGCCTTTTTTTGGAGCTTCCAAACTGTACAGTCTGGAAGTGGTTGTTCCTTCAGGTCCCAAGACAGCTGTGTAAATGAAATACTAAAAATTTGTTTTTCCAGATGGAGAAACTGAGGCAGGACTCTTATGTGAGTTACTAGGGATGTAAATGGATTCTGTGGCAGAACTGGAATTAAGTTGTGCCTCACATGAGAGTTACCTCTCTGAGGGCATCTGACAGCCTAATCTCTATGCAAACGTCTCAAAACTATCACAACTTCTTGGGAGCCCAAGCTCTGCTCCAGGTTGCTCTCTGAGGATGCTGATGGGGGGGATGATCCCTTGGCAACATGTTCTCGCTTCCAGTGGCTAGTGTTGGGTAACTTTCTGATGTCCCCTGCAAAAGGTTGCAAAGCACTTGGCATGGGTGCAAATGAGCACAAAATGTTTGGCAAAGTTCCCTGATTTTTTTTTGCCTTTTTTTTTTTTTTTCTCCATTCTGCACAAGATGTTTTACAGCCTTTGTGAGCCTATATAGATCCTGGTTTCTGGCATGTGGTTTGTTGGAGACTGCAGAGCTGTTGCTGAAGCCTCAGGAGTGCAGCTGGCCTTTAACTCTGCTTTATAGGAAGGAAACCCTCCGATCCCGCTGGAGGGAGGTACGATCTCGTCACACCTAATAGAAATAGAGCAGGTTTAGCTCAGTTGAAGGAGGGGATTTCCAAGGAAACATGAGGCTCTTCATAGCATTCCAAAGTAAAGTCAAAAAATCTTTAGTTCAATTGTCTTGCTTTCGTACCTTAGGGCCTCCTCATAAAAATCAACCTGAGAATGAGGAGTAATCTAGTTCAGCCTGAAAAACAAAATTAGCATCAATATGAAAAAGACTGAAGCCCTGGGAGCTACAAGTGTCTTATGTTTTTACTGAAGTATGACCTCTTCTTACTCTCTTATGACTTTCTGTCCTCTCCTGGATACTTTTACCCAAAATATACCAGTTTCATGTCTTTTGGACTCTGCTGGTTATTTTAGCCTACGTTTTCTTTCCTTTTCTTTTCTTTCTTTCTTTCTTTCCTTCCTTTTTTCCTCTCAGTTTAAGTGCTCAGCAACATCAATGTTCTCAAAGTTCATCTAAAACCTGTATCCTATGAGTTAGGAACAAGCCTACTGCAACACCTTCCTTCTCAAGGCTTATGTTCATTTTTCTCTTTATTACCAGCAAACTTGATTCATCCTGAGCCTCTGCACTGTTTTGTCCCTTATGTCTCAATTGCCTCTCTTTCTCTTAGCCACCCTAGCCTGGTGTTACCCTTGGGGTTTTGGAGGGGTTGCCATGGGGCAATAAATGACAAATGTGGGGTAACCTGGGTTGTGACTGGTAACTACGGGGTCTGCCGGCAGCGGCTGCTGTAGTTAAACGAGAGTAGTTACATTTATACCACTTAGGTTGCCTCACTCCCCAGAATGAGTCTCTGCAGGGTTGCTTTCTAGATGTGACTGTTTAGAGTACAGTCCTCCCTGTAAGTTCGTTGTTTCTGCAATAAAATAGACTTCAGTAACTTTCATTGCTATATATAAAGTTTTCCTCAAACCCTTTTCAAACTAAGTCCCGTCTCTTTCTTCGGAAGCATCTGCTTCCCATTGCCAAATTCTTCTACGTTCCTGTCCCTTTGGTCGTGTTTTCTGATTCCTTTTAAAAAAAATGTGCATTTTGGCTGCACGGTCATGCCAAGGAGTGTGAGAGTTTGCACATTTCGAGCATGGGTTGGCCCATCTCAAATTGGTGCATCCAGAGAACCTGTCACAAGCTCCTTGAAGCACTTCTGCCTTCTGTCGTGCTGGCACTGAGCTGACGGGCGCTCATTTTGCATGTCTCAGCTCTGCGCTTGGCTGGTGAGGATATTTGCAAGGCTGGATATTTCTAGTTCTACTCTACAGAAGCCTTAAATGGAGTATTTGCTGTGCCCTGCCTTACAAAAAGGAGCCTAGTAATGAAACTTTGAAGGCTCCTGTTCAAAACCCTTATGTCAGGCCTGCCTGGGTGGTGGTATGTCTGTCTGTCTCTTTGCTGAAGGAGTTGCTGAATTCTTTGGCTGTCACCACACTCCCTTAATTCCTCAGCAACTTGCTTTGCTTTACCAGTAGGTTTCATAAAGTTTACTAATGCCATTACTTCTTATACTGTTTAAATCACTCTTTGCATGTGGATTTAAAGATTTGGAAGTAATTAATCCTGCAGTTCTGATTATTTGCACTTTCTGCAGGACTGCCCCAATTCTGTGTCCTACTCTTTGATCTGCCTCACAGAACCCAGAGCAGGAAAGTGCTCGTGTTCCTAACCTCACATCAGGGAAGAGACACTTGCAGAGAGGATGTCCTTTTCTATGAAATGATGTTTTGGAGCCTTAGTAGCTACATTTCTGCTCAGTCCCTTAGGGCTTTCCATCAGGTGGTGGAGGCAGGAGACTGCTCGCTGATCAGCAACCACCAGCAGCTGTAGATGACTATCATGGGGTGTGAGCCAGGTCCCTTGAGGTTACCAGGTGTGAAGCAGACTAGAAGTGGTAGCATATGGATGCAGGTCTATCACCTGTTTCATCTGTCAGTGATGACTTAATTAGCTGGCACCTTGGACTCCTTTTATTGCCTAAACAGAAAAAAGAGGAAAGAATGACTGATTTAAAATCTCCCTTCTCCAAGTAAATGCTGATCCTGTGTTGCCAGATAATTTTAATGGTGCCTTTTGACCTTAAGAAAGATGAATCTAAGCTAAATATCAGGCATTTGGATCTGAGCAAAGTTCAAACTTCCAAAATGAAGAAATACAAGTAGTTAGAAAGGCGAAGCTGTGCCTTCTCCGGATCGCTGAACAAGTGCCATTAGCACTTGAGTGTATTCCCAACTAGATATAAAAGGAATCTGTTAAGGAAAAACAGAGTAAAGTGAATGCCTATTACAGCTGTCGCAATAGGAAAGCTGCAACATTTGCTTGTAGGAAAAGATGCAGAAGCACACAGAGTACCTGTTAGTGCGAGCGAAACCAGACTTGGGCAGGATTTCAAGTGTTACAGACACAATCCTGAAGGCTATATACAGAGCAGCGTGACTTTTCCATGATGCTGGTTAAGAAGACTTGCCATTGCAAATCCTTTTTTAGGCTGCCTAAGTTTTCTTGGGCCGTTATGGAGTAGATGCTTCCCTCAGAAACAGCTTAGGAGTCTTGAGGGTGTCAGGGGACTGAGCTGAGGGAAGTATGTCTTTGAGTGTATTATAAATATGACTTCTCCCTAGGGCTCCTCTATTTTCAGATCAAATTCCTAAATGAAGAAATAAAGTTTTTGAGGAGAAAATCCACCCTTCGTGCCTTTGTCTTTGTTTCCTGTTTGCAAACCATACAATCTTACGCTTCTCCCTCTTTTGTCTTTAAAATGATCAGCTCTGGGTCAGATGCAATCTCCCCCCATGACTATAAAACATGGATCATGATGGAGCCATTACAGACAGTCAAAATTAGGAGTTCTTATTCCATGGAAGAGTCTAGAGTTTGAGGAGAAAATACTGATTCGGATGAACATTGGAAAATGAAAGAATTCGTGTAGGAAGATAATCAAAGAAAACTCATTCTGGAACAACAGGAAGGTTTCTGTTCTAGTCTTTATTTTATATTTTAATGAAATGGAACAGATGGTTGATTTGAATCTCAACGACTTCCCAGGAGAATGTCTGGGTAGTTCTGTTTCTATGGGCTTCCTAAGCCCTGTGAAACCCTCTGGAGAAACCTGTTGTTCCCAGCATTGCACCATTTGTAAAGCTGGCTTTAGCAAATCATCTGTCATGAACAACCAGTTTACAGGAAAACTTTGCTCAATTTTAGTTCTGATAATTATATAGTTTTGAAAGGTATTAATAATACTGGCCCGATATTGTCTTACAGAAGCTCCTAATGTGTGCAGTCTTTGCCCATTTCCCCATTCCCCATTGTTTCTTGCTGATTGTCCCTTAAACAGGAATTTATATATAAACATTCTTGGAGCATGGAGGCCTTGCTATAAATATCCATAAATTTAAATATGGATATTTATATACATACATATTTGTGCACTTGAGTGTATATATTTTATCAAATCATACCAGAGAATACCATATTACATTAGATGACACAATACGTCTGTAATGAGAATACACCTTTTTTTCTGTCCTGGTTAGTCAATGAACGTGAAGCATCAAAGGTTAATTTCTTTATATCTGAAATATGCAAGAGGTAAGTTAGATCTGACTTTACTGTGCCATGATAAACTTTGTGTAGTATATCTTGTATAAAAGTAAAATACATTTTCCATGACTTAACCTTTGTGGATCGGTGCTGTGCTAAGGGCAATTAGATTTAACATCTCTGGAAGCTCCAAAGGCATTTTAAAGGACTCGCTCTTTTGTTCCAACTCAAGCTCTCAGAGACTGAGACACTTCTGGAATGGGTTTTGATGGACTTATATGAAAATTTATATGACTAAGAATTGGATTTGTTCCTCTGGAATATTATGGATTATTTTTATGTTGGAATTACACAAGTGTGCAGAGCTGCATGCAGCTGGCTTAATGTAGCTAAAAATACATCTTCTGATTTCCATTTGGAAAGGAAGCAGGATTTTTCCAGCTTCCCGTCTCAGTGATGACTTTATAGTGTGTATGGGTTATAGATTATAGGAAACTCTGAAGTGCATAGTAAAGTCAAGGATTTGAAAATGGATTAATATTTTATTATATCTCAGAGAAGATGAATGTTGATGCATGTCGCCTCTGCTCCTGATTTTGAACTGTACTGAAGTGACTTACAAATGAGACTTATTTCATGAAGAGCATCTAGATGTAAATGAAGAAATGATCGGGCAGGTCATAATATGGCAGGGACTGAGGAAGCAGAAAGCTCGAGGAACCGGGGAAAAGGCCCAGTCTTGCTTGCCAGCCTTTCATAGTTCAGCATGCTTGCTTCTGGTGCCATAGAAATAGGAAAGATTACTTCGACAAGCGAAACCTGTTCCGGGGAGCAATCGGAGATCGCTAGCTACTAACAACTTCTGTCAGTTACATTACCCAAAGCTTCCCAGTCTTCCTGTTTCTTTATTCTTTACCTTCCTGTCTATATATCTATATATACAGTAGAGTTGGTTGAACACAGCACTAGTCAAAAATGCCTCTTGGAGAGAGAGACTTTCCAACTACGTTTTTGATGAAAAGGCTTGTGAAATCCAGGATGTGCTCTCCTGTTCCAGAGAGAACAGATTAGAAAACTTGATCCTTTTGTTTCAAGCAATTGACTGTCCCTTTAAAAAGCAATTTTTAGCACATTTAGCTTTCCCTTCAATGTGGAGGAAAAAAATGTGGTACAACCCATGGAAATTGTTAGGGGATCAAACTGTGGGCAGCTTTGCTGTTTCTTGAGCATGAGTTTGTGTGTACAATGCCTCTGTTAAATCATAAGGCATATACACACTTTGAGGTGATGAGTGATGTGTATACACTGTAATTAGCTGCATTCTTATTAATTAGTACAGTACAAAATGGAGGTATTAAGAGGATGCTTTAATCAGGTTTTTAAATGCTGTATATGATTAAGTGTAGTTTTCACCATAAAAACAGAATGATACTTTTGCTCTACTCCTTCTCTCCCTGCCCTGTGTCTTTTCTAAAGTGGGCATGTCACTTTGGATGTATAATCTTATCATATTTAGATTTGATTTAAATCCTAGCCTTCCTCAGCTGAGCTTGCTAATTGAATCGCTCATGTTTTCTTTACAGTTGATCTAATATTTTCTTGACTAGTCTCTGGCATTATTTTCACTTTGTAAAAATCATGGGAAAATGGGCATTACAAATCGAGTCTGCGTTTTAATGATATAGGTGGTGACTTTCTTGTGTGCTTGTATAACTGGTGGTTTTTGCCTCTTTTTTCCCCCTTCGTACTATGGTCACTTTAATATACTGTGGCATGAGGATGTGGATGACTGTTTCAGCTACAAAGTTCTCTGAAAAGAAAGCAGAATTTTCTGATATAATATTTATAAACAGGGCCCTTGTGGTTTATGACCTGATTCCTCTTCAGCACCAGGGCAATGGTGGCTCACCACTGGAAAGCCACCGTCCCACTGCTGGCTACATCCTAAGTCAGTGACTTTTAACATTTTCTGATTTATGGATTTCTATGGTGTCTGTCTGAAGATTCATGAACAGATACTTTATATTTAGTGACAACAGGTTTGTTTTCCTTAGCTCCCTTCTGGAGACACCTAGAAAGAAGACAGATTACATACTGACAACAACTGCTTCTGTTGTTTTTTTTATATTCATGCAACCTCCACGATGACTTTAAAGGGAAAAAAAAATAAAGTTGATAACTAAAGAAAAGGTATGTTGGATGCCCTTAAGAGTGATTCTTTTAGATCTACTGTGTGAAATACCAACTGATACCTCGGGAGGGCAAAACCCAATGCAGAGGGAGCAGATGCAATTCGGCATTGCTCTTTCTATTGTGCCTCAATTCTGACCACGGAAAAGCTAACTCTTGGGACAGAAAGTACTCTGTTTACACTCAGACCCTGGCATTCTTCCTAAGGGTACCAATTATAACGGTGTTTTTTTGTGATATGGGCACACATCCACTGTAAGTTGGCTTACGCCCACCAACTCATTTTGCGCAGGCCATGGAACATGCATCAGATGGCAACGATTCTTGATCATGTGCAATGTTAAGAAAATCTAGGTCATTATATGGAATCCATTATTCTGCTAGTAATTGTTCTGTTGTGCAATTATATGAATTATGCTAAGAGAGTGCAGTTTCTCAATACTTCACTTCATCCTCCTTTTTCTTTTAAACCACAGTAATGATAGATTATTAATCATGATTAATACTCGGTTTCTATGATTTATAGTACAATGGTGCCTGGAGATCCCAATCTGTTGAGTAACCCTATTTACTCTTGTAATCTGAAACCTACCTTGCATTTAAGATGTTTAAAATGTAGCTTGACATAGATTAAAATTAAAGCAATGCAGAAAACAGAATTGAACTAGCCATTTTGTGTAATTAAAAGAAAAATTTAGTAGTTATTTTTAATATAACACTACTGAAAGTTTATAGTTACTATACAAGCATAACAATAGAAGAATATGATTGCAAACATCTTAATTGCTCCCATGTTTTGCTTTCTTCCTGAGAAACAATGTCTTCTAGAGCTTAACTGTAGCATTCAACCAGAATCCTTATAGTTAAGGCAGAGTCATGCGTCGAATTGAAATCTGGAAGATATAGTTCATTCTCATTGTGATTGCTTCATCGAGTATGAACCATTAAAATCCTCTAGGAAAGAGAATAATGTCAGAGTAGATGATAAAGTATGAAAAGCAAAGGAAAATCAAAGGAGATAATATAATACTCTCCCTTTCTGTACTCGGGGAACTGCATGGGATAATTTAGAGCACTTTGTTAATCTCATATCCAAAGAGATTCATAGTGTGTATGGAGAGTAAGGCACCAGAATGATGTTATGGAAGGGTCTGTGGTCAGCCGGAGAACTTCATTTCCTTGAAGGTAACTGTTCTTCAACATTTACCTCTCTGCAGCTCCTGGAGGCATTTCCTGTTGGGTCTTCTGTGTGCTGAGTGCTGTATAATACACAGTAAATGACAATTCCTTCTCCAAAGAGTTTGCATCCTAGTTTGTTATGACCTGTGAGCATCCTGGAAGGAGATGAAAAGACATTTACCTCCTAAGAATGAGACCACTGAGTTGTTTCCCAGCGGAGATCCTTAGAGAGTATCCCATAGCCCTTTTTTTTGTAGAAGAGGGCAATATAGTTCTTCGTTATCATCTCCACCTTTTTCTTCCCCCAATCAATCTGTCAGTGCATTCATGGTGCTGAGGAGAGGCGTCACGTCAGAACGATGTTCCAGTTTGCAAAATGGTAATGTCTATTTGTTGTTCTGAGGAGTTGTTTCACATGTTGTAGAGCTGACATCTCTGGGAGCGCAGCTGAGTCCAACATGTTCTGAACAGCAATCCACCCAAACACCTCCTACTCACACACTCAGGCCTTTTTCTCCAGTAAATAAAAAAAATAGAGAGAGTCTTGAATTATTCCTAATAATTCTGTTTAACTGGAATGTCTACACAAGTTCAAATCTAATACCTTGGTAATTCTCTGGCCTATGAAGTTGGTTTAGTATGAGAATAGGGTAGCTTTCTGGCATGCTTAATGGAAAAGATCCGACCTTTTTTCTGGAGTTTGGTGTCAATGTATTAAATGGTTCCTGTGTGTTATGAACGTGTTGCTTTACAATTAGCAGTTTTATAGGGGAAGAAAGAAAAGCTATCCTGAGCTGTTAGTTCTACTATGTTATATGAAATATAGCATGAAAGTCATTAAAGATAGAAGAATATTAACACATTTACAAGATTTCATTGCTTGGACAGAAGGCCACCAAAAATCTACTTCCTAAAACAGGAAGCTGAGCTATGTGTCACTGTACATATTAGGCAAGGCGACACTCAGGCGTTATTTAACACATCATTCACTACAGCAGCAGCTCTCTGTTTTCCACCATGTGATTGAATTTACATTGTTGGGACATCCTGTCTCACCAAGGCTATGATCATGGACATTGTAAATTCATCTTTGAATTTACCCATGCCCTGTAATAGACATGACCTCAGTTTGCCAGCCTACAGATTATGAAATGAAGAAAAGCTCTTTTAAATAATGAGTCCTAGGAACCCAGTTCGGTGACTAATGTACAGACAGCTCACCTGCCGGGAGCAATTCCTGGATAGTCAATGTGTATCACCTTGCAAGGCCAGAGCTGTAACAAGGTGTGTCCTGGCTTGCAAAGCAAAATCCCCTTTTCTGGGCACCTGATCTGCAGCCCTGTGTGGTACTCGACCCTCCAGATGCCTCTCTTAGCCTCCTTCCAGCCATTTCATTTATGAAATCCTTCCTTTTGGGTGGCAGCATCAGGAGCAAGGACTGGCAGTACACATCTCTTGGTGCTTCTCTCAAAAATGCTGTGTGGAACAAGTTCCCTCCTTCCCCCTCTTAAATGGTTTTGGTCAGTGTCCTTGCTGATATGTGCTCACTTGTCACTTTGCACGGACAACTTATCATGGAAAGTGGAATGATCCAGGCTCTGGGGCCAACTTTCAACATGCTGCGCTTAGGTTCAGGCGAGTACATACCTTATGGCCAGATTAAGACCTGCTATCTGCAGCAGAGTACAAATTGGAGCATCAAAATTCAGTGTCGCCCAGCCCAGAGCATACAAAACCTGAACCTCCCAGATGCATGCATGGGCTGTGGTTAGCGCTCTCTGCATTTGGGTCCAGGCACATCCAGCAAGCTGACACAGGTTGGACAGTTGAGGACTGATGACTTTGTTTCTTTAGGTGGCTACAACTAACAAACTGATGTTGCAATTAACAGTGGAACAAACCTATTGTACTCTCCACCAGTGTTCTCAGAGGAGGGCAGAAAGCAGGTACTACAGAGCTTCTCTACTCATTTCTAATTCCTCCCTTTTTCTCAAGGACATGCCCCGCCCCTTTTCTTTTTTTGTTATTAGAATAAAAATGTTTCATTTGTAAAGGGGTCACTGAGCTTCGTAAGATATCTGCACAAAGATTGTTAGTATTTCTACTTACTTCTTACATTCCTGTTTTTTTAAAAAAACATGAATTTCCAAAGCAAGGGGTGAAGGGAAATTCACTTTTTTTTTTTTTTTCCACCATTAAATATTTGTCAGGACTACAGACTTGAAATTCTGATTATTAAACAGGTGGTTTCAATGATTTCCGCAAAGCTGAGTATCCTGGCACCTTGTCCAGGATTCTTGTCTGGGATTCCCCAGGCATTCTGCACTGAGAACAGTGGGTGGAAGAGCTTAGTGCCTATGCAAAGTAAATACTGTCTTTGGTATTAGTCTATAAATTACAAGCATGAGCAAGCAACTCTGTATTTTTCTCTGTGCTTAATAGGTGCATTCTTCACCCTGAGGCAGCCAAATTTACATGCTTTTGTTGTCATATGTGTAATGTGCAATATGTATTTCCTTTTTATTAATCAGACCTGCCATCATAAAAGAGAGAGAGGGAGTCTGAAACACAGTCAGGATAGATACTCTCATTTGGTAAGCTTTCGTGCACAGGTGAAGATGCCTGTTTCCACTAGAATAGATGGCAATATTCTGTTGCTTGCAGAAATCTTGCAAATGAAAATCAGGCAAAGGAGTTACTGGCTATCTCTGGAGTAATTCTCCTCTGGAAGTGTGCAGTTAATTTCCATTTAGGCTAATTATACTTAAGGAGCCCTTTCCTATAACTAATGAACAATAGGCATAACCTGCTATTACATAACCATAGGCATGCACATTAATACACTGTCGAATTGTGCTACCCTGTTAAAATGCTTCCTCTACAAAATTCACTGGAGATTTTTAGAGACATTTGCTGTAATTACTGCTAGCATGGTTTCTAATTCATTTAATTTTCTTTTCTACCTAAACTGAGCATATAAGTGTATTTTAAGAGATTGAATAAATAAATTTTTAATTATAAAATGATGTTATATCATATATTGTTAATAATAACCAACAATGTGTAATACGTGTTTATGTATGAATCCATTAGGAAGACGAACTAATGTATTTCAGTCCTAAAACAGTGTCCTAATTTACCCTGTGTTTGTGAATGAGAGACATCCATGTTTAAAGCAATTAGAGGTTTATAAAAGCATCAGATTGGCAGTAGGTAAAGTGTCGAGCACACTCGGTACTTAGGAATTCTGTTGTCGTCTATGGCAAAGGAGGAGACCCTTGTTTGCTCTTAATTGGTTTATAATCAGTTTATGAAATTGCACAACGGGAATGGTACAGAGATACAGACCTCCAAGGTGGGAGCAGCATGATGCACATAGTCCTGATTGGCAAACACTCTGATTATTATTGTTATCTTAAAAAAAAAATCATTTCTCCTTTGTACCCTCTCAGCTCCCATTCAGGCAGTTTTGGGCAGTTCTGTCGATTACTTTCTATTAGCGATAGCAGATTTCAGAAATCTCCAAGGCAAGTTCCAGGCACTCACTAGTCTCATGACAGGACTCAAAAAGGCTGCAGTCAATGTCACAGTCACAGTTGCAGTCGTTGTTGGCATGGTCTTCATTGGAGGTCTGGTAGTATCTATTGGATGGACAACAGGTATCTATCAGCCAATGTTCACAGGTATCAGGCAGCATTATAAGAAAGTCCCAGAACTGACAGAACAAGCAGGCCAGGATAAGTGTTGCACATTCATCTAAGAAAAAGGAAAAGCAGCAAGATGTAAGAAAAAGGGAGTGCTTGACTACCCAGGCATAGGCTAGTGTGACTATACAGAAATGAGATGCAAAAGATAAAGATCCCTGCAGCACACACGGTAGGCTAGAACTACAGTGTTGAGAACTACTTCCATAAAACAGCCAAATGAAAGGATTTCCTATGTTGTTTGTCCTGGAAAAACAACTGACATGAAAATATTTTGAATGAAAATAGTCTGTGGAAGTGAAGATCAGACGAACAAGTGCACTTAAACTGCTTTGGCTGCAAGCTTCAGCACAGGAGTGAATTTCACTCAGCAAAGGTACTCTGTTGGTTTGTGGTCTTGCAAAAGCGTGTGATGCCACATGTTCCACCCGACCTGCAGACGCTACATGGGAATTGATCTTCATCAAGTTCAAGTTTCGAGTTCAGGACTGAATCTTTCTTATTTAAAAAATTCTTCTTTGGATTGTGAGTCCTGCATGGTCTGATTCAATCCTTGTTGGAAGTTCGTATGCAAAGACACATTGATATTACGGGGAGTGGATCAGGCCCTCAGATTTTCCAAATCTGGTTCTTGGCCTTATACTTGGTCATTCTGGATGCATAGAAGGTTGTATCACTGGTTCATAAATGAGATATGGCATCTGGATAAAGACTGAGATGACTTCATGAGTAAGACCAAATTCACACATATGAAGGTGGAGGCGAAGAGCACAGATTCATCACCTGCTTATAGTTTAATTTTATAAGTAGTCTAACAGTAAAAATGTTTAATGACTGCTCAATTGCTTAACTAAAGAGAGGGAGTAAAAGCAAGTGTGGAGAACAGGGCAGTGTGATGATCAGTGCTCATTCCAAGGACCTTCTACTTTCTCACTGAAATAGGTTTTTCACCTTTTTTATTCACAGATTTGTGAATTTGTAAAAGAAGACAAAAATATGAAAAACAGTGTTAGGTAGGAAATATATGTATGTATAAAAACATTTGTATATATGTTTAAGGGAAGTTCTCTTTATTTCTAGTACTAGGTAGGATACTGGCAACAGCATTCATCTCTGTGCCCATCTGTCTCATCATTCCTATGGGAGCTAGTAAGTATTTCTGAATAGATATTCTTGACCTCCAAGCATTGTATGTCACTAATCCCCAGCCCACAATTCTTTACATTATCTGGTTTTTATTTTGTGATCTGATATTTCCTTTTTTCTTTCACTTTCTAGATCATTTTGATCCATCTCAAGTATGTCTAGCACCAGAAATGAGAGATTTCAACCGTATTTTGGCAGACTAGGATTAAGAGTATATGTTTGGTTTGATAGAGCTATCTTTCAAAAAAAACCAACCAACCAACCAACCAACGAAACAAACAAACAAACAAAAAACCTGAAAAGTCAGCGGGAAACCCCAGTCCCTACCGCAGATGCCTGTGGCTCTCTGCTGAGTTGGCTTATCAGCTGGCTTCTCCTCCACCTCCCCATCCTCCAAGGCTCAGCTCCCCAAATCCCTACACCCAGGTAGTGACACTGTCTCTGACAACTCCCACACCCCATCTCTAGGACCAGTTGATGGTGGTTTGGCCCTGCATCACTATGAAAGAAGTTATGGTAAGCCAGCTGTTCTCTGGTGGATCAAATTAGATAGGCAATCACCAGAGATGTAAATATGTAAGGAATTATGCTCACAGACGTAAACATTTACATGCACGCACATACACACACACTGCATTTTATATACATACTAAAGCTAGCCAGGTTTACTGCCAATCTCTTCAGATCAGAAGTTTCACCTTTAAAGCAGATTTTATGGGACTGAGCCTTTGCTTTAGGGGTAGACATTTATCTATAAAGCTAATGATAATGCTATGAGCTATTTAATGAGCAACTACAACTGGCAGGATGTTTCTGGAGAGTGATTTTTACCTATTTCTAAAAGCATAATCCCATCCTTTTGCCCACTAGATCTTTCCTTTCCTCTCCATTTCTTTTGTCTGTTGGTTTTGGGAGAGCTTTATGCTGGTAGATTTGTCTACTGTAATTGCAATTCTAAATGGCAAAAACTTGGTATTATATTTGTCCCCCAAAAAGGCAATTAATTACCCACACTTCGGATTACAGCATTTGGGGAGAACGCATTTGAGTGCAGCAGTGTTTAGAGTAGGTGTGAGATTCTGCCTGTGTGAATCCAGTTGGAGTGCAAAGACCTAAACCTTTCAGATTGTTTTTTTTTTCTCTCTCCTTGTTTTTGGAAAGGAAAAAATGCCTTCGACAACATGAATATTTTTTCATTGGTTCTTTCAGGAAAGCATATGGTTATAACCACATTTCTTGCCCTAGGATGACTAACTGTGAAATAACTCATTCAACTACTTTGGTTCTGTTGTGGCATTTTATATCTCACGTAACATAAAGTTCACTGCCAGGAAATTTCCAGAATTATGTTTTTTTTTTTAAGAAAGCTCTTTTTTTGATGAAAAACAAAATTAAAAAAGCATTCCAGCTTCTTTATAAAAAAAAGAAAAATCAGTTACAGCTGGTAGCAAGAATAAATAGCATGTGATTGAATTTCTTTCTAAGTAGCATATCATCACCAGTGTTATCAATTTTAATTCTTATTTAAATATGTCAAGATCTATTTAAGTTCAGACAAGCACAACTAACTTCTAAGTCAGTTCAGTAGAAAAAGAATGACTAGATTTTGGTGATACTTAGTAAATTCATGCTTATATTTTTTTCTAAGTAAATGAACTGAAATAATTATAAAATTGAAACATTTTATAAGGTGACACTGCTGCATTTAATTGTATGAAATTTACAGTGTAGAAAATGTAATCATTTTATCCAGTAGTCCATGGTGTAATTAAGACTATTCTTCTTAGGTATCTTATATTTATGAAATTTCCTTTCTATACCTAGATATGAGAGATCAAATTCAAATTATATGTCAATTAAGGGTCTTTCTTGTTTTTTTTCTCTTTAAAGATCTGTTTTCTAATAACAGTTTTTTTACTGAATTTGTTAACCATAATGGTGCTTATGTAATCTTAAAAGAATAGATAGGATCCTCAGGGCTTCATCCAGGAAAGGGAGCGCACAAAAAGCACAAGATTTTAATAATAAAGTAATGTTTCAGCACAGAGTCTGTGATGTGCAGTAAAGATGCTTTTAAATTCCCATCAGAGCACACACCATGAACTGTGATAATGGATGTAACGCATTTTGCAAGATCTGCATGTGTGAGGCTTTTTTGTCCTGTTTTAAGTGGGGTAATGTATATAAATAATAGATATTAGCAATTAAACATCCATTCCTATGCATTCATTTATATATTTGAAAATAAATTAGCCACAAACTGCATAAAAAAAAGATGCAATCTCCTGTTTTCTCTTCTGTTTTCCCTGCTGTTTGTGAAAAGGCATTATTGCATTTATCTCAGTGAGAACAATGACCTCAGCTCTCATTCTCTACATTAGTAGATTAATTACCACAAAAGAAGAACTTCTAACAGTTTTGCCAGCCTGTCTGGACTCTAAATTTTCCTGCTCTTGGCTGGTGGCTGTCAGCTCACCCTCCACTCAGGCAGATAAGTCCCTGTAGGAACCTGGTCCAAAGCTCACTGATGCCACCAGGGTCACTGCTGGTGAGACCTCTGAGCTCGGATCTGCTCTTTTTTGAGTAGTGGATCCAAAACAAGCATAGATTTCCTCACCTATTGCTGCTCTGAGAGGTTCTCCATGCACCAGTGAACAGGATTTGGTCTTGTGTGTGTGAAATAAGCAGTAACTTGTCAGAATAGAGTGAGCAGAGTATGCAGTGACAACCACAAATCTGGCTTTTTTTGGTTTCCTTGGCTGACATCCAGCCCTTAACATTATTAATTGAGCACAGATTGTTTTTTTGTTAATTTCCTTCACTTTTAGCTTTTTAAGGAGTATGAAATCTGTTATTTGCATCACATGGTACACACCTGTGTGCCAGTAATAGTTGAGGGGCCCGATCCGATAGTCAGTAAATCCAGAAAATAGTGTGTGTCTGGACAAGAGGACGAGTCTCTTTAATGTAATAAGTACTTCCTTTCCTTCACTGAAATTAAATGCATTCTAATAGATGTATCAGAGACATTCCTTTTATTACAGGATCAGTGATACAGAGGAGATTATAATGGCTCTTTTGGAATACTGTGGTTTATTATGTTACCTGTATTTAGTAGTTCTTGATTCAGGGGTTGTTAATATGATATAGATGATATATCCCAACTATATCGGTTGTAACATATTCTAATCCTTTATTGTAAAAGGCATACGTAAGAAACTTAAACAAGGCTTCACAGAACAAAAGCACCCTTTTTTCACATCTACAGGAGTAATCAGAAATAGTTCCTCCCATGTTGGTCATCAGCAGAATTCCACTTGAATCAGGGGTGTTATACTATTTACAGTATCAGAAGCCATGGTGCAGTGTCTGTAATGAGTGTGCCCAATCAAATCTCTTCCTTAACTTTCAGTTACACTACTGGCTGTGAAACTCTTACAAAAAGTAATGTAGGTACTCAGCACCTTAACTTGTGCTGTTATGATTTAGAAAGGAGTAGCTTTACTGAAAAGGTAAGACAACCCTGATTCACAGTCCCAGGGCAAGTTATGTACTAGCATTTGATATTGTTCATCTGCAAAAATGCACTTGCACTACTGGGCTCCTGCTGCAATTTTGCATTTTAACTACCTTTCATAGTGTTTTGTTTTCAAATATGCTTTTCCAAAACTCTCAGTATACTCAACTAACTAAAAGTCTTATCTGTATATTGTGCCTTTTTGTCTGAGGGAAGCTCTAACATACATATAAAAGCTGCAAGACCACAATTCATTTAGGAATGGTGACATATATCCAAGTTTAAGGACACAGTACACCTTTTATGCCCTTTTTATGCTTAATAATAAGCAAGTGCTTAAGTACCTTGCTGAATCTGCAGAGACGGTTTGCTACAAAAACAGACTATAAAGAGACATTCTCATCTTGACCCACACGCGCTTTTAAATATGAGCTGCAGAGGGAGGATTTGGTGATGGGTCAGCAGGATGGCAGTGTTGCATGCAATGGTCTACTGCTTCATATAGCCAATGTCCAGACCTCCAAACACAGCATCTGTTCAGCAAACACAGCAGCTGCTGCAGTAGCAACAACAAAAGCAACAGCCCCTGCTATTAGAGAGAAGAGTGTGTGTGTTATATGTGTACGTGTTTACTCAATCCTGACAGATCATCTCTGTGAAAATACTGTTTACAAAGGTCCAAAAAGGCTCTACGGCACACAGCTCCACAGGCTCTAAGCTCTTCTTCTGTGTCTTTAATATCACTGATGCTTTAAAATCATCTTCTACAGATTCTCATCTGTCACAAAAATTGTCTGCAGGGCAACTTAATAATGCTTTTGGCTATGTTCTTGAACTTGCTGTTTGGCATATAAGTATTTATTTCAAGCTAGATGCACACAGTGCTCTTGAAATGGTCATTATTTAGAAATCAGCTTAAATGCAATCTGTTTTATAAAACATACCGTCACTGTCTCTCTGATGTACTGATGCGTCATCTTCAATGTAGGTGAACTTTCTGCATTTCCCCAGGGAAGAAATGGATGATGTGCTGGAGCCTGACAATTTCTTCTCTTTTTTGGTATCCTTTGATGAAGCATCTGTAATGCTGAATTCTGAGACAGAACTCATAGCAATACCTTTCACAGGCTTTTCATCCGTATGCTTTTCATTTGTAAACTGGTTATCTGGTGGGATTAGAAAAAAAAATAGGAAAAGAAAAGGGCTTGTTTGTGAGACTAACAGAAAGATCCAAAAGAATCACACAGGCAGAATTTCCAAGCCTACAGCTGTTTAATTCCAAGACCTAACCTTACTTACCTAATGATTTCAATGGGACTCTATATATACATAAAGTTCATTCACAGAATAAGTATTTGTAAACTTGCAGTCTAAGGTTTTCTCTTGAACCTAGTGGACTTAGCAGTTAAGTGATAATTCATTTCCATTGGATATGATAAGACTAGGAGAGAGAACAGAATTATTGCCTCAGTTGAAATCTAAATAGAGTGTGATGATATCCTAAGTTTAATTTGTGAAATGAAAGAAGGCAAAACAATTATCCTGCTATTTTTCAACACCAGCTCTGTTTTCCTAAATTTACAGCCAACAGTGAGCATGTAGGTGGTACCTAGATGCAGATGTGCCAGCTCACCATGGCTCATAATCTTGTTGCAAAGCAAGCCAGATGGTCTCTGTTTAACATCCAGATTCATTATTTCATAACTTCACCCATACTTGTGTTGTTGGCCTGGAAGTCAGTTAGAAGATGGGATACTTCACATGCTGTCAATTTGCCAGAGAGGCAGCTCAAAAATCAGATGGAGAGCTTAATTTTAAGACCCATCCATGCAAAAGTTTAAGAAGAGTTCTGAGCTCAATTTATTCCTGAAGAACTTCTCAGACACAGACAAATATGGGTTGATATAGTGTCACTGATCAAGAGTGATCAAGAGGCCAAGAAACACACTCATTCCCTCTACTGCTGGGATGATAAAACCTCATCAGTTCTTATCTACAGCTGATTAACTCTAGCACCTCACATCAAGCACAGCCTCACTTTTTATCTTACTTAAATCTTATGATATGCTTGTTCTTAAACTATATACAGAAAATCAATCTTTACAAATGCCTCAGTTTTGTAAACATTACTTTCTGAGAGGATCAGTAAGTGTGCTAAAGCAGTTAGTCTGTGTTCTGTTGCAAGTAACCAGAAGAGAGATCCTGCATATCTTTTGTTTTCCATGTACCTTTGATACCTCCTATATTCTAAAAAAAGGCCAAGAAGAGAGAGAGAGTGAAACCTTGATGATACTTCAGTAGTCTCCCATAGTATCCTTTAGCTAAACAGAGGAGACTGGAACAGGATGGGTGGACTGCAAGGCAGGTGAGAAACAATCGTGACAATTGGGTAGTTGGAGAGAGTCTAACGAAGGGCCACCAAATTGGTGACAGGTCTGGAGCACAAGATATACCACGAGAGACTAAGGGAACTGGGCTTGTTTAACCTGAAGAAGAGAAGGCAAGGAAGGGTACTAACTGTTGTCTTCCACTTTGTAACTGGGGTTACGGAAAAGCCAGACTAAGCTCTTCTTAGAGCTGCACAGAGCTGAAAGGACAGGAGGCCATTGGCACAACTTGCAGCAAGGGGAATTGAGATTGTATACATGAAAAAAATTCTCCATCATGGGAGTTGTAGAGCACTGGGACAGGCATCCAGAGAGGCTGGGGATATGTGCAGAGCAACTTGATCTTACTTTGAAGTTAGTCTGGTTTTGAGGTAGAGGCTAGACTAGATGACTTCTACAGGTCGCTTCCAATCTGAACTTTTCTGTGATTTCTATGTTTCTATTTACTTACAGAATGAGGGAACAATTCATTCAAATTTTTACCCGTACTCAGATTTCATGAAGTTTTAGGTCGTCTTCCTGTGGTAAAATTTATAGAAGCAAAAATTTGGGTAGAGGTTAATGAAGTAAGAACCTGGAAGATGATAAGATGAAATACTAAATAATTATTTTTCTTAACTTTAAATCATTGTTTTAAGAATGTTTACTGGCAGAGCTTTTGGCTTGATTTTGAACTTACAACAATGCGAAGGTCTTCTATGAAGAAAATGTGGATAGTAACTGTTCCAGAGGGTTTACTGGCTGGCCTTAGGCAGGAAGTGACTAGTGGGATAGGCAGAAGTGGAAGGAAGAGAACAACTAGGAGTAGCACAGAGACCAATCTTGGAAATCTAAAATCCTCAGATTTTTCAGGCATTATGAGGAAGGAGTTGTATGGAGAGCAGGAGAGAGCTTTAGGTGTTCCTGGGTGGCTCCTCTGGGCTGAGAGGCAGCACTGCACAAAGTGCAGCGGTGCTTGTTTGCAGCTTGCACACAACATCACAGAAACTAGCATCCTGCACAAGGCAGGTCTTTGATTTTTCTTATTTATTATAATTTGTTGATGGTTTTTCCCTCCAAAGCAGGTACATATAGCTTTCTTGTCCCTCTGACTCCTTGGCCAGCTTCTTGAGTCCACAATGTGAAAATTTACACGTTGGTTTTACTTACAAGTACTGTAAATGCTGTTTTGCAGTGTTTACAGATCAGTGACGTCTCACAATTTTTCCTGCCCTTTCATTCAATAACATGCCATCTCCAGGAAAGGCTGTGCTAATTGAAGGAGCAGAGCTCTGGAGGAAGTGGTGGCCTCCTCATTCATTGGTTTTATTGGATAATAATTGATTTGCAGGTCCAAAAGACATACACCCCATCCGTTATTTGAGTGCCAATCTTACAAATAGATTTTGTTCATCCAATCTGGGACTGTACACCCAGAGCTGAAGAGTCGAATAAACATGGATCAGATTGAATGGCCTATGTGAGAATGGCATTTTCACAAATAGCCCTAAAAATTAGCCTAAGCTGCATATATTTTTAAATCACGATGTATCTGTTGAGTTCCCCATTTTTGCCACAATACAATGGCACACAGAATCCATTTAGGCATTCAGCAAAATAAGACTGAAAAATATCAGACAGAAGTAATCAGTAAATGCCAGAATAACATTTACTGTACCCACCGACTTCTACTATTCATGCTTGGAGTCAATTTTTATTCTTGAAGTGCTGTTGAAGAGAAATCAAAACCAGAAATAGAAAGGCATAGACATAACTTGAATTTTTCAGTACAGCACCATCAAACAAAAGGGTAACAAAAGCTGTCATTCAAGGACTCTTCTGTTTGTTAAAGCATACTACATCTTTGAAAATACAGTGCATTTTAGTGTCAGACTCTTAGTTTGAAAAGCTCCCTTTAAGTAATGTTATACTTGTCTTGTACGGCTAGATCAAGTCTTCATGCAATCACCGTAACAAGCAACTTGCTATGACAAGAGAGATCCTTGCTTCCAGAAAACAGTGCGATAGAGGCTAAAGCAGTGTACAATTATAGGTCTCCATTTCATTTGTATGCAATTACCTTCAGTTCAGCTGAGGGTCCATCTACATTATGTCTTTTATCAATTTAATGTTTGCACAAAGTGTCTGAAGAAATAAAGATTATGCTAGACCAGCACAAAAAAAGTGGTTAGCGTTTTTTTTCTCTTTTACAGTTTGTTGCTGCAAGGAACAGTAATAGGTTTAGGGGTTGGAACAAATAAGTGGAGCCAAATAGGCTTTAAAAATATATTATGTACAACTGATATTATTTATGATTACTTTTAAACGCAAATTGTAGAAAAATTAAATTACAATTAGAAATAGGCAGGATGTGAAACTTCACGACTGCCGCCTTAAAGCCAACGCTCAGAGTTTCACGTATCCACAAATACCGGTTTCTAACTTGCAGAAACCAACCACTGCAGTGAACGAGGAAGGAGAAATGAGTGTATCATCGGGATGCTGAAGTTTCAGGCTATTCAGTGTTAGACTGATAGATTTTTAGGCAGAGGCAGTCAGAAGAAAGCCGCTGTGATGCACCAGTTTTAAACAGTATCCCGAAGCAGCAGCTTTCCTCCCAAGTGGAGGAAGGAGCTGCCGCGCCGCCGGCCGTCCCCTCTAGTGACGTACGTCACCCGTCCGCTCCGGCGGGGCCCTTTGCCCGGCGGCGAGGGCGTCCCAAGGGCTAACAGCAACCTAGGTGAGAAACTCCGCCGGCTTCAGCGCCTGGAGCTTCGTTGAGGGTGCGTGGAGGCAGTAGGCCTTGGGGGCGGGCGGGGAGGTCAGGTTCGGGCAGGCGTCGTTCCTGACGCTGCGAAAGTAAAAAAAAAAAAAAAAAAAAAAAGGAATGCAAAAAAAAAGAAAAGCCCCCCCCAAAAACTCTCCTCGGAGAGGCAGTTTGCGAAGAGGGTGGCGGCGAGGCGCAGCTCGGCAGAGGGTCCCCACCGAGAAGGCCGAGGGGGAGCCGGCGCCTCCAGAGCGACGGACGCGGGCGCCTTCGTGGTTTCAGGCCCGTCAGGCTTTGCTGAGCTTTGGAGACGGTTTATTTCTGCAGCGGGGAAACAGGGAACGGTGCGCGAGGCTATAAATACGCGTCGGGCTGCCTAGGCTGGTATGTGGGCTTCACGGCGCGGTGCAAGCGCTTCTCTTCGGGTTTGTGATGATGGGCTGGTAACTCACCGACGCTGGGGTTTGCTGTTTTGGGGCCGTTGCAGCAACAAAGCTAACGGTGCCCTCCCTGTCCGTGGTATTCTACCAACAGTGAGCTTTTGACCTCGTTGCGTACATTTTACCGTCATGAATTAGTGACCCAGCTGACTGTAAAGCCTTCTATAGGCTTACTGTAAATCTGTCACAGGACTGGCAAAAAAATTTGGCCCAGCTCCTAAGCTCTGACAGGCATGTTTTGATGGACTGCATACCAAGCACTTCCACTAATATTTCTTACTAATTATGCCATATATTAAAAAAAATGAATGAAGCCAATGTTTATATGTAGCTTTAGCTGCTTTTGATACAAGAAAGAAACACAATCCCTAATAAATTTTCACCTTCAACATTTCTATTCATTATAATTTTTACCATGATGAATGAAGTCAGTACTGAAGAGGGAGGGGGATCGTCTCAAAATCTGTTCAGTGAATGACTGAATTTCCTTCCCTTCACCAACTCGGATTCAGGAAGAAGGGAACAGATGGACACAGGAAGAAGCGGGAGGCAAGCGAAGAATGAAGAATACGGGCGAGGAACAGATGGATTCGGAGGAAACTGAAGAGGAGAGTCAACAAGGGACGGTAAGAGAGTTTTCCACTTGACCTTTAAGGAAATCTGCATATACCACAGGTCAGCTGGATTTTGTTTTGGGGTGCATCCCATTTTCCTCTCGGTGGCATGTGATGCCCCAGTCTTTCAGGCCGTGCCACTGGACACGCATTGGGAAATGCATGCAAACCCAGTGCCTAAAATGGGCTGCGCAAGCTAAGACTCCCAGGCACCCAAGCCACCCCAGTAACTGGAGCTTACGATTTTGAAGAAGTGTCTTGCACCCTGTCCGCTGTTAGAGTTAGATGCTCAAAGTGATTTATGGTTTTACCCACTTAAAGACATTTGGGATGGGCTGATTTTTAGAATATGCTGAGCATCTGCACCATGAGGTGTATTGAATTATATAGCCCAGATCACAACTAAGTCTCAGAAAATCTTGACTGTATTCTTAATGTTATTAAATTGCCTGCATATAGTCCGTTGATTCGGGCTTTGCTAGCTATAGAATGGAAAAGGTGAGAGTTAAATGTTGGCCATGTGTGTCATTCCCTTTGAAGAAAATGGGAGCCATGTGCACTCACCTAGCAGCAAAGTTTGGCCCAAACTATGATTTCACAGCTGGGCCCTAACTTCAGGAATGTCAAAGCACTAAATGGCTCAACTGGAGAAACCTGATCAATGCTGTATTTTCACTGTGAATTTAAACTGCACACACAGCAAAAGCAGAGTTAGTTTTCCTCTCCCCCAAAATCACCTTTCTCTGCAGAATTGATAACGTAAATATCAAGTTTTGCTCTCATCACACAAACAAGTAAAATGGCAGAAAATGTACTTCAAATAAAATCCACAGCATTTGCTTTTTGGAGAGTGTTTAAGAAAATGGTCTCATTAATTTTGACTGAAAAAAAAGATTCCTTTAAGGGATTTCAGTAGGTGACACAAAAAATGTTAATATGAATGATCAAGACAATGGAGGTTAAAACTGTTTTGAAAATATGTTTCTTTTATAGATCTCAGCTGTTGGAAGAGTTACAGAATAAATACACGGTAGTGCTGACATCCAGTGCTGTTTCATCTTAGCAAAGGAGTTTTTAATAAAGAAAATTCTTTTCAAGGAATGCTTTCTGCAGCCAGTCTTCCAAAAGAGGTTTTCCCCCCTCCTAGTTTAATAAAATTAAAGTAATTTATGTCCTATTGATATGTCGATTTGTTTTTCAATAAACTTTTTCACAGAGTTTTTTTAAAATTCTCTTCACTTTAAAAATTATAATTATATGTCTTCCTCCCACTTTGAAAATGGCACAAGGTGCTCATTTGCAGAGCTCTACTGTTCAAATCTTCACTGAGAATAGAAATGTCATGACTCAGTTAACAATGCTTTATTATTCACATTGATCTTTTTTTATAGTGTTCTTTATCTCAAAAACATTGTAAATCAGATATCTTCCTCCCACTCTTTTGTTCATTTGCAAATTTTTATTATTCTAGTTTAAAAAAGCAATGGAGTGTCAAGAGTCAGTGTATATTGTTTATGTTCTTTTTTGCTTTAAAATTACTTCTAACTATAAAAAGTAAGGATGTACAGCCAGGAAAAAAAAAAGGATTTGAAGATGCTTAAAATAAAAATTAGAGGAATCGGCATGAGTTTTATGTTGTTTGCTTACACCTTGGAGTTGTTAATGGACTTTGAAAGAAGGGAGACCAAATATTTTATGAAAAAGCTTTTTATGTGTTAATTCAAAAGTCCTGTTGTATCAGAAGTCATTATTTGCATTAGATACCAGATGTAATTCATACTTCCCAACAAACACAACAGCAAACTTTACAAATGCTTTTGCAGAACATTTGCTAGACAGTTCTCAGGTGCCTGCCCAGAGACCTGCACTTTCAATCGCTCTACGTCAGTGCTTGGTGCCAGGCTCTCAGGAGCCCTCAGCTGATATGCGCCAAAATAAATCACTGGATTTTCTCAAGAACTTCACAGCACTCTTTTGTTCACAACAGCAAATAATTCATAACCTGGTGGGCCGGGTACTTGCTCTTGCAGGCCAGATGAGGGATCTGCTGCTCTGGCAGGAGGTAGGAAAGCTGGTCCATTGCTTCTGAGCAATATGGTGTGCAGCCCTCAGAGAGGAGTTGAACATCAGCCCCAGAACTGGTTTTGAAGTTCAGTCTTCCAAATTCTGCTTCAGACTCCCTTTTCTTTCTCACTGAGCTTTTCTTGAGGTCTCTATTTATGTCTTGGATATTGTGAGTGCATGAAATACAGTTGCTTACCCTCCATGAAATAAATCCATTACAGTAATTGGGGATAGTCCAGAGAGCAGCAGGATCTTGTGGCATTTCACATACTGCTTGCTGGTAGATAATGTTTTTTGGCTTATTTTGAATTCACTTCCTCCCATTTATGATCAGGGCATCCTGGCACCCCGCTGTGACTCCAGCAGTTCTTGAGAGACATCATCCTCTTTGGGGGTTTTCCTAGAAGGAATAGCTATTCCTGAAGCTGAAATTAAGCCCCACATTGGATTTTTGGATCTTGTAGGTGCTGTGGCTACCCTATCAGATGAGGCAACCCTATAAATCTTTTGTTAAAAAATCATCTTTCAATATTCTTTTTTTTCTTCTTTCGGTTTCAAGGCTAGACTCGCTAGACATTTTGCTAAAAGGGTTTATTAAACCAATTTAGAGCAAATGAGACTCAATCTGAACCTGTGCCTTCCTCTTCCAAGCAGAGGGTTAAGCATCTATTTGTTCTCTATAAATACCAGGTGATAAGTATGGCTAGAAGGGAGCAATAAGGGACTACTCACTCCTCAGGACTTGCTATCCCCATTTCAGGAGATGGAGGGCAGATGCTGAGAGGATGCAAAGAGCCTGGGGGAAGCAGACAGGGGATTTCATTCCTCGATGGTCCGTGCCACCCCTGGCCATGCCAATTCCTGTCCACTCTCTGGAGCAGGGGATCTGGGAGATTCAACATCACCACCCAGTTCCTGAGGAGGTGCAGGGCTGCACAGGTGTCACACACCTAGCCCTTGGGACAAAAACATCCCAGCACTCACCAGCTACTTATTGTATTTCAATGACATCTCAAAAGTATAAAATTCTCTTTCTTCCTCACTGCAGAGTGTGAAGCTGGAGATTTTGATGCATTATCTTATCTGAACTGATCATGTTGTTTTTAAACTAAAGAAAATCCAGACTTTATTATTATTATAGTCCTTGCCCTGGCAGCACTGCTGCATTAATTCAGTCTTCCTTCCTTCCTCTCAGGGTTAATTACTCACCCCATCAGTGAGGTTAAGACAGTCTGCCAATATGATCAAGTTTGAAAAGCAAAATCCTAACCCAAATGGAGGAGCCAGAAGTGGACATGACTTTGTATAATTCATTGGCACAGTAACTAAAGGTAAGTCTACCCCATGGACTTGCTTGTGTAATTGCTCACTAAGTTTAGTTTGGGAAATTTATAGGTAATGTAAAATAGAAAAAGTTGAGTTTATTACAAGGGTTTTTTTTCCACCCAGAACTGCATGTCATTAAACCTGGAAAGCACTCAAAAATCATAGTTTTAACTATTGTTGAGGGCTATATAGTGAAAAGTGCAGATACCTGAAGGATTTCCAGGCAGAATTTGTGAACTTTTCAATGAAAAGTTAGCACAATATCTTTCTCTCCTGTCCCATGGTCTTTGGCAATAATACTTCTTTTTGAATGACACTGAAGTTTTATTGCTTAGAGTTTATTCCCAAAGCAGATATTATGCATGATGATGGTCACAAAGATATCCTTGCACAGCATTAATGGCAGAGGAACTTCGAGGCTGTCAGCATTTTGATTTGGTGGGGGGAAACACCATCACGATAGCACGTTTTCTTAAAACGTATCCAAACAGTTTAAACGCTGTCAAGCAGAGCTGCAAATCACAGAAGATTCAGCATTTCTCATGGACAATCCTTAAAGCTCTGTTCATAGTAAATTGGCATATGATGATATATAACCACAAAAAACAGGTTTTCTAATAAATTATACAAGCTTTCTTCTGATTTGAATCTGATGATGCATGGTGATCTGCGAGTGTCATATGTCTTTTAGAGGCTTCCTAACAAACACTCCTATTTTTCTTTCAACTGCATATGGTACTTGAACACAGTTGGGAGTGGGACTCGTCTACTAATGCAAATACTATTAATCTTCCTGCCATCTGATCACCTCACTGGGTGCTGCTGAGCAGTCTTCGTCAGGTGGTGTTGAAAAACCATTTGTTTAACTCTGCAAGGGCTTGATCCCATATCAGCAGATGTCAGGGGAAGACTTCCATGGAGCTTGGTAGATTAGGCTCCAAAACAACTGCAGATTTAAGTGCCTTCTCCACATTTCATTGCTCCTGAAGAGTTTTTGCAGAACTTCTGAAGCAGAAAAGGATGCATTGTGCTATATCTTTTCTCAAAATATATTCTTGTAGGCAACTCCCAAGCTGCAGAACATCTATTCTGGGGGAACACAGACTACATTCTCTGTTTCTTAATTGCATGAGAGGTACTTTTAAGACAGTACACTCTTTTCTGCTCTGACAAAGGAAAACATGGAAAACATTTTGTTCACAGTATTTAAATGTGCTTCTCTCACTGTGCAGTGGAAGGACGTGTTTAAAACTGCAATCTATCACTGTTTTTGAATCGTGTGGGTGACCAGGGAAATTCAAGATATCTTTGCCTGTGTATATTAACTTATTTGGAGCAAAATAGTGCGCTTAGAAAACACGAATCCTTAAGGCTGAAGAAAGTTTCCTTTGTGACTGTGGTGCAAAGGTTTCCAAACAGCTGCTCATTCATTTGGATGCATGAAATATTTCATTCAGCTTGGTCACAAGTGCAAAAAGGTAATTTCTTCTCACCATGACACCGTGGTCATTTCTGCCTAGCTTTGTAATAATATTGGCAAGATCAGTATTAGCATAATTTATTCATTCTATGGGCTTTCAAAGGAGCATGCCAGAATTCCTCAGATCTCATTGAAATGCTGAACCCTCCCAAATCACTGACAGGTTTCCCCCCCCCCCCCCCCAAGGAACTGCACTCACAAGGAGCTTGGCTAGAGGCTTATGTCAAAATTAGCGTCCGATGCAAGTAGTGAACACCAGACCTGGGATGGAAAACCAGAGATTTCAAGCTTTGTTAGATGTTAGGCTGGCAAGTCCATAGACCACATACAGGGATTGAAAGCTAGATTTGGCGAACCTCAGCACATTAAACTCGCAAAAATCCCAGCAGCAGCAGCACTTATCTCTCTCCCTTTGGGCTTCCTTTGCCCCACCAAAGGCTGGTGGGGTGAAGTGAGGGTGTGGGGGTATCTAGGCGCTGGGACACAGCCCAGCGGAGGAGCTCATCTCTCTCCTCAACACCAGCCAGTGTTTCCTCAAGTTAAAGGTTTCACTGAGGCTTGTACTCAAGACTCAGGTGAATAACCCTTCTAAGCAAGGAGGTCACAGCCCAGATCCTGAGAGGAGAAAGCATGTGTAAATTAAATGGAAGAAGTGTCACTGTTTTAACGCTGAGATTGGGCAAAATCTAACCCCCATTAATCCTTCAGAGTAGGGACTCTGGTTTATTCCTTTTTCAATCTATTCTATATTCAAAGCAAGTACATTTTTTTTCTGTCACTATACCACTATTGTTAACAACTATAAATGTATTAAAAACACAGGGGCATTTTAGTATGTGTATTGTGCATAAGAAATATTGTTACATGACAAGCTCCAATTGGCAAGTGAAAAGAGGTTTTATTGAAGGAAATAGCAGTAGCAAACAGTGAACTATGCAGAATAATGGTAATTGTTCCTTTAACATTGGCAGCGCACGTTCACTTAATATGACTGCTCCTCTGTCTCTGCCTCATCCAGACCCAGAGGACCTGTTAGACAAGCAGGCAGCCACCTCTCTCTGGGATCAAGCTGTCAATGCAAACTTGCTTTCTTTCTATTTCTCAGAGCTAAGCTATACCCCCAGAGCTCCAGAAGCTTTTCCTGAGTGAAAGCTTTAAAAAAGCTCCATTCTAAATTACATCACACGAGCTGTTCTCTTCAGACTGACAGAACAAAAGGGGGGGGGGGAACGCCAAAAGTACCATCTGAATAACTTCTGAGTTGCACAGAATGATTTACCTCTTCATGGTCTACAAGAGCAGGCTAACATTGTCTTGACCTTGCCTATCTAACCCTCAGCAGTGCCCTCTGAGTGGCTTCTGATCAGAGAAAGTTTGTACCATATGCTTGCAATACAAATAAATGCAGGGTAGAGCTGCTGTGCACAGCCTTTTAACTCACAGCAACGGGAGCTTCAGCACCCCTATTAAGTATGGCTCTAATGTAGGCATGGTGCTTCCTAAATTTTTTCAGGTGAGATGGTTTCTAATGCAACCTGCTCATTGTTGCTAGAAGAGCCCAGACTGGAGCTGCTGCCCAGCCTGGTGTGTTCACTTTCTAATCAACTATACCCCAATTTGCAGCTGTGGTGAGGGAGGGCTGTGTGGAGAGAGTCACTCAGAAATCCAAAAGTCTCTTAGATTGGCTCCACCTGGGACTCCCAAGTTAAAGGTAAGTAGCAGGAGCAAAGGGTCTGGATGAGCATCACTCAGTCCTGCTGTGGTTGAACAAGGGGATAAATTGGCAGCTCTCCCACTTTCTCTAATGGCTTTCATGTGACACCTCATTCAATAAAACATGGCCAGCTGGGAAGGGAGGAGGCACTTCCTCCCACTTCAGAATATAAATAAAGGTAAGTAGGAAACAACAAGGTTTTAGCTATTTTCAAGGTAAGAGAGAAACTTTGCAGTCCTTATAAGGTGGCTGGATGTTGATTTGGATTTTGACAGCTTTGCCTTGTTCCAGAGTAAGCCACTGAGTTCCTGCAAATTGAATCAAGCTAGGCTTTGTGCAGCTTACAGGCTCACTGAAGAGGACCTCCAGGGGTCCTTACTCAACTTTCACATCAGAATGTGCATAAAGTTAGAAGTGTTTTATCCATGTGCTCCAGCAAAGCATATGGTTTTGCCAACTGCACTCTTATGTTTGTTCTGCTACTTTGAATAAACCTTGTACTTCTCTAACTCATATTAGTACAACTAATAGTCTCATCTTAAAGATGAGCTAAATCTGAACCAGGTGATGGGTCAATATTAACACAGAAAATATGCTGCTCAGTTTCTTCATAGAACTAGAATAATTCAGTTCCTTTTCTTGCATGAAAGGGGCTACTTCAATGATAATAAATACATGGTACTGTGTTATAGTACTATAGGGAGAAAGAACTTGGAAAGGTGGTAAGACTTACCAGAGTCTCCAAGGGGCTGTAGGATGGGGCCATCCAGTTCTGTAAAACAAAATCAGAGAGAAAGGCTTCACTAAGTGGGAAGCACTCATCAGATGGTGAGGTGGGTTTTGCTACTTAATGTAGGTGCTGGCGTTTTTAAAACTATTGTATCTGCTCACAATTGTACTGTTATCACAGGAAAGAGAACTTCGCAACACGAAGGGGAAAAAATGCTATTACTAGGAGATACCTGTTCACTTAAAGATCTGACATCCTCAAGCCTCTTGCTGAGATCTCTTTTTTTTTTTTTTCCAAAGGACATAGCTGCTTTCCATATGGTTAGCACAACCTGTCTTACTCAGAGGAGCAGAAGCAGAGCCCCAAGGATCCTGACTTGCTAATACAGCATTCATCCATAAGTGTTTGGTGAGTAAAGCTTACATTTACGGTTATATCTTTTTTGTGGCTCAGGTACAAGTTGTCTTTGCACATCTGATCAGTGAAATGGTACTGCCTTGTTTGGTAAGGAACCAGCTTAATGCCCACTAAAGCTGATGGAATGCTTGTCTTCAATGTGTGCTATTTCAGGTGTTATTTTTTTTCTTATGCCAAAATGCGAAAAATCTTAATTGGGCAAAATCTTCATTTAAGTAATTGGGACTGAGGAAAAAAGTAATAGTGAAGCTGAATACTGACATCATTGCTGTGTATTTTATCACATCTCCATTCCTATCAATGGTAAATATGAAGATGCTAAAGCTCTAGTGTTTGAAGTGAGCAGAGTGAATTAAACATAAGCACTGTAAGAGAATGCAGTGTAGCTTTCTAAACCATAGATGAGACATAATAAACTAAGTCCAAGTTTAGATCACACATCTTCAGTTTCAGGGTGGAGACGTTTTGTAGGTTTTTTAGCTGTATTAGGACTTTTTACTACCTTTCATTACCATGATATCTATGTATCTCATAAAATCAATAATAATGGTGTCTATGGACTGTGTGTTTCCTCTCTACCTGGAAAAACCTAGATCTTATCTAAATGACGGATTATACACATGGGTGGCATAGCTGTACTCAAGTATGCAGGACTTTGTCATGCAGGTGCTACTCAAAGACAGAATTTTTTGAAGTCTCTCTGGTAAATCTGTACTTGGATCTGAATGTGTGAATCTGGAAAAATACTAGCTCACCTTGTAAACCTCAAGTTGTGTTTGTAACAGTAGCAGCAGAAGCTTGCTTGCATGTAAAAGGAGGAAATACAATCTGGAAAGAATTTTGAGACAATAGACAGGGTGCCACAGCCCTATTTCCAGGCTACTGCTTGATTAAAGCACAAATGGTCTTTCAGTAGGACAGCAGCAAGGTTCCTCATGACACAGGGACAGGTGTGCCTGTAGGCCAAGACTTTGGGTTGTTGACACCCCACCACAAGCAGGTCCTGCACACCTGGATAGGTCTTGTGCATGAGTTAGCGTAAGCAATTTAGTCTCTTCTAAGCCATTCTACAACCCATATTACCCTCCGCTCGTAAATTACAGCGATTCATATCCTGTATGGGTCTGGCTAGTATGCTCTTAGCTACCTACTTTGGGGATGTTTGTGATGGGTTACCTGCTTTTGTCTGGACCTAGATCCACTTTCACTTTGCGGTTTGTAGACGAGTCTTATTCTCTCTTTTGTTCTACAAGTATGTGCAGTCCAAGCTTTCTTTTAGCTTTACTAAAAAGAGAATCTATACCTTTTCCCAGAAGAATCATGACTTGAAATAAATACATGGAAAGTGTGATTTGTTTCTGTCTTTCAGTAACAGATGACAGTGACTAAGGCTGCATCTCTGCTAGTCGTCCTATAAGTGGTTTCAAGTAATTTAAAAGGGGACTATTTTACTTCTCTCAGAATATGAGGCAGCTCTGAGGTAGTGCCAAGCTCACGCAGAACAAGGCCACAGAGCATTTGAAGAAGGGAATCTAAGGTCTAATACACAAACAGGAGGATCACAAGAACTTAGAGTTTGCAAGTGTCTTACAGTTGAAAGCAAAAAAACTCCCCACCAATAACAAAACCCAAAATTCTCCCCTCACAACTGTTGGGACTTTATTTTGCTGATGACTCTGAGGAGGCACCAGGAAGACTAAGAAAGGCTAGCAAGATCAACCTCCCATTGGAGATAACTTCTTAAACCCTGACTGTCCCTTCCTGAATGCCTAGACTAATCATTTAATTTTTGTGTCTTAATTCCACCCCTTTAAAGTGGGGACAGATATACTTTCTAATCATATATGAGTGTTTTAAAGCTGAAGTTGTGTCTCTAAGTTAATATGTACCATGTAAATGCAGTTGTCAAAGTTTTTCTGGTTATACTGTTCAGCTTCAGAAAGCATCTTAAATTCTATGCAGTTAACTTCTGTAGCTATTACAGTTTAGGTAATGTTTATGACCACCAGTTAGCTACAACAGGAGGATCAAACTTTGCAGACTTCTGATTTTCTTTCCAGCCTATAGTTTTCCTTCGCTGCCAAGTCTATTTTCTACTCTTGCTACCATCCTTCCTTCTGTTCAAGGGGATTAACAATACCAAATAGCCTCTTACAAGAACTAAGTTGTTTCCATTTTAACAAGGGAAAATTTATGCTATATTTGACATAAAAGATATGTGTACGTATCCATTTTAGGTTACGGTAAGCCAATCATATTAGACTAGGTTACTACATGTGCTCTTGCTCTTAGTTGTATGTTTACTGGAATTGCCTATTTGGAAAGTTGGTGTAAGCATTGGTAAACTAATTCTTGCTCAGTTAGAGGTAATGGAAATGTAAGGAATGGAAATAAAGGTTATTGCCATGTGTGCTGTACTGTGATTTGGTAACAGTGGCTGTTTTGTAGTCAAGTGGTCATCAAAACCTTTCTTGGAGCAGTAATAAACTTTAAAAAAATATTGGGGAAAATATATCAGTTTTTGGAGTAAAGAAAGATGCAGCAATTTTGTGACACAGGTTTTCAGTCTGTTTCTGATTGTCCTTTTAACTGGAGAGTTGGGGTTTCTAATTGTAAGGTTAAGGAATCCTTTTTATCTATCCCTTGCTTCCTAATCCTATGCTAGACAGTATTGTTTTCTGTGCCTTTTGTCTTCTGGGGAAGGAGGCAATCTCTGGCTCATGTGAACATCTTGTTAAAGTCTGCTGAGGATTAGGGGGTGTGACAGTTTTCTTGCTGAGCCTTTTTATTGGGGATTTTCATGCCTGCTTTTCTGGGAGGTCTTTGAAATGTCTTTTATGTAGCAATCATTTCACTCTTCCTTTGTTGTTTCAAATGTTGAGGCTGTAGTCTACTCATCTGTTCCTGTTTATGTTCCATACTAGCTGGTCATAACAATTTGGCTTGAAAGAGCTCACTATCATTGCTCCACATGCATCTGAATCACAGAAGTGTTGCTGACTGCTCTACTGCAACAGCAAAGTTGAGTTTCGTTTTAGCCACGCTTGAGTTTTAGCACGTTTATTTAGTATGAAATACTGTTACAGGGTTTCTAGGTGAAAAATACTGTAGATTAAAAAAGAGATAATTTGGATACTTCCTTAGCTATGTGTAGGCATTTAAAAATGCTTCTATTATGAGATAGATCCTGCTTAGGGTGCACTCATCATAGCAACTGTAGTCACCTAAAAATTAGGTGTTCAGTGTGGGGGAAAGTCCTGTTATAATCCATGTAAGAATAGGCCTGTCTTGCTGGCCATTCATCCTGTCCTGATTACAAGTGTTTCAGCCAGGAATGAATAGTTCCTTGGAAGTCTTCTATGCTGCCCGCTTCTCCCCCCACCTTGGCTATAACAGAACAGTGTCTAGAAATCCAACTTTTACATGACTAAAGTTGGAAAATGCGGAGATCAAGCCTGACCAAAGAACTCACTTAAAAGCTGAATAAGTTTGTTTTTTTAAAAAAAACAAGGAAAGAATTTTATTAATCTTACATTTCAATTTCAGAAAGCTATGGAGTTGGTCAGTATATTTTAAGTTTTTATAAAACACAAGATTTTCTTCCTAAATGTCTTACGGAATCAGTGTTTCTAGTTCTTCAGTAGCTATCTTAAGATGCACAGACTTTTCCAAAATCAACCCAATTGTTTTTTAAATGAAATGGTAAACACATGTTTTAGTTGATTTCCCATGGTGCTGATTTCAGACCTTATGCAAGCTCAGGTACCTCCTGGGGAGTTTTAGATTTAAGATTAAGCAAGGAGCCAGGGTTATGCAATCTTACTAGAAATAAAGATCTCAAAAATAGTTTTTTGGGGGAAAATGGCTGCATCACCTTCACCTGGGAGAAGATTGAAGTTATTACCAAAACTGATTGATTAATGTGGACAAGATCCTGTTTAAGTAACTACCTAGCCAAACTGTTATTTACTTCAACTTTGCAACTGTTATATCTTTGCAGAGGAAGAAGGTACCCACTTAGATGGGTTTTTTGCTCTAGTAAATACCTTTCTGAAAGGATTTCCCCCCTCCACCAGCAATTTGCATCATGTAACAGTGTTTCCACCTGTATCTGCTTGCAGCTTGCCTATCCAAATTTCTATTGTCTAAAGCCATATATAATCTCTTATTTCACACTTAACCACAAAACCCATTCTTCCAGATGTGACCTCAGTTTTTTTATAATGTGTCTTTTTGTTAAAGTATTTTAAACAAAGCATAATATGCAATGATACGGCACTGATGTTTATCAAAATTGTTTCACACTGCACTTATTTCTATTCCTGTATTTTAGATCAAGTACGATACAGCTGCAGATTGATACCACCTTTTAATATAGATTTAATGTGTTTATTTTTTTACCACATTCACTCTATCCAATAACTTGTTATATGGATTTTACTTAATGGGAATCTTGTGGGACTATCAAAGGGCATTTATTTTCTATTGAAATAACAATTAAGATAACATGCAAACTAATACAGTAATCAAATAAACCTGACAAATAACAAAAACTTTTTAAAGCTGCAGAGGCATGCTAACAAATCTATTTGATCAATATATGGGATGTGAAAAAAGAGGAGACAAGATTGACTGATGAATAAAATGGAACTGACACAAATAGGCTGACAGCCAGTCGCAAGTCTCTTTAGGGCAAATGCAATTAACTTAGAATAATAGACTCAAATTTGATGGTTAGAAATGCATTTTTATTAACAATCACAGCCTGAATCATTATGCGCTCTTATGAATAAAATTGTACTTATATTGAATGTCTGTGTATACATGTATGCATGTACATACAAAAAAGCCCTTGCTGAAATAGAGCTTTATTTTTGTGCGACAGAGAATAACAGTATGAGATTTAAAATAAAAAGCATACACAAGTATGAATCTAAATATTCAAACTAGTGATATAAAAATTACATATGTGGTATGCTAGTACTAACAATAAAGGCAATAACATCAGTCCCAGGACTGCTTGTTCTTTTGGGAAGTGAAATTGCAATCAGGGATTTACAGATTTCATTCTGAGGCAGAGAAGTCATTACTAGAAACATAAGCTCATTCTCTTTACTTTAATAGCTATTTTAAATCACTCATTTAAAAAATACATTAACTATTTATTGTAAAGGCAGTACATTTCTACTGGCATTTCATTTTCATGCTTTTTTTAAATCCTTTTTAACAAATTAAAAATTATTAAAAGAAGATTAGAATTAGCAAAAGGATCCTACCAATTTTTGAAAATGCTACTCTTGAAGGGTATTTCCCATTATTAACAGGTATGAGGTATTAAAGTTTTAAAGAGAGGGAAGATATTCAATTGCTAATGTGTCCTTTTTCTTCTGACCTTCATTGCATAGACTGATTGCTATTTGTAAATTACTTTCAAAATTATTAATCTCAATTAATTTCTGAATAAATATAATCTTTTTTCCCCCCTCAAACATCCTTAGGATTTAGATACTAAAAGAGCTGCCTATAGGATACGTTATGGTGCCAAAGTGTCTTATTTGTTGGAAAAAGATAAAATACGCCACTTTAAATGCTAGATGGTATTAGTAAAGTATAAATGAATATGAAACAGTGATACCTGCAACACTTGATGGTTAAATATCTTAAGATGATGGAATGGTAGAAAATAACATCTTTGTGCTGGAAATGACTTTAAATCAAGTGTTCTCCATCTCAGTGTCCTCTCTGGACCACTGGCTGGCCAGGCACTGAACAGCAGGGAAATAGGATGCTCTGTAGGTGGGTGAAGCATTAAGAAGCTTGTATGCAAGTGTCATGCTTCTCATCCTGTTTCTGGAGCTGTGGGCTGGGATACAAGCAGCAACCATGCTCGGCTTGTTCCACTGCAGTGGTGGTTTTGATCCTCTCTGTTTCCCAGGAAAAGTGAGAAGTGCACAGACATCCTGGGAGTCAGACCACCTGCTTTCGAAGGGCACCTTGCTTCTTGTAGGGGAGGTGCCCGTGAAAACTGCAGAGAAGCAGGGATAGCGCAAGGCTGGAGATTTTCCTGTTATCACTTGGGCTTGTGGGAGTCATTTTCTTTTTCCCTCAAAGTGGTCATTGCTACGAGGAAAAAATTTCTTGGTAACTCCAGAAGGTTGCTGGAGACTTTCCAGCATTTTTCTTCTTCCTTCTATAATCTCCTCTGGATACTCATAGGAGCCTACCACATTTCCTCAGCTGTCTTAAATAGCTGAAACTGCCTATTGTAACTGGTAAGATGGATGTATAACATGTTCTAGCTTCAACAAATCTGCTGTATAGCTAAAAGGAGAGAATAATAGTATGGAGTCTGGCATAGGGTTGGTTTACTTTGACATAGAAATTACTGGAAAATGCTCAGACTTGGACTACCGAACATTTCTCACAGAACTGGATTTGGTGAGGAGGGAGTTGAAGTAGTCAAATTCATGCTATCTATTCAATTTGTTCTCCTTAACATCTGTGCAGATGTGTCACTGGAGACTAGTGAAAGAGAGGCTACTTCCTGAATGCATTGCCAGACAAAGACTATGTGCTCTTTTTATGACCACAGTTGCTTAATATATTAAATGGGCAAAAGATCCTAAAATAATTATATGAAACTTTTAGTAGGTAAACAAGCGAAGGAGAAAAGACCAGATCTACTGATTTATATGGAGACAGCTTTCTGCAGTCAGCGTGCAATTAGTATAAGGGATTGGGGCTGTGGGCTCTGTTCTTTTATCTTGTTGGTTTTAGGCTAGTGAAATATCACTCAACTCTGTGCAGTTTCCTAATATACGGTGATGTAAGAGAAGGGAGACTGAGGCCCTGCATGATGATGGACTAATTCTCCAACTAGAACAAGAGTTACTCACTCTATCTGTAAATATCCTAAGGCCTGCTTTTGATCACATTTAAATTTGTTCACACCAACCTCGTCTCATTTGCTTGAATAGTCTTCCTCCTGAGTTAGACTAACACATGCAAGAAGAAATCCAGGCCTTTAAAAAATCAGAATTAGTTTCTCTCTTTATAACTGCTTTATCTTAAAACAAAACAAAAAAAAAAAAAAACAAAAAAAAAATCTTTCCAAAAATATATTAGAAAGCAAAAGAGGATGTTCAAGTGAAAGCTTTTTTTCCTTAACCCAACAGCAGTAGAATTTTTGGTAATGTATCATATTTACAATATGTTTCCATTGGCATTCAGGCTCTGTGCTTTTATAGTCCCTTTTCAGAAGTTGTTTCATTAAAAGAAGATTAGAACTAACAAAATGTAACTACCAGGTTTTTAAAATACTTCTCCTGAGAAGGATATTTTCCCCTATCACCTGTTTTTTTTTTTTCCCCTACTCATTCATCTTAAAAGTATTCAAGCTCAGAACTCTGATTTCACCCTTTCACGTTCCTGAAATAATAAAAGATTCCATTCTACATCAGTTTCCATTTTCCTCAGGTTTTTTTTCAGCTATGAATATGGCTTGGACAGGATGTTCCCAATAAAACAAGAATACTTTCACTTTACATTCTGTTTACCTTGTCCTAGAGCAGGATTCACAGGTACCAGGCAATCCATGGGAACTAGTCTGGTACCTGAGACGTGTTTGCGCGTGAAAACCCTAGGCCAGTATCCACAGGTATCACAGGGAAAGTGTAGATCAAAGTAGATGACAAATACATTTCTTCTGTGAAGATTCCTGCAGCTAGGTGAGACCTTCAGGTAGACAGGCCTAGTGATGCCCAACAAGAATCCTGATGGAATGAAGAATCTGGATGGGGCAGCAGGATCTTCCTTGTAGATGGACTCTCCCTATACATATATATGTATACATTTATGGTGTCTAAATTTGTATAGATATGGATGGACAATATATTTGCATATTCCTCCTCTCCATAGTGAGATCTTACAAGGAATGGCTAATCCTCATACGCTTAGCGCGATAAGGGCTCTTCTCCTCCCCATCAGGGGTACTGTCTCTTTCTCCTTATTAGCATTTGGTGCATGTGGTTGAGAAGCAGTAAACAAGCAAATTGCTTACTGAAGGTGTATTTATTTGTAATTTCTATTTATTTAAGGGACATAGCACTGACTTACTGCACGTGATTCGACACTGTCCTTCAGGCTGAGTTGCACTGGGCATGGTGTTGTGTCAGTGCCACAGGCACAGAGGGGAGACGGTGTATTTTAAATGTGAGGAACAATGCCAAGAAGAATCACAGATGATGGAATGGGAAACGACCTTCTAGCCCAGCTAGTCCCACCCTTCGTGGTGCAAAACTTCTGCAGGCTGATGCCTTAGGTGTTTTTTCTTCTCACTTCCTCTTAGACAGCATGAAGTGACAGTGCCTGAAACACTTCCTCAGGCAGAGCACTGCCTAATCGTCCTTGCTCTGAAGACCTTTTCCTACTATCCAAGCTAATTTTCTTTTGCATTCTCAAATAGTGTAAGGGCAGGTGTACTTCTGTGGAGGTAGAAAAATGTGGAATGGGGTAGATAATTCTAAGGGAGGTAAACCAGCTAGCACTGCAAGTTCTTCAAAATTTGATTTTTCTGGAATGACTGTTTCCTCCCCATTCTTGGTGGTGATTGTTTATGTTTTTTTCCCCCCACAGTAAAGGGTCACACTCTGTTCTCACATGTTTTTCCTTTTTTCTTTTAAAGCTAAATTGCTCTTAAAGATGCTAAGGCAATTGTAACTTCAACCAGGCCCTAAATAGAGCTTTAGTAGATATTTTATTTGTATTAGGCAGTGCCAGTGATAGTAAAACAAGGGACTGATTCTTCTTTAGTTCTTATGATATTGCTAATAACTTTATCTGGGAGCCAGATAACATCTAACAGACCCCATGAAAAACTCTGTGTAAGACTCAACTGCTGGTTATTGTCTAGTAAATGTTGAAGACATTTTAGTAGCACATTAGTAGAAAGTTAACTGTAGTGGGTGATGATTTCTGCCATGACCAGAGATCTGTCCATCTAGATGCTCTGTGCAGAAACAGTTGAAAAGTCCCTGTCTGAAAACCCAAAGTCTTGACAGATAACCAAATTATGAGGAGTTCACAGGTGAACTGTAGCATGGATTTTCTTTTTCCTTCTCTTTCTTCCCTGAAGATCACATAAGCAGTCTAGGAATGGCCAGGTACCACACTTTGTTCTTTGGCATATTAGGTGGACGATAAAAGGCATTTTTTTTCCTCATTTTTAAATAATGTTGAAATCTCTTGCAATATTCATCCTCTGTTTGCTAAAACTCTTGCTTCATTTTCTTCTGTAATCAGGGAGAGTGCTGTGTTGGTTTCTTTTCTAGGTGGCTTTCCAGCTGTTCATAGTGTACTGGGAAAATAGTGGTATATTCCCAGCCTGCTGATTACTCCTTGACCTCTTTTTGATTTCTTTAAGTTCAATTTGATTTTTTTGTGTGTGTGTGTTTGTGTGTAAGAATATTTATGTAATTTTATTGAAACTGCTAAAGTTCCCCCAAGAGAAGGAGAATTTGTGAAAGTTCTCATTACACTTTTCTTAGAGCAAACTCTCCCAAAATATTAAGCAAGGAAAACTACAGAACTGCACTAAAATCAGCAAATACATATATAAAATACTGCTTTCTTGTGAGAACTGTAACTCCCTTGAAATTCACAGTAGTTCAGAGCTGCATGATTTTTGGGATCAAGCTAGACCAATAGAATTACCCAGTCTGACTGAGGCACAAGAGAACTCATAGAAATGTCCTCGATTTTTCTGTTGGAGTGAGTTATTCTTCCCTGCATAAATGAACACAGTCAAACCCCACTGTATCGTGGTAGAGGCCCCCATCTTTAAAGCTAGGTGCTAATCCCTGAAAGCCAAAAGGAGTTTTGCCATTGACTTTGAAAGCAGGAACAAGCCCTTTATTTGCAACTTAAAGCAAGTAGGTTAGAATTATGAAGAATGATTATTTAAAATAGCAATGATGTAATATCAGTGTCAATTCCATTATTTTAACAGATGTAAATTTGCTCTGCTCTTGAACTCTGGTGAATTTTAATGGCAGTATTAAAGAGATACTATTAAGACTACTTAAAAGAACTATTTGTAAAAAGTGTCTCCAGTTAGGGGAAAAAAGTTTAAATTGCTTTTTTTATTCAGTCTGCACAATTATTTATTTGAATGGTTTTGTATATTGCAAATTAATATGTATTAGGAGCTAAAAAGATCATGCTAATAATTCCAATAGTCATTGGATATAGGAGAACTTGCACTATTTAGAAGAAGAAAATAGACCTCTTATCCAGCCATTTAGATAGCCTTAACTACAGGGCAAATACATAATTTATAAAGCATATTATGGACAACGTATACGAAAAAACTAATTGAAAATTGTCTGTCTAAATAATTTTACCTGGTAGGGCAGACTTATGTACCCTGCAAGGCAAATTTCATTTCAATAACTCTAGTGATGTACCTGGCTGATGATGACTACTGTCACTTTCTTGGCAGTTAAAGGGATTTGAGGATTCAGAGGTACTGATGGGATCCAGGTCTAATTTTACATATTGCATTTTGTGCAACCTGCATTCCACTGGGACACCAATGGGACAAAGAGGTGCCTGTGGCTAGTTCTGGAAACAGACCTTAAAAGTTCTGTGCACAAGGCTGTAACATCTATTTCAGGCGGGCTGCGTTTTCAGGAGGGAAAGTTTAACTGTTTTAAAAACAATCCTAGTGCTTCAATTTAGAGCTCATAAAATTAGATGGAAGACCTTGAATGGTCTGGCATTGCAAGGACTGGGTTATCACAGGCCAAACAGAAGGTGCTGTCACTCTTGTGGGGGTGTTGTTTTCGAACAATGAAATGAACTGGATGAGTATAACACAAATATTAGAAAATGAGACTGGAAATCAGGGAAAACTAGATTCCAGTAACACGGTACTGGCCTTGTTATTAAGGACTCCTTTTTTTCGTCATTGAAGTCATCAGTTGTTTTGTGGTCTTTATCTTGTCTGCAGCTACTTGTTTGGGGTCCCTCAACTATTTCTGACTATTTCTTAGAAAAATGCTGAGCTAATCTACAAGAAAGCTCTAGCAGCTGCAAACAAAATTGGTTGGTACCACAATGTTTTTCTGCTACTAAAGCTGGATATTTAGAATATCTAAGTATTTTATATTACTAATGGTTATCTAATTTACCATTAGGTACATGAGTCCAATTTGTTACTGTCTTGATATACAGGATGCTTCAGTTTCTCAAGATATATGGTAGGATAGAGGAAGATGAAACCAGGCTGCAGAGCTGGGATTTGAACTGTTCCAAAGTTTGAAAAGGCTCCCAACTGAGATTTCATTTGATTTGCTGTAGAACTGTGATCCAGTGTCAAGGTTCATATCTAGGAATGAATTTATTTCATGTTTCTAATTTGTTATTTCACCTCCATTGCTGTTAACCATCTTCATGCAGCAGTAGGCTGTTTGGTTAATGACTGAAAGAATTTTGACGATTTCAAAATTAAACTATCACAAGTTTCCAAGTTTCTTTCACCTTAGTCCTATTAGAAAAGGAAATATAAGTAGTCTAAGCAAAGCTGGATCTTGTGAATCATTTGATCTAACCATTGCTTCCTCTACTAAGTAAGAGTACAGCTTAAGAGTGCCTTTCTTGCAAATACCCAGACTAGATCCAAGGAGTGATGTCTCTTTCCATTAGTTTTTGTTTCCTCCTCTTGCTGCAGACAAAGTAGAATATGACAAAGGGCGAATTCATGGAAGTCAATTCCCAGCTTTCCCTCGGGGGGGGGAGGGTCAGCAGACTCCATCCCAAAATGGCAGTCTTCCAGGTGTGCTAAAAAGTACCTTTCAGTTCTAAAAAAGCCACTACATGTACAAACCTGGACTGACCTACTGTAGTAGAGAAAGTGAGGGAGCATTTGACCATAGCATGCTTGTGGGTGTTCATGTATATATAGATTTAGATGTTATTGTGTATAAATACAATCTACATGGACAGAGAATGTGGGATTTTTCTGTTGGTAGCATCACGCTATGGCTAGTAGATTTTGTCATTATCTCTGGCTATGAAAACTTTTCCTATGCAGCATCAAACAGCCAGCTGCCCCCAGTCGTCCGGCCACCACTTCACCCTGATTTGATACGACTGATCCAGAGCAGAGTGCTCAGTGCAGCACAGTTGACTAAAGCAACCATAGCTCAATCAGTAGAAAGTTTTAAAGTGGAGCCAAACCAAGCCTAATGGGCAAATTGCAACAAGCTTGGAAGGGAGCTTTTGCCAGAATTCAAACCCTGTTCTGCCAATCTGCTTGCAACTTAATGGTACAATCTACACAGTGCTCTTGAGAATAATAAGTATATAATCCCATATCCCACAGTCCATTACCACATAACATTTGAAAAATTTCCCATTAACAAAACACAGTATGTGCAGGTAATAATATCAATGTGTCTCATTAGAAGGGGAAAAATGGAAAATATGTATTGTATTAAACCTAAGTTTTGGCATCTTGCACAAAGCTTGAGAAAAATGTATTTCTCCAGGTGCTATCCTAAATAGAGGGAAGGATACAGTTTCTTAACTATTCCAGCAATTAGAGACAGGGCAACACCATATTCACGATACAGTCTTTATTTTGGGCCAACACATTCTCCATCTTCCTCTTCTATCAGAAACAGATTCATCAAAATGCCTAGGCCAATTCTAACTTCATATGAGTAATTCACTGACTCTGCACTCAATCCTGGTTTTTTAAAAAAATCATATCCAGTATTTGTCTTGGCTTTTGTCAGTGTTGCATAGATGGTTTCAGGTTGCACAGCAACCTGTAGAGCCTCCTGCTCTGATTTCCTTTAGCAATAATAAAGATCTTATATGTGACAAAGAGATGTAGGTGGGAATAAAGCATGGGGATTGAACCCATAGGGAAAATATTACAGGAGAAATCTATGCACGTATACATGTGTTGCAGACCCACAATGTGAAAAGCACATACACCAAGCCTCTCAAACCTTTGTGTATACAGAATCTTTTCTAACCATTTTATTAGGAATGCTTGAGCCTGAAATCAGTCCTACAAAATGTTATTGATGGAAATGGAAGACTGATGTTGTCACTATCAATTTCAACAAGCAGCCTTTGCTCTTTAGGCCTCGGTCATTGATCTTCTGCTGAACTAGCTTATGCCTGGGCACAGAAAAGCCCTTGTTCAGTTTGGAAGGAAGCTAGGTAGTTGCTAGATACTCTGCCTGAAGGAGAATATTTAAAAAGACCAAACTGTTTTTATGCTTGTGAATAAATGAACAAACTAACTCTACTCTTCTGCTGTTTGATCCATAATATGTTTTAGTGTTTAGGACAGAAACTCCACTTTTCGGATTTATGAAACTGAGTGTAACTCTGTTCCTTAGGATGCTTCACACGCTTGCTTTTATCTAACAGGTTTCCTAGCATGCTTTAGGGTAGCTTAGGTAAAAGCTGATATACCCCTGGTGTATCTGTTTCCACAGATCTTGTGCCTTACTGTTAATGCAGTGTTTTTGGAGAGGTCTCTAAGCTATGGGGAAAAAGTTAGCTGAAGACACTTGGAAGAGGTATGATTTCTTTTCTGTTCACATAAATATCTGCAAAACTCACATGGCTCTTAAAGAGCCCTGTTAGAGCAATTCCCCTGGCAGTACAGCACCACATGTTTCTGCTATTGCAATGGCCTGTGCACTCAATACAGCTGCACAACATATCATGTAACACCTTCACCTGCGAGCTTGCTGTTGTAGCAGGGACTCAAAACTGCAAAGCAATAGCCAAGAAAACTCCCTCGTATACTGCACTGTTACTGTGAGGGCATAAACATTTGAGCCAACAGTCCAAGGCTTGTACTTGATGCCTGATGCTTGACAGATCTGACCCAAGGTCTTCAGTCTGTCCCAGGCTCTTGCTGTGATTGCACAGGTTCATCTTCAGTCCAGAACCTGCACATGCTGGTGGCCTGGCTAAGGAGTGGCTGCTGCTTGCTTGGGGGCTGAGGAGGCACTGCAGGCTGCAGACCAAAGGGCAGAGACCCTGTCTTGGTGCAGGCTGCTGAGAATAATCAGGGCTCCCAAACCCATTTGCTAATGTTACAGCAAAAACTCTTTTCATGGGCAAAAGGGACAACAGCACATATGCAGCTAAAATTGTTAGCCCAGTTAACAGTCATGTGTCTAACAGCTCAAATTCTTTAATAGAGAAAACCTTTGATAATAGCTTCAATACTGTTGTACAGTTGCCCCCCCACACACATACAATTTCCCTCAGGCAAAATGGAGGGCGGGGTGTCTTTTGTGGGAGGAGGGTGATGTGATGTTAATTCTTTCTTCCTCCACAGCTTTGGGGTCTGTGTGGGTTCCATTTTATACGTTTTCTTAACACACCCTGCTTTGTTTTTCTTGGTTCCCAGCTGAAGTCTGAAATTTGCACAATAGCTTCTCCAAGCCTCAGTTGTCATGTAAAGGGTTATTGTTTGTTACTCAACGACTAATTAGGTTTGATGGTCCTCTCCCATGTGTGGTGTTTCTAGCTAATTTCAAACGGGTCAGGCAATAGTCACTTGACTGCTAGAATTTTTACAAGCTCAAACCAGCTCAGGAAAAGAAAACTTCAGACACCCTGAGACCTTGCACTGTCAGCTCAAGACAAAGCTTCTGGTGCTTTACTGGTAATGATAAAATCATTTACTGGGCTGCACTGGGAGTGTTTAACAGTAGAGCTGTAGTTTAGCCAGAGGCATAGACTGGGAGCTGTGGTTACAGTGACACAAAGATGTCTTCTTGCCAACATAGCATCAGACCCAACAGCAGAGCAACATCGATGTTCCTGAAGCTGGCTATGCTGCCCCTTTGTCCATCTTGCTTTCAAAACTCTGTCACCAAATAACGCAGGTAATGCCTACCCACAGAGATTCAAACACAGAGCATTTGAAGAGTCACCAGGGTTATTAAGTTGGGGAGGTAACCTTAAGTAACAAATCTCTAAGATCCATCTGATTATACAGCAGGAGAACTGTGTAAAAAAGCAGTGTTGTGGACTCCACAATATGAACGTACAACCGTGATTTGCCTGTCTATCTCTCTGTTGCTCCCTCTCTCCTCAAAGTCAACCACACAACCATCTCCGGAAATTGCGTTCAAAGCGCTGCAAACGTTGCTAGTAGCAGTTGTCTTAGAAAGCCAGTGCTGAGCCCAAATCTTCATTCTGACCGTTGTTGGTGACCGCTTGCAGTGCTATTGACTGGGCAGTGTTATTCTAGAGGTTCGGACTAGATCTGGCAAATGACAGTGACTCTAGTTGGGCAGCCTCAAGGAGGGCTTGGCCAGTGTTGCTCTCTGGGCTCTGTGGAAGAGGAAACCCTATATATTCTCTGTGTGATCTGCCTAAACTTTCTGTCTGTGTACAATGAAAAGCCCAGTCCTCTCTCTGGATGCTTTTGTCTGCACCAAGTTGACAAGAGGCAGGTAGAGTGTGGTTGCTGCTAAGGCCTAGACTCTCCATTCCTGGGGTTTCTTGGAAGAGTAACTGGTGAGGTGTAAGAGAGAAGATAAATTTTGCCTTTCCAGGGCTACTGTAACATACTTGTGCGGCAAGAAGAGGGCACATGGTACTGTGCCTCGCTGGGGCCTCTTGCAGGCAGGATGAGAGCAAGAAAAGTTTAGGTTGGGCACTATACGGCCTGCCTGACAGGGCTGAAACACACTACTTGGACGTGGGCAGCATCTGTTTTCCCGAAGCTGATGAGAATACATCGACATAGTTCAATCACTCATTGCTTGGTTATCTAACAACTCTTTGTTTTACGAAGAAGTATATTTGCAGATTTAAATAGAACTTAGGAAAATTACGTCTTTTTACATATAAAGCTGTTTTTTTGTGTGAAATTTAACTCGAAATGATCTTAATGACTTATGTAAAGTCAAATATTGGGTTTTCCTTTTTATTTCTCTTTTAGCCCTGGTCTCACACAGGCATATTAATGATTATTTGTCAAAGTCACACTGTTTGCTTACAAGGTACGTAGGCTTTTTAGACACTATAATGACAGCTTTTGATTCACTTTATAATATTTAGAATAAGCCATAAAAGCCAATCTCTGAACGAACAGACCGCTTTTATTGGCTTTTAGTGCTATTACTGCTATCATAAGTGGTAAATTGGCCTAATGCAAGTAATACTGCTGTGTCATACTCTAAAACCACTGCTTAGTTTTATATTTTATTTTGCATGAAAAAAAATTTAAGGCGTGGAGATTCTACACAACTGCTGATGAGTCCCTCCAGTGATAAGGGGATAAGCTTCCACTGCTGTATGGATTTTTTTTTTTTTTTTTTTTTTTTGTGCTGTGGTTACTGTCCCTTCTGAAACAGGACTGATCATAAAGTTAGGGACCAAGAGAGTGAGTCAGGGGAAAAGCTTCCTAAATTCATAGTATCCATCTGTGGAATGAGCTTTCAGGGCAGAGGGAGTGAATCCAGCCTAAGTGTCTCTATGAAAGAGTCGGAAAAAAAATCTTTGAGAACGCTTTCCCTCCATCCTGAGAATATTAACAGCACCTGCCTTGCTAGTTCTTTAGTCTATATGTTACTTGCTTTCCTATGCTACACAGCCAGTATCAAAAATGTGTGTCCCAGAGTTGACTGACTTCACTGGAAATCACTCTGCTGAGAGCAGCAGGGTGTCTTCAGAGCCCATCTCTGCGCTCCTTTGCAATCTTCCTGCCTCTGTTAGGTACCTGGACTGATGATTTTTCCAGAGAGAAATGGCAAAAAAAATATAGCTGAAAGTTGTTATAGCTCAGGCCATTCTTCTAGAAATAAGATATTTAAAATTTTATTTCTGAAAGTGAATCTCTACATGAAGTTCATAGTTATGATTTAAATAGACAAATAGCTTAAACTAGAAACACCAAATCAGCACTGCTTAGCTTAAGACTGGAGTGGGCATATTTCAAATACTTTACACCAGGTCTTTCTTATATATGCCTTGTTTTAAAATATCAATGTATTTTAAAATACAAATGTATTTTAATTGATGTATTTTAAAATATATGAAGTAGCCAGTGCATTGTCACAACTTTCTACTTGAACAGAATGGCTACCAGATGTCATGGTCAATTTTTCCTATGTTGTCTTTACTTTCTTTCCCTTTCATCTTTCTATTGTATTGCTTAGTTCTGAAAAATAAGTTTGAACTTCAAAGATATAAAATTTCAAATAATACAAAACTTTATTTTTTTCTCCAAGTCAGGAAAAAAAAGTTAGTTTATCATCATAGCACTTTGGTTTTATTTTCCAGGCTAGTATTGATATACAACAGAAATTATTGAGGAAAAAGCAAAGTCAAAGTGAAGAGGTTTACATTTAGTTATGAACTTGTTAGGGTTTTTTTTCCATTCTTTTATCTTCCCCTTTGCCTATTTACTACCGCAGTAAATTTGCTACAGTCAGAAATACTATACTATAGACTTTGTCTATCAGGATTTATAAGCCATAGGGTAACCTCAGGACCTGCAACATAGATGATACACCTACATCACAGTCTTAAAGAGCATTAAATTTCAACTTGATCTGAGTCAAATCCAGAACTGCTGTACCTGTAATGGTATGCATTGCCTAGTATGTTGGGCTTCTGTTACTTGACAAAAAAGAAACAAATTCTGATTTAGTTTAATTTTGACTTCTTTGGTGTTCAGTGGGTATGCAAAGTGAATATAACTTACAAGGCAGAAAGCCGAAACGGGAGCCGCTGTTAGAAATACGGCTTTAGCAATCCATAATAAGAACATGGTCTTGGGAACTGCTTTATCTGAGAACGAAGACTGAACGAACATAGAAGGTAGATGACTAGGTTTTGGGGAAAAAAATATGTAGTGTGCTTTAAATTTAGCTTAAATTTGAAAGTTCAAAAGCCAAATGTAATTCCATGTTACACTACACAGCCCTTTTTAAAAAAGATTAGTCTAATGACTGAGAAATGCTTATCTGAGTAATAATCATCAATTTAGCTAAACACATGCCTGAAATAATTATTTACTTTAAAAATGCTGTGAGAACAGGATGGAGAATCGGATTTGGTTTTGGCACCCAACTTGTATCTATAGATGTGTGATTGCATTTTGCTTATGTATTTGATACCATTTCGTACAAAGGGGCAATCTGGGGTTAAAATGGTTTAATTTTTTTAGAAAACTATGTTTACAAAGATCACACAACAGATCAGACTCTCTGTAAATCTGATTCCTGATGGGCTTGTTTCAGTAGGAAGATATTAATTTGATCTGTATTATTTTACTCTGAAGAACTTAAGTATTCGTATTCGCCCAGGCACCTGCTTTTTAACTACAGGTGCAATAGTACTGCAAAACTGTGTTCCTAGTACAACGTAACAGCCAAGATTTTGGGGAAAACTGGCATCTACATCCTTACTGATTTGCAATAGCATTTTCTTTGAACCTGCACGTATGTGTGTTTCGGGAAAGATGTGGAGAATCGTAATTTTTGTTAATAATCAGGTCTCATCTCTAGCATGGCAACAACAGAGCAGTGCATCTCCTCTCTCTGGAGCCTACTGACATGTTCAGGCAGAAGCTTTTCTTGCTGCACATATTTCTGTACTGTGTATATTCATTTGTGTGTGAGAAAAGAAACTTTAACTGTAGCAATCACAAGCACATTAAGTAGACAGATAATAAACAATCCATTTGAATTTATGATTTAGTTAATTGTGTTTGCTTGTTTTTATCTAATGTGTTCATTGAGATTAAAGAAACTAGAATGAAACTACATAATCAGGAGAACTTAAGAGACTGTTTAACTTTTATAGAATGAAAATTAATCTAGTTTAGAGGAAGAGTAGGGATCCCTTGTACCATTTAAATATCACTTAGCTGGTAAACAGGCTTTGTGCAGTTCTCTTCAAAGAGATTTATCTCACTTTATAGTAAGAGCCATCAAGAAACTTGGACAAGGGCTTCAGCACCTAATTTTTGCGTATGCCCTTCTGCATAATAGTCTCTAGAGTCCCAGGTTTGACTCTATTCAGCAGATGGAGAGAATGAGATAACCAGGAACAATAAGTTGATAGGAGAGGTATGGTAAAAAGAAGAATGAAAACCAGGCTCCAGGAAGAACCACTCCCTTAGTGGACCTATGATTGCTCCACTTGTATTGGGCACCTCAGCCAGCCACTGCTCCACAGGTAGAGCAGGAGCAGATGCTCTAATCTCTTCCCACCTACTTGAGTGAGACTCTGTTGGTCAGAACAGCTGATGGATTGACTATCACCCAGGATCAAATCCCTCTCTGCCAGCTCTCAGAAGCATTCTGTGTCCAGGAAGTTAAAGTATGTTGTTTTCCCAAATTTACCTGTTAGCTTTTCCACTTTTTAATGAATAGAGAAATAATCTTTGTAGCAGGGACTAGAGCCAATCTCCTGCCTCTCATTCAAGTGTCCTACCTGCTGGTAGAGTCATTCCCTATCTGCTCTGGAGCAATGAATTTAAGTAGTCCATTCGAACTTGTGTGTTTGATTCTCTGAGACACCGTACTAGACAGAACGTTTGATAGTCTGGTGACCAGGGGTTTCTTCTGGGGGATGTCACTTCCAGTGCTTTCATGCTGTTATATGCTCTCACCCCAGATCTTAAGCCTCAGATGAGCTCAGTAATTACTAAGCTATTTTTAATAAGGCTTTATGACAGAAACTGCTCATCTGGTCTTGCATGAGATGTCTTAGAAAACAGTCTGGCTGGTGAATCTCAGTGTAGCTAGGTATAAGGCACTTTCTTGCCTTTAAGGTTCTGGGCTTACTTTGCAGATACATCATGCCACTTTCTTTTTTGAAAACAGTTTCCTGCAAAATTCAGATGGTTAAATTTTCTGTTTGTCGAATTCTAGGCATCTAAAGAAATCATTCTTGGTATCTGTCTCTCTCTCCATTATGGAGTTAGTCCTAAATACTTATTTAAATATGATGGGAAAGCAGTTCATAGGAACCTCAGCTAATGTGATTAATATTTCAACTAATTTCACCTTTGTCTAAGCTTTTCTTGTAATTCCTGTCATCATAACCTAGAGACATAGCACCATAAACAGTAGGTAACTTGCATGCCCAGGATTTAGCTCATTTACTGCAATTGTTTGGAGCACTTAGAAGCAGTTGTATTTTGGAGAGTGGTAGTAGATCTTCCTTGAGAAAAGGAGACTTTTTTTTTTTGGTAATCTAATTATTCTTGGTTTCCCAGATGGCCTTTGTATCAGAGGGGTTCAGTCAGATTGTTTTATGCCTCGATATGACTGATAATCTGGCTCTGTGTATCAGTATATAATTTGCAGGACTATAAAATACCTTCTGAAAATTGGTGGAATTCAAAGAGAAACTTGCTGTGAAAAAAAAAAGTCTGAAATGATAATTGTGGTTGCTGGAGCTGGTCACAAACCTGAATTTCTACTTAGGGAATTCTAACATTTGGAGATATGTTTTTGTTGAAAATTGGAACTAAAAGATCAGTAACTTCAAATTTTCTGTGAAACAAATTTTGAACTTTGTCGAAATTTCACTAGCATTTACTCTTGACCGTGCAGTGCATAGCTGGAGACTGGCATTGAACTACTCGCACTCACTATTAAAAGCCTTCAAGTTCAGGGTAACAGTAAACCAGGCTTGCCCAACAGTTACTTTCTGATGGGATTTATATTAAGGAATTAAAAGCTTTATAAATGAATTAAAAGCTCACTAGTAGGCTTGGAATATCTGATTTTTTCATAGTTTTTGCACTGCTAATATACAAATAGATTCCAAGGTTCCCTCCAGAACAAAGTGAGAATAACTCCCAGTGCTCTTTGCATCACTCCAGATTACAAGGAATACAAATAATGCTTCATTTTCTTGAGCTTTCAGAAGAGTTGGCTAAAACTGATTAAAGAAACCAGCAGTATGCTCGACTTTTATTTTTGAAGAGAAGCAAACCACTTTTAGGAAGTGATGCTTTTACTGGAATCAAATACCAACGAAATTCCTAACAGAGAATATACAATCAGGAGCACTAAAAATTATGAATCTTCTGAAATACTTATCACTATTAGTCCTTTTCTGATCATCCAAGCTAGTTATTCTGAGTACTACATGCGTCTTTCTGGCTTGTACTGTCATTGAGCTGGGAGAACAGTTTCACTTTTGACTTCCCTCTGCAAACTGAAATGGTGAAATTGAGACAACTTGTGAACGGTGTGTTTCACTCCTACCATTTACGCCCTGAAATGGCTACAAGTGCTAGTCTTAAAAATACTGCGACAAATTAAATCTTTTGCAAGCCAATGCAACTCCATTAATTTAGTGGAATTACACATCACTTTGATCCTGATACTTAGCCTCAGATTTTCCATGCACCATACTTTGCCATCTTAAACAGGAAGCACTCCAGAAGCTCTGGGAGATGTGGATTCTTCTGACAGGTACACTACAGAGAAAATCAACAGCAAATAAATATCTGACTTATAGTGAAGAGTTCTGATTCTTCTTGGGCTCATACAATCGAAGACAAAACTATGAAAAATTTGCTCAAGTGCAATACAGAATGTACTCCACAAGGCCTTTAAGGGAGTATGAGACACAGAACATCTTCAGATCTTTCCAAGCACTGGCAGTTGAGTGTGGTAGACACTTTTCTTTATCTGTGGGGCAAATTCACCTTAGCCATCAGTGTTTTCTCTGTTTTTAGAGTCTATACCCAGTGTTAGAGCGTGACTTCAAAGTATACTCTTCAGAGAAGTATCACTGTCTTTACTGAAAGTTCAACCTTTATGGCAGTATTCAAAGTCTTTCATTTCTAAGGACTCTGCAGTTCAAAGATCAAGGACCACTGAGTTTATAAAACTATAATTAGGGTTGGTGAGCTGGGACCATTGTAGATTTCATGTACTCCCTCTACATTGGAAGAGAGTCTTTAAATCTGCTGCTTTACAGCTTAAAGGAAAGGCTGTCTTGATTAATTCATTTGGTCATAGTCCTGAAGCTGACAAGGCATCTTCCAGGAATTTGAGCCCCCTGGGATCCTTGTCATCGGTTTTTAAATGCACTTTCGTGTGATTCTTATCTGGAAACAGTCTACTTAGATTTCTAGCATTCATCTTATAGGCATTTGGCATTTTCTGTGTTACGTGAAACTGAGAGGTATTTCTTTGCTGTCAGTCTTTTATAAAGCTCTTCAATCCAAAGACTTCAGTCTAGAAGGAGACATTAAAAAAAAACTTCTGGACCAAAGTCAGCAAAATTCAGAAAACAAGTTTCCAAGCTGTGCGTGTCTAGAATTACATTCACTGATTTCTGAATTTTCAAAAAAATTTGAAAATGTAATTTAACTCTCTAAATGCATTGGTGCAAGTTGAATCAGAACACTGTGCTGAGAATACTCTCTGAAACCAAAGTACAAATGTCTTAACCGTTACTCTAGCCCTTGCAAAAATCTGGAAGGCTATGAAAGAACTGGGATTTTATCTGGGAGAATTTTCCTTGGGCAAAAGTAGTTTTGTGATTTTATGTCCTTCTTATGTTGTTGCTTCTTATAAGAGTCTCTCAAAACCCCTCGATGTCTAGGCGTCCTGGGGAAAAGGCATTTGAACGTTGCCGAAGCTAAAGGTTTTGCTGTTACTACCAGGAATGTATTCCAGGGGCAGGCTGCAGGATGTTATCTTGAGGTGCAATTAGGAATAGACTGATCCGGTACTGGAGTTCTGGGATGTGCCAGTAAGAAATGTGGCACAACCTCACCCAATGGGGTGACTTGTGGAGTAAGGTATTATTTGAATAATGATGCTATGGCCCTATATATGATATGAGTAAATCTGCCCTTTCATATGAACTGTAGTCCTTAGAGGGGTGAAATATAATCCTGAATAGAGGCTCTATTTAGCACTTAAGCCCTTTTTTATGGTTTGAGTGCTGACCTTATACTGACCCTCAGTACAGGGCTGAATTTCACCCTACAGTGAAAATTTGCCGACTAGAGCAGCTGATTAAAGAAATCAGGGCTAGACATTTTAGTGTTTGCAACACAATGAAAACAGGCAGCTTTTTGACAAAATATTTCTGATTTATGAGAATTTCAGTGCAGAAAGGGGCTATTTTGGAAAAAGTCTTTTGAGATTAACATTTTAGTTATACTTTTGGCAAGAAAGCAAGGGCACCATTTCATTAACTTTTTGATGGAAGTTATATATGGAGGGCATTTGTGTACACAGCTGGGCAGCATAAAACAGAAGAGCTTTGTGGAGAAAATATCCTGAAATGAAATTTCATTTCTCTGCAATTTGGACCTGCGTTCCTGAGCTACCCCAGTCACTTCTGAATGAAACCGTAGGAGGGCAGTATTAGGCCCTCACACGCTTTCTCTGATGTTCAATCTGTTGCAGTGGACACAGAAATAGTGAACGGACTGTTGCTGGCCTCCTGTGCAAAATCAATGTCACCTTTTTCAGCCTTATGTCAGTCAGATAAGCTCCTGCCTGCTCCCATGTATCCATATGGCTATAATCACCAAGTGATACAGCAAGATTAAATGTTTGTAAGGAACTCCAAAAGCCACATGCTGAGGCTGGTGTGAATTCAGCTCTACCTTGACCTTTCTTCTCAGCAGATGGCTGCTATTCGTGCACTATATCACTGCTAGAGAGGAAAGAGCCTTGGTCTACATGGAGGAGCCAGCTCTGTGCTGGGGAAGGCAGGAGCATCCCTCAGTCAACCTGTGGGAGCATTAGTCATCCTTGGGTACTGCACTTATAAAAGCATCTTGGTGTAACTTCCAGATTTCATGGACACTCTTAAGTAACTGTTTGTGCCAGATTGGGAGCCTGCAGAGATCTTTCCTACCTGAGGTAGCATGGCCTACTGATTGCACATCTTATTGGTGCATGAAACAGGTGGGACGCAGATCTGTGCAAAGAACACTTCTTTAAAACTATCTGCAAGCTATATTGGTGTTTCTATGATTCTATGATTCTTTACCTATACAGTGATGTCTATACATATCTATTCATATTTTACAGACTAACCAAACTACTGTTATTGGCCTGCTTGCTCTGTTAACAGATAGGCAATGTGCCAGTGAAGCTATGATGTTATACTCCCACTGTTTAGCCCATTACATTTTTATTTTTCAAAAGTAGATGACTCTCCTGCGGCAGAGTTAGTGTAAGCTCTCTGAGCGTGATGCATGAGGCTCTTCACAGACATGCAAGGTGATCTCAACAAACCCCCTTGTGCATGTCACAAGGCCAAATGCATATGAGTAGGATGTACTGATGACTCCTGCGTCAGTTTTTCACAGCAGAAACAGATAACTTTGCAAGAGTTTCTTTGCAAATGGGCTCACCTTTCACTTTGCCCTGTGATGTAGTATAGCCATTGGCATGGGGATCTCTGTGTCTCCATCCAAATATGCATCCCATCTCCAAAAAAGAGCTGCTCCTGATGTGAAGAAGCCACCAGCAATAATTACTGCTGCAGAAAATTGTCAGTGTCTGACTTTTCTCTTATATCCCAGGCTTTCCTTAAGTTTGTTTTTACCAGCACTAAGGTCAGATGAACAAGAAGAGGTCTAGAGCTACCTTTTCTCAGTGCTTGTTCATACTTGGAATCAGTTCTGGTTGGTTCACACCTAATGATCTGATGTAGACTCTCTAAACAGTTCTTTTCATCTGTTCTTCAGAAAATAATAGCCCTGAGGGACATATCTGATATCAAAAACTTGCCAGTATAAATTCTTTACCCTGTTGTTTCATGATAGGACTGAGATCATTCCTTTGTCCTTGTTGCAGCCTTCAAGCTATGGAATCTCTCACGTTGTTGTCCAGACCCGGCTTAAGTACTGACCAGTTGGGAGAGACAGGGGCGTTTTAGGACTTTCTAGTAGTTTAGCAAACTGTGACCACCCATTTGTCAATCTGACTGCTTATTTACATTTTCTTTATTTTAGTGTATTCCCATAATGTGCTAGATACCGGAGAAGACCTCAATCCCTGCACCAAAAAAAAAAAAAAGACTTGTAAGATAAGCAAGAAATAACAGGAGAGGGCAAACGTGTCATTTTCCATTTAAAATATACGGTCTAGGGCTGTGATTACATAGATATTTTGCTCCAAGATTGTGCTAGCTTGATGCATCACTTTTCCTCCTCTCCAGTCTTTTGATTCACTCATGGCAGAGTGCAGTGAGTGCAGCAGTGGGTAGAAGTGAGTTTCTAAGAGGTAAAGGCATGAGTAGGATCTTTTAAAATTGGTCTTATTTTGCTTAAAGTTCTGTTTCTATAAGCCCAGCCTCCTCTGCTCCAATAATGCTTTTTTTTAAGGCTAGTTTTGTTTCTGTTTTACTTTGTGAAAAAAAGTTTTCCCTCAGAAAGAGATTCTGATTTTAGTTGTTAGAAGCTGAAAGAGAGTAACTATCCTCCTCCAAAAAAAAAAAAAAAAAAAAAAAGTAACTCTGGCAGCCAGGTTAACCCCACCCCCATGCCACGCACCAATTAAACAGCTTCTGAAGTTCAAAGCAATGAACAACTAATAAATACCTCATTTTCATGCTGACCCAATGCACTACCAGTCCTAGAGCTATTCCTTTGTAAAGCATCAGAAAATAGCTGGACTCTATGAAAGATATTGAAGCCACAATCTAGTCTATATTTCTTATGAGTATTTCTGATACTATGTGGTTCATGATTGCTTCTTTTAGAAGGTACAAATAATCAATATAAAACCATGAATAAAAATAACTTTTCTTTAAAACTGGATGCTAAAAGAACATACAGTCTTCTTACTCTGCCTGATGGAAACAGAATTCTGTTTTCCACAATTCATTGTTTATTGGAATGCCTGAAATCTATATGCAGGGTATTTTTAAAGCATTTAAACACAGAAGAAAAGCTTCTGCTCCAGACAGTTTCGTTTACCATGTTCTAAAAAGCTAACATGTACCACAGAAGTGTTTAAAGCAGGGAAACAATAACAAATTTGTAAATATCTCTGTAATATAAACTAATGTTCATATTAATTTATTGAGGAAAAATTCCTCCCCTTGTGATACATACTTCAGCTATTTATTGACTCAGCTGTTGTATAAGACCTTCAAGGCCCACTTCTCCTTTATTAAGTTTTAGAGAGAACAGTTGTCAGTAGACAGAGTTTGGCATGCTCTTGCTGAAAGAGACCAGCTCCTACAAGAGCAAAGCAATTAAAATATTACTAATGACCAAGAAACGCAGAACAGTGGATGTCGTTAGGAAACGGAGAGAAATAAAACATTGTGGATGAGCACCACAGTAGCTAAATCAACTCGGGAACATGCAGGTGTAAGAGATGCGATCTGGCAATTGGAGTAGGTTTGGACTAGAGGATAAACAACCATATAGGACTCTGTGTGTGGGTGAGGGGGGGTCCTGTGGCATTGGTCTTATCCTGTTGTCTCGGCTGCTCAGAGATTCTTCTCTTAGTATGGACTAGACAAAGTCCCCTTTGCCTTTACTATGTCTCTTGTAAAGTTGCGATCTGTGCTTAGACTCATGCTGTGCTATGTTCTGATAGAATAAATACCCAAGTCAGTTCTAGATTTGTTGTTCACAAGCTAAAGCATGATAGTATCTTGTAGCAGCGGACTGGTTCTCTGTTGTATTGTGATACTCGAACTGCAAATCTTGCATTTGCAGAGTTTCTACTGATGTTAGTTGATGTCTTGCACGCAGAGGGTTTTGGGTGTCCAGCCAAGCAAAGCCTACGTGTTGGCCAGTCAGCTCTGCTTGAGGCTGATTTCCATTCTGTGAAAGTGCTGCATAAACAATGATCTGTTGGCTGATGAGCGCAAGGCAGAGATGTTAATTTAGGCCTGCTTTATTGCAGCCCCTCATTAGCTAAAGGAGCTAACTTATAATTAACAAAATGAGCTTAAAATAAATAGTGATATACATTTTACAAATGACATAATAATGGTTGCTATAAATGAGCATTTTCCTCTGTACCCTCCTTGTTAATATTTTCAAAATATGAGATCACTTCTAGAGCCTTTCCGAGATACTTTTGTTAGGATTAGAATATAACTGTTTTCATTAAAAGCTGTAATTTGCTCCTAACCATGGATACGTAATTTCTATCACATATGTCTTGAAAGGCTCTGCTTTCAGACTCTTAATTCATAGTTCTATCATACATATACATGTGTATATACATACACATAAAAACTCCTAAATGTGTCTATATGCAATGAAATACAAAGTAACTCTGATATGAATGATAAACATACATACAGATATCTTAGTTAGCTATGTGCTAACTTGGCAAATCAAATTTTCCAGCAAGAAATATAACCTAAGGACCTTCCATCTTTATGCGTATAGGGATATGCAATAAGGAAAGCTAACAGTCCTATGTGGTTTTCTTCTTAAATAGTTTAACAAATAGAAAACAGTATTTGAAGTAGCATTACTTGATGCAAACAAACTGCTTTAATATCTGGTGATTTTCAGCCTTCAAGCTGGAAAGTTCCCATATACCTCTTCCATATCACCGCTACTTCTGAGAGTCTGTATTTCATACAGACAAATGGGAAACCACCAGCAACCTGTACTACCTTTCTCAAAGATAATACAGTGCCAAAACCAAAGATTTAGAGTAGATTTTTACGCTTGTCTGAGAAACTCATACAAACATCAACCAACTTCAGTAATCCTTTGAGTTAATAAAAACTTTTTACCAGGAATGAAGAGACTGGTCCATAATTTTTAGTGGTTGTAGTTAGGGTTAAATGAATAAAGCTTCCTCATTGACTGCAAGTACACTGGGGGGAAAAAAGAGCTTTTGGGGCACTCTAAATTTTGATAATTTAGGCTATTTTGCACCATAAGCAAACATACATTCATGGTTTGTAGATGTTAAACTATGGAATTCCTGTGGCAGAAATCCTGGCCCATGTTTGTCAAAGCAGCATGGGTGATTTTTTTTTTAATCAAAAAAATTTCTAGTGAAAAGTACATTTCAACAAAAGCCAGTAGTTAATAAATCGCACTGCAACTTACCTTTCTTCAGACAAGAAATATTTTGCTTGTCATTTTCAAAACTTTCTGCTGGTTTGATTTTTACCTTGTCTGTCTTGGCTTCTGACATCTATGTGGGAGGAAAGAATTTGGGGATGTCAGAAGTACTTCTGAAGAAAGTTTTCTGACACAGCAATATGGTCTCTGTTTAGGTTCCTGATGTAACAAATTGTGTTTACTTACACAGACACTTTTTTTGCAGGTTACTGATGCTCTATCTCTGTCATTAAATTTTATATTCTGTTCCTAAATGCTTTATCAATATTACATTGTTGCTATTTGTGGATAGATTCTCTCCTAATGTAACTATAAATTACATTGTGAAATGAATGAGTGATGCACATGCTGGTAATAGATATACATATAACGCAGAATAGATACAGGATAGCTGAAAAGGAAGCGTCTGCCTGTTTGTTGTGATTCAAAGTTGCTGTAAGCTGCCATCAGCAAGGTATGATTATATAAATAATGATAAATATTCATAAAGGCAACTTGAATAAAGTGCATCCCCAAAAAATCTTTACTGCCGCTTGCGACAATTTATTTGCTCTAAGGAGAAGGATCGCATGCAAGTTACAGCACCGGAGGGTATTACGTATACAGTAGCTATCAGCCCGTACACTGTGTTTTACTTCCACTGCCTGCTAGGAATAAGATCAGGCTGTCCAGGCTTCCTCTAACTGCTTTCTGTTTTCACTGAATCGAGTTAGCTAAAGCATTTCTGTATCTTTTTTTTTACCTGTATATTCCAAATGGGGGTGACGGCAGCAGGGTTCAGATGCTGACGAGGAGTCCTTTCGGCCGAATCCCGCGCTGCGTGTTGATGTCCAGCATTCCCGTGCACCGACAAAACCGAAAGGATGAGCAGTGCACTCTCTGCCTGCCTGCTGTGTGGTGCTAGATTTGTCTTGCTGCCAGAATCAGCCAACTTATTGCTCAGGGTTTCTCCCCCCGCCCGCCCTTCTTGTTTGCGTGCACTTCTAGAGCCGGGTATGGTAGGAAAGGAGGGGAGTAATCAGCATCCCAGCACTACTGGAGTGGTAGAAAATCAACAGCTTTAGGAAAGAAAAATTGGTTTGGAAGGGTTATTACTGCAGTTCATAACCCAGTGAATCTGCAAAAGGCAGAAGAAAATAAAAAGGGAACCAGGAAATTAATAGCGACAAATCAGATAAATGTGTCAATGTTTTGCCTAAATGCAAGTTAAAATACTGAAAGATGTAGAAATTGGACCTTAGATATCTATTTACAGCTGCCACTTTGATAAAGGAAAGGAAAAGTGTCTAATTCTGAGCTGAATCCTGTGAACTCTGCTAGAGCTCAGTAGGGGAAAATCCAATGACACCCAGGAGAGCAGATGGGGCAGTGGGAAACCATTAACCCTATTGCAGTAGGGTTGAGAGGCCTCCAGTGGTGACCATCGTTGTGCTAGCGAGCTTGACAGCAGCTCAGAGGTCACTTATCAATCTGGATTATCTCAAATTTAAAATATAAAGTTATTAATTTGCTTTAAAAAATCTCTTGCCACTGTTACCAGCAATGTTACTCTAATGTTAGTGGGAGCAAGGCCAAGCCCAAAGAGAACAAGACCGTAGGGTGCTCAGATGTGGCATCCTCTGGGTTTTCATAAGACAAAAAAGGAAATGCTGCTCAGCTCACCAGAACTGAATTTTGAAAGTATTATTTGCAGAATACATTCAGAATTACCCAGTTATCTTACCTATTAAGCAATATTTAGAGAATTTCAAGCAGCATTTGTCACCAGATACTATAATCCAAGATCCCAGTGCTTAAGTGTGGCCAATAAATAATAACATATTCCCTTTGTTATGACAATTATCTTCCCCTACTCTCCCATCACATGTCATTCTTACATGAAAAAATGTTTTCTTCTTTTTTTTTCTTTAATCTCATATGCCAACATGACTAAGATTCTTCTACCATCTTTACCTAATTGTGAATTGCATGGTAAGTGCCTACTTACATCTCCAAATTGCAATGATTAGTCTTGCATGGTGTGAAAACCTATTTTAAGCAGGGTACTTTGGGAATAATTACAGCCACAGGGGGGAAACATCTAGGGGTAATATTTTAAGATCTTTGTTCCAATCCCCTTGGATGCTGCTTTGAGAATCTTGTATTTGCAATTGAAGTTCCCCTGCTTCACCCAGGAACACTTCCATGTTGTTGCAACTGCAGTCCTTTAAATCTGTAGGTGGTGCTGATCCTTCAGCTGTTTGCCAGGGCAGGCTGCTGAGTTCCTGGTGGGGCCTAATAAAATCAGCTGGGCTGATCAGCCTTAGACACAGCTGATTGCAGCTTGGACCTGATGATGGTTTCTGTTTCTGAAGTTCTGCTTAAAACAAAGGCATAGGATGTTTTTAAAGGAACCTGAAGACAAAATCCTTTCTGTTCAGCACCCCTCACCACTCACTCTTCTAGATTTTGCCAACTACTGTTCTTTGAAATAACAGCCCTGGGAGCCTTGTCTTAAGGAGTTTTTGTTCGCTTAAGCTCTCCTGAAAACTACCATGAGCTAGAAATGAGTGTCCAGATTCAGCAACCATGAGTGCATGACACCAGTATCATTGGCAGTCCCATCATTAAGGGTCTCTGCCAAACCATGGCTGCCTTAAAATACTGACAGTACTTTGCTTCAACCAAAGATAACACAGATTTCTCCTCAGAGATGCTCTCCTCTTCAGCCATTCTTGCAGACATGACATGTAGGATACCCCTGCGTGTTGACAGCATGCAAACCTCCTGAAATCATCTAGAGTGAACCTGGGGAAGGAACTCACAAACTAGTTAAACATCAGATGAGTCTCCTCTCTGGAATATTCTCCATTAGTGACATTCAGTTAGTTGTCCTAATGTTTTCCATCCAGAAATGTTAAATATAAGGTTTCTTAATCTCTGTCAACTCCAGTTTTCTACTGAGACACGTTTCTGTGTGCTATTTTTTCCTTCATTTAATTAAGTTATTTTGGATAAATGCATCAATATTTCTGTTTCCTAATCAATCTTAAAGTAGTTATAGCAAAGGCAGGCTTACCATGCATCCTCAGTAACGCCAGGCTTTGCAAAGGAGGGGGGGGAGGACATTATACAAGAAGGTCATTAAAATATTGAGTAAACTTGTTTCTGTTGAAGCTTTAATTGAATTTTTAAAGCCATGGCCTATTTTAAACATCGAACTCTAGTTTATGGTTTGATAATTCATTTTACTTTTATTGGTTTTATTTTATAGCTATTAAATAGCTATGGACCATCACTTGTTCCTTTTCCCTCCAGATAGTGAAGTAGGGCATTTATATGGAGGATGAAAAGCAAACAAACAAACAAACAAAAAAAAAAAAAAAAAAAGCCCAAATAGATGTGATATCAGTGAGTTGCCAGATAAATGTAGTGTATTAATTGCTTGAGATTTGAAAGTGTGTTTTTCTGGTCTACTCAGCTGGAAGTATGTTCAAGTCTTTGTAGAGTTGGAGAAAGGGCAACTTTAATAGATTGTGATAACCATCAAAGCAGAGACAAAAACTCATTACTGTCTGAGCAAGTATCAAAATTATCAAGGCTTCCTTGTGTGCTCAACATTAGCTCAGGAGTCCGGAATCAGGTCCCTTCGTTACTCTGAGGGAGGATGCGTAGATGTACCTGGGAGACTTTGCGGCTGCTTACATTGATGCAGAAGTTAAAACATTGTATTTCAGTACCTGAAGCGACTTTTCACTTGAGGATATGAACTGTGTGACTGGAAGTTTCATTTCAGAGAGAGAGAGAGAAGCACACAAGATTTCCACAGCAAATCATTAGACTGAGCAGTTATTTCTCTTTTACGTAATCCAAGTAAAAATGTAGCCACTTGTCCACTGGCAAGCGGCGCTCTGTAGCTTTGGAATAACCCCTACTGCATTTTTTTTTTAAGTATGATTAAACTATGCCTTTGCTCCCTTTTGCACCCTGGGATGATCATTTCCAATAATAAAGTGAGTATAATGTGATGTGTCCTGTCAAAGTTAAGGAACCTCTTCTTGATCATGCATCTGTAGGTAGAATATTAAGTTGTAGGAACATGATATACAGCCAAATTATCCCATTGATTACATGTAAAATGCATGGTTTTTTTTAGCCGAGCCATCATGTCCTGCAAATGCTTCAAATGCAAAACAGCCTGTTTGTGGAGACTACCTCAAACTGGCACTGACAAATGATCTATATGCTGCAGAGCCTCTGAACAGTACAAAGAGAGCAGGATTTTACTCCCTGTCACTTATCCAACACTCTGCCTAGTAGACTGTCCAGATAATTTTTCAGTAGCTGGATTTCCTGCACAGGGAGACATGGGGCTTTGTTTCACTTTGCCACTCTGCACCACTGTAGGTTGGTGAATGTCTGGGGAATATGTTTAGACTGGAGGGAGGAATAAAAGCTTGCGTAGAGTTGCAGTGGAAGGTTAGCCCAGAAGTCACTAATAACATAGAGGAAGCACAAACAGTAAGATTAAGAATACTCTATTTCCTCTGCACAGAAAGAAAAGGGAGAGGGAATGGGCAAACATAAGAGCAGTAAGACTTTATAAGTGCTCAGATTTCTGGATATGGCTGCCAGATCCCTTATTATCATCATTATTTTGTAATGATTCCAATCAAAGTATTCTTTTTTTTTTTTTTTTTTTTTTATAGTAACACCAAAGGGCAATGAAAATTAGGGCCCTGCTGCACTAGGCACTGTACGGCTGCAGAACTGCAGCGAGGCCTTGCCCCAGGGAGCATGTAAATGAACAGGGCAGAGGCTGTGTGTAAACGAAAACACTTGACCTCCCAGCAAAGGGAAGCACGTGAAGGCAGCAAATGGCTTACAGGTTTCATCTTTCAAGAGGGCAGCAGGGAGGTTACTTAGTGACTGTGCTACAAAGTAAAGAATGTTAGGAAAAGAGGATGAAAGGTAGGTGAGAAATCAAGCTGAGCTGATTGTGAGGCAGGGAAGGCAGAAAGACCCAGCTTCTAGCCTCAGAGCCAAGAAAGCCTGGTTGGAGCTGGGGATGGCACTTTGAATGCACAACCATGCTTTGGCTGCTTTCCCTCCTACCAGCTGCAAAATCTTAGAGGCCTCATTTGAAACTAACACCAAGGTTTTATAATGTTTTTCTAGTAAAGTATGAGGTATATGTACCTGTGTGTACTCTGGCTTCAAGCAGAAAGTCCTTCCTCTCCATTCTATGTTGATTTGGCCTTCACAGGCCAAGTTCTGTGTTACCTAGGTGCTTTCCTGTCTTTATAGATGTTTCTGCATTGCTGTGGCATTCAGGTGGGTGTGTCAGGTGGATATTATCTTAAAACTATGAGTTTTTCAAAAAGTTGGTACAGAGTACATTGTGGGACAACTTGCTCTTTTAAATGCTCAGTGGTGCGTTTGGAAAGGTAGGAGGAGCTAAAGATCCTTTGCATGAACCTCTGTTGGCCATGTGCTGATTTTTCTGCTGCAGGAGACCTTTCCGGACAGGTTACTGAAAGCCTTTGGGGAATTACAAAAAAAATAAAGTAAAATAAAAGTAAGAGGTTGGCTAAAGATGTAAAGAAGCATCCCAGGCTGAGATAGAAAATGGGCTGAATGCTGTAATTGCTGCTCAATCACGGTGCGTGTTGATGTGAGGGAGGTAGGAGCGTGCCTCTCTCATGGAGAGGACATGTCCTTTGGAAGGTAGGGGTAACCAAGAGCAGTTCCAGGGCTTCTGCAGGAGACTGAGCAGACTTCTAAGATGGTATAAGGGTTTAAGCAGCTGGCATGAGAGATGAAGACCATGTCTTCACTGCAATAGTTTGCTGTTGCTGTCTGGAAACTGGCTACCTCAGATTGTCACAAGGCCATGACTGATTATATTTACAGAAATTTTAAAGAATTTCTGGATGTTGTTTGCTCACTTTCTTTCTTTGCTCAAAGTAGGACTGACTTTGTGTCACTCTTCAAAGTGCTCAACTAACTTGTTCTTGAAGTCCTCCAAGTATGTGCTCTCCCAGGCAACCTATTTCAGTGCTTTTCTATCTTGATAGAAGTTTTGTTAATGTCTAACTCTTCTGCTGCAGATTGAAGCCATCATTTCTTGTCCTTTCCATTCTGCATGTGCAAAACTGATGGTTTCCTAGTTTCCTCTTGCAACTGTCATTTCATCAGATAAAGAAGCACTATTGCATTTTCCCTCAACTTTTTCTTCCTAAGACTGAACAATCCAGATTGTTTCAATATTTGCTTATAGGTCGTATTCCCATGCCTATGATCACTCTTATGATCTTTGGGGCTTCATCTTTTTCAAACCATAGTGTTTAAAAGTGGACCCATTCCTCTTAAGATTTTGCCCATGTTGAATAGAGCAGTAGGATTACTTGCATGTTTTACAAGCTTTATTCCTGTTTATACATCCCAGAATGATGTTTGTCTTTTTCATGACAGCATGAAATTGTTGACTCATGTTTAATTTATAATCCGTTCTGTTCCCTTCTGTGGAGTAGCAATGGAACCAGTTGTTTTCTATCCTGTACTTACGGAACTGATTATTCCTACCTTAATGTAGGATTGTGCAGTTGTGCTTACTGAACTGCATCCCAGTCTTCAGACTGTTTCTCCAGTTTGTGAAGATCATTCTGAATTCTGATCCTGTCCTCTAAAGTGCTTGCATCCCCTAGGAGATGTGGCTGCATTGTATTTGCAGAGGGCTGGTGGAAATTGCTTGTCTCTGGGATGCAGGCATTTGAGGTAGACCCCAAATGAGACTCCTAAGCTTCAGGTTTCCTGAACTGTGCTGGTCATGCATAGCATGGGTGCGCCCAGTTTGTTCCCTCCTAGGAATCCATTGAGAACCTTAATCACTGTTTATTCAGGGTCTGACCAACTACAGGGACAACTTCTTGGATACCTGTATGACATTTTTGCTTTATATAATCAGCTATGTGAGGTTGTGGAGAAAAATCCCTTGTGCTCGCGGCAATTGCAGTGCACCTACTGTGAATACTGACAGCAAGACCATGCTGTCCTTAGCATGGTTTACACACTAGGCAGCTGTAACAGTAATTTGTTACATTCTCCATAATATGTAATACAGAACCACTCCCCAAAAACAGCATCAAGTGTTTCTTAATGAAGAGGAATCCAAGCACTTACAGCTTTCTTTGCTGATGGGCAGAGCTTGACAGCACTTCCCTAAGCAACCCTATCCCAAATGAGATGTCAGTGAAAGCCTTGTGCTTTTTAAACAGAAATAGGACTTGCTTAAGTGTTTCTCCTTCATGCTTTTAAGAAAGCTGCTTCCCAACAGCAGTTGCAGTGTGGTTGTCTTCTGAGAGGTGCTGAGTACAGCTAAGACGGACTTTTTTTTGTCTAAATCACTGTTATCAGAAGTTGACAAAATTAACCCCTTGTTTCAGGAAGATGTCAAGGGAGCTTTGAGCTGAAAAGGTTTATTTGCTCTGAAATACAAGTTTAGGGGCTAGCTAGGAAAATGATTGCAATCAAGGTACTCATCAAATGATGCATGGGGCCCAGGCACGTGCCTGCATGTGATGCATCAGATTGTCTTGGATTCACTAGTAACGTTTCTCAGCTGACCACTAGAGAAATGAGTTTCTTCCATTCTCTTGCCAAGAGAATGTTCTGCTTTGTCTATTTAAATATTTTATCAAGCTACAGAGAAGGCAGTAGCAGAGAGAAAATAATTATTTTGTAGACTCATAATTACGGTCCCCCTGGGGTCCAGAAACACCAATTCGAGCTCCTGCTGAATGCTTATACTAGTTTTTAGCTGAAGTGAAGCAGCTACAACAGCAGAGGTTAAGAAACTCCTTGACCCAAAGGAGCCAATAGCGTGGTGGTTATGGTAGTTACATGGTGTCTTTCTCACTCATGCTTCTGTGAGATGCTTTGAAAGATCTGTGACTTGGACCAGTGAAATGAGGAAATGTGAAGTCCCAAAGTTTTGTGGAAGAGCACATACGACTGCAACTGAAGTTAACGTGAGCTCTGGGAGTTCAGCACCCTAAAAATCAGGCCTGATGTCTAAATGCAATTGAACTTCAAAAAGAAAAGTAGTTTTCTGGCCCTTTTGGATCCCAAACAAAAAAGTATTTATTCCATTTGATCAGCTATTCACAAATGATGCCTTTGTATCTTTAAAATAACTACAAACCAAATTCAAAACTGGAAGCTCTCATCTTTGATGTTATCTGCAGATAAGATAGAGCTTTGAAGCACTAACTGAGACTAATTGGAACAGAATACCAATACAACTGTAAATTAATGGAAAACACAAGGACTGTTTGGAGCGCTATCACTCTAAACTAGGACCATTTCTTTTCAAATGCTATAGAATTTCAGGAGAAAAAAAAGTGCGGTTCTCTGGAGTGTAGATGAAAGGAGAATTGTCTGATTAAATGTAGTATGACACTTCAAAAACAATCATAGATTTTAAAGTTATTTGTATGTATTCATTGTATTTTTAAGTATCAACTTCTTTCAAACATAAAACAAGCTGGAGGCTAGAGGAGGGTGGGAAAAGTGTTACAGGTGAAATGGCATCAAATTCATATTTTTATTTGAAAAAGGCTCATTTTTTCTGTCTTGTTTTGAAGAGTATTTTTTCCATCTTGAACTTGAAAAGATTTTGTCAAAGTTCCTTGGAAGGGGAGCATGACGGGGGGGGGGGGGAATTAAAGGTAGCATTATATATAGAAAACATACAGTACAGATGAGAATAGAGAAAATTGTATCTGTTGTCAAGCCTAAACCTGAATGTTAGATAACAAATTGTCTTCAGTCTTGGATACAAAGGAGAATAAGATTTGCCTCCGTGTTTTAACCATCTCCTATATGCCAAACCTGCTCTAGTGACTTACGAGGCATAGGTGGCAGATGGATTGGCAGCCCAGGAACAGGGCAGAGTAGAGTGTAAATGTGCCTTGGCTATTTTGGGGAGCTACCAGCCTTGACGCAAGCCAAGGCAGCCCTTTGGCGCTGCTTTGCACTGGGGCACCATCAGCCCATAAGTAGTGGGGAGGGACACTTTCCAAGTCTACACAGGTAGTAGAAGCACAGAATCACAGAAGTGGTAAGGTTGGAAGGGACCTCTGGAGATCATCTAGTCCAACCCAAGTGATGTGTAAGTTTGTGTCCTAACTTCTAAAAGCATATGAAGGCAGTGTGTTGTGTAGATCTGTTCAAGAAGCCCACTTGGTGCTAAAAGAAAATTATTCTGCTCACTTAGCCAAGTAGACTGGTATTAAGCATGCCAGAATTGAGGTTGCTCAGGCAACCTTATTTCTACTCCCTCATTCATTAACCCACCAGGTGATCACATAATGAAAGCTACTAATTTTTAGTTCAGGCTGTAACTTAGGTTTAGATGAGGATCCATCCAAGATGGCTTGTCCTACCACGGAAAGCCTGCATCGATGACAGCCTGGGGCTGGGGTTTCAGAGCGCTTTTTCAAACACTGAGTGTGCTGTGCTGAAAATGCAGGGAGCAGAAGGGATAGGGCTGTTCTGAAAAGTCTGTCTGTTGGATGTGAATGAGATCTCCTTTGACAGGGACTGTTTCTCTGTAAAGACCCTGTGGAGACCTGGAGACCTTCTCTGCCCTCTTGAGAAGACAATGAGCTCTCAGCGCTTCCCTCTGCACTCTCCCCCGATGAGGACTCCTCCGGTAGCTACAGCCCTTTCTCCCCCCACACAGCCTTTTTGTCTGCTCTGGTTCTGCCATTGCTCAGCACCTCTCTGACCAGCAGGTAGCCAGCACTAGAGACGCCTTCTCCTCCGCCTCTGCCATGCACTGGTTTAAACAACTTGCTTCTCTACTCTGCCATCCCATTCCCTGCTTGTTCTGGGGGTTTTTCTTTGCTTGTTTGTTTTTTTTCTTAGATCTTTGATGCATTTCTCGTGCTTTCCAGTCCTTGGCCTCTGTCCTCTTTCTGCAGGACTTTCCCAATTTCTTTTAAGAGACGTCTTCTTTAAAGACTGACATGAATTTTTGCATTGTCACTCACAACTTTTTTTTCTTTCGTTTTCTTCCCAAGCCCTCGCATTTTCTGATGTCCCTTATGTCTGCTGTTAACCAATATCTTACTCTTCTTAATTTCCTTCTGTAATAAGATGCTGATTAATAATGCCAGTATCTATCCTGTGCTTCAGGATATACTTTGCATTTAGAAACATCAGGCTAGTAATTCTCTAACTTCCTGAACCAGCTGACCACACTCAACTTTTTTGGACAATGGTCAAATCTCAAGTTTTTTTTTCTTCTGTTTTATTTGCAAAATCCCATCCTTTTAATCAGAATTTTATTTGAAAACACCATTGATACGATTGTCTAAAATGTTCCAGACCATGACTGTTCTGTTTTCTCAACTGGTTTTCTATGTAAATTGCTAGTAGCTCTTTTCTGAGATAATTCAATAGTGACTATATTTTCAAATATTATTTAAGTGGTAGAAAGTAAGCTCTGGGTATTTTTGCAAAAGTCTCCTCCTGCAGTGCGGATTGAATGAAAAGCACAGCTAACACTCTTATTCACTATGCTTAGTTTTTTAAAAGCAAAATCTGTCTCTTATCTATAATACTAAAGAGTTGTACAGCATCAGCAGCTTTTGTTTTAATGTCTATTGCTTTTTCTTCTTCAGAACATGGAATTTTGCAATCCTGTTAAGTGCTTGTTTTCTCCGATAAATATTCTGCACTGTTACTACATTTCGGTTGTTAGGTTTCTCAGGGGACAAAAGCAGTAAAGAAAGAAAATGAATAAATAAACAGCTCAAAGTCTTGAGTGTCCAAAAATATTGCAGCATCTTGATTTGAATAATCGAAGATTGAGACACTTTATTTGGGTACATTTCATCACATTGAAGGCTTTGCATGCAAATCAAGTCTGCCATTCTCTCCCATTCCTTTGAACATTTTCATTGCTGATCTTTTCTGTTTTACCTGTTCCAACAAAAGGGCAAAGCTATACATTATTTGTAAATAAAGTTAGTAACTTGTATATTATTGTAAAAATGACCCATATAAGAGAACAAAGGGGAGGCGGAAGGTTACCATCTTCCCTGCTTTTTGCAATGTCTGAATAAGATCCCTTGATTTTTTTCTCTTTTTGTTTTATTGTAGAAATATCAGAACCATCTACCTTTGGTGTTTAATGTAGATCTCTTTCAGAATCTTTTAAGGTTCAGTTTTTCTCTTTGTCTTAGCTGGAAACAGTGAAAATAATGAATCTAATAAGGCTCAGCAACAAGACCTGTGCTCCCAGCACTTCATTAGGAAGATGAACTTAGATGGGGTTAATGCAAACATCGCGAATGAAAGCACTTTATTTCACCTCTGTTTCTAATTAGACCTCAAAATAAAGCCAATGGCCAGCAGAGTCTGACTCCTCTTGACTTCCAAGAATGTGGGGAGGGTTCATTCAAATCGCATCTTTGGTCCAGAACTGTATCTTTCTGTGTGTGACCACAGGATCAAGGAGAACGTTGTAGGCACATTTGATGGTTGAGGGAAAGTGCCTCATTCCTCCAGCTAGGCCTCCGTTCTTTGCAGGAACTGTCCTCCCTAGAAACTCTCCCTGCAACCAACCCCTCAGTCTGTTTCCCCATTTCTTTTAGTTTCTGTCAGGATCTAAAATCCTGCTGATATCAAGTACACTGATGAACTTTGGAGCACTTCTGGATGTGTCTGGATGTACCTGTGTCTCCAGTTCCCTTCCAAATATGTGAAAAGGAGCACAAACTTCTAGGCCAGAGAGCTGCACTGAGGTTGATGACCAGGCCCAGAGTCTAGGGCTCTGCTGTGCATCAGCAGCTGTGGAAGATGATGGTGAGTGACATGAGTACATTGCAATGAGGGCCTCCAAAGGCTTTCATTGTCTGGCCCAACTTGTTTGACAGTACTTAATTTTTAACTTGTGGAAATTTCTGAAATATGCATCTTTGAATATCTGCTTACCTTGCCTAGAAAGCTTTAATAATTAATGGAAATTCAGAGTTGAGGTATAGTAATGATTTATATGGGGAGCTGTCTTTACACAATCTGCTCTCAAAGCTTTCTAGAGTATTACCCTGAGTGTAATTAACTTCCGAAGAGTGATACTGCTCCTTTCACTACGCAGATTGATCAAGGGCTTAACTGCAAGTCATATTTTCCAAGTGATTCCCTGGTGTCCTCACTGCTCTTATGAGTTCTTTGCCGAGGAACAGAACTCTCTTGGACATCATGAACTACTTCTAAGTTTTCGGATATAGCATCTTAGATATCTGGATGTTCTTATTGCTGTTTAGTCACACGTAGCCATAGCACAGAAATTTCCAGTCTGTAGATATGACTTCATATGATATGGTCTAAATACTTCTCTTTTCCCCAGTAGTGAGTCTTCCTGGCAAATCATTTGGAGCAATCTTTCTCTCTTTGAGACTTACTATGATAAAAATACACTCTTGGGTAAAAAGTTCTGAGAAGCAATGATGATGTAGAACTAAGATATGCCTTGTGAGCATACCAGTTACCAGGTTGGGATTTGGAAAATGTAGGGTCAGTTCCTCCTCCTGCCATTTGCTTGGCGAGTGATCTGGGTAATGGATTGCATTTTCCCCTTATGTAAAAATGAGGTGGTGGTCGTATGTTGTGCTTTTGTAATCTACCAAGGAAAATATCTAGAGAGACCCTAGAACTATTTCATTATTATCATCATGTCTGTTTTCAAACTGTTGGCTTTTGTGTTTGTTTAAATTAAAGCTGTGTGAGAGAGCAAAAAGGAAGATGATGGGAGAGTCAAGAGCAGGAAAGGAGCAGAGGTCTCACATGTCTCAGGTTTTGTTTTCTTCCACTGCCTTTTGGCTGTTACAAGTGATAGGAAAAGTCCTAGAGAGGCAATGATGAAGGAAGCAAGAAGTGCTGCGTAGCCTTTTCAGACTTCCTCTCTTTGTAAAGAATCTATCAGTCTCCACCTACAAACATTACCGAAATAACCAGCACAGATGCTGGGCAAAATAGCCCATCTTCTCAGGGTTTCATTCTCTAGTTTAGACCTATTTTCTTCTTCCAGTTTGGCCTATTTATCCCAACAATATCTCCATCGCCTCTCAGCACAAAGACTCCCGGTGGTAATACTGCAGTCACCTCCCTTTCTCTTCAGTTCAAATATCAGGTTCACAAACTTTGTATCTTACCAGATTCTCCTCCATTTAATGGTAGTGAAAGCATCTCCTCTAGTACTGACTAGTCTTACTGGTACCGCCTTCACCTCAAACCCTGAGTGTATTACTGTTATGTTGCTGGCTTTGGAGGCTTTGTGTTCAGGTTTATCTATGATGGACAGCTACTAGCTAGAGGATATCTACTTCCTCAGGAACCAGATATTCTTCTGACGGGATTAACGATCTCACCTCTTAAGAAATTAACTGCATCTTCTCCATTTCCTCTTTCCATCCAAACAGCATTTCTGATACTAATAACATCAGCCAGACTGAATGAGGAGATAAAAGCACTGGTGGCAGAATTCCACGTATGAAGGAAGGTGTTATAAAGTCTTGGAGGTCTCATTCAAAGTTTGCACCAAAATTAATAACTGGCTTTGTCATTCAAATCAGTTTAGAACCCTAACTTTGCTTATTCTGAAACTTCATCAGACAAAAGCTAGACTAGAAGACTTATACTGCAGCTTCTTACAGGGTTTATTTTCTGCAGAGCCAGACCAAAGACATTTAGGTCATTCTCAGAAGTTACAAGCAGAGGCTGATAACTGAGTTAAGTCACTTTCTGTTTGTGGGTTTGGGAGTTTTTTGTTTGTTTCTTCTTGTAGGAGCTGTGTTATTGTATTAGCAGCTCAGCTCATTCTCTTCAGATGTGACTTTTGGGGGGGCTTTTTTGGCAAAAGTTTCATGCTGCAGATCCCTAATGATACTTACGTGGGGTAGTGGTGCATATCTAGCATTTCTTCAAGACTGAAGAATCAAGACTTGATGCAAATTGTTAGACCTATACAATCATGCTATGTCTAAATTGACCCCTCTGCTTTATGAACATGTATGAACATGGAAATTATCTAAATAGGAAATAGTGATCTCCAGATCAGAATTTTTTAAGGATCGCTGTCTGTGCCGTTTTCTTGTCTGCTTTTCCAGAGAGAGATGAAGCACCTGGTTTCTGTACAAAGAAAATGAGGGACAGTTGTTTGCCTCATATTTGCCTCATCCTTTATATCTTTGGTGACAGAAGGTGCAACTCCAAGGAGAGCAAAAGAATCTGCTCTCAGGTGTCTTGACTAACTGCATGGAAGTGCTGGACTATAAATGGAGAGAACAGCTGAAATCCTACTTAAAGTTTCTGCATCATTTTTAAACTAAAAATGTTGAATCCTTCACACAAGATCGTTATGCATTTGTTTATTTTTAAGAAGATACATTGGTTTCATGCAAATAGATTCAGTGTTTTAAGAGTCCATGATTAACCAAACAGATCTTCCCTTAAAAAACAATTTTTGATATTTGAATGTCAAATAATGCTTCACCTTTCTGTCCATACCATAACTTTGAGAAGGAAGCAGTTTGTCATAATGTAGAATAAAACTGAGTTTTTTTTTTTTAAAGATGTATTTATCCAAAAGCCAGACTGATGTGCTGGATGCAGGTGAAACACAAACACATTTCATCCTAGATAACACTGTCCTGTCCAAATGCAATAATATGGTGCTGGGATTCTCTGATGTTCTGTGCTGGCCTAATACTGTTCCTACTGAAGGCAAAAGCTACTGCTAGCTTCTCTGCAGGTTTTGTAAAGCTAATCTCTTCTAAAAGTCCTACCCAGAATCAGTTACAGCTATGGTATTTTCCTGTACTCAAATAATTACAAGTTTTGTCTGTAAATGGTATTGGCAGAAATCCTTTAAACACTTGTGTCCTAAAACAAGTTTCCAAAATGCGGCATGTCAGCTATATCAAAAAGTCATGCTATTTGGCACAAGGACTAGAGAACTGCCAAAGCTGATGGTGGTAACTACTGTCACCATTACTGCTTTTGGTGGTGGTGCCTCTGACTTCCGAACTACTAACGGAGCAAAAATGTTGTGAACCTCTGAGCAAATACAGGTGTTTGCTGGGCAATAGCAAATATTAACTCTTGAAAGAAAGTGATCTCTTGATACAGATGTCTTGTTTAACAGTTTGTGTGTCTCCCTATGGTATAGCATAGGACTGTTTTGGCTTAAAAAGTGTCAATTGTGGGGGGATCCTTGCAAGTTTGGGCATAGAGTTGTCTTAGTGGCTACTGGAACATTCCAAACTGCTCACATTGCTACTTCAGTTATTTTAATAACAAAATACTTTGCCCATTTAGCGCAGTGTTAAACATACATGCAGCCCTTTGGAAGTGCAGGGCTGCAGACATCCCCATTTAAATTGTGGGGCTTCTCCAGGGTGAAGCTACAGAAGAGCTAATCGCTGAAGCAAGAAATCACTGCTCTAGCATGCATAAGGGAAAGAGGTAATAGGGATGCTGATACCTGAGGAAAAGGGCAAGTCCTCTTACAGATAAGGAAAGAGAGCGCTGTAAGGGGAGAAAGCCACTTAAGAAAAGATTAGAGTTTTTAAAAAAGTGGGAAATTATTTAACACTGAAGTTATCTCAAGCCAGTCCTGTCTAGCCCAAGACCACTGCATGTTTGTAACCTCAACTTTGCAGACTATGCTGTTTCTCTTAGATAAAAGGAATATGCAGAGAGGAAGAGGCACCAAAAATAAATTAGAAAAGGATTCCTTTAATGCTTATAATAATGTATTTGGATGTGATAATCATAATGAATCTTGTAAGAGGAATTCACTGTTTTCCCTTTTGTATGATGCATTTCTGACCTTAAACCCACTTGATACGTGATTCCTGTTCAGTGATGATGCCCATAATAGAGGGGCAAGAAGGATGATCAGAGTTCAAACAACAGGGTAAGAAATGCAGAGTAGTGGGAAAAGCTTCCATTTTCCCATAAGCTGGGGCACAGAAGATACTGCAGCCTCAGCTCTACAGTGTCTTATGAACAAACAAATTATGCATGAGTTTGCTCAGGGGACTACTCAGCTACTCAACAATAATGGGTAATTGCCCTCACAAACTTATCCTCATATCACTCACACATACCAACACTTATAGTGAAAAGAAAAGACGTGAAGAACAAATTTCAATATAAAACACGTTATTATTATGAAAATGACACATTTCCATTTAACCCTTTTCCAACAAAAAGAGCTCACTGTATATTAAAGAAAATGAGGCTAGGAAATTTTAAACCTTATTCTCAGTATTTTCCCTTGGAAGGCACACTCAAGATTGTTTTACTTGGCACATTCTGTACTCTTCATTGTAGCAAAGGCTTGCGGGTATCTAATGACACAATCACAGAATGCCATAGAAATTTGGAACAAAATCCCTATCTTCAATACAATTCAGCAGATTCATGCCATATGGAAATCCTGCTGTTTAATGTAACACCATTAAAAGCCACATATTGCTAAATTCATCTCAAAGATTTTTGCAAAAGTTGAAGGAACAATATTATTTCTGAGTTTTTAACCTTTACTCAGCCTCTAGCATTCTCAGAGTCAAATGCATATTTCATAACTCAAAATCAGACTACTTCACATACTGGCAATATTTTCATTTCTCAGATATAGCTAGAAATAAATGGATTTGTGTCCTTTATAAAGAATTAGTAAATTAAAACTCAATAACTGGGAAGGAGGTGAACCATAGCTATAGCTCACTGTCCCAAAATATGCTGGATTAGCTATTAATTTATCCTATTCTTCACCCTAAGCTTCTGTTTCATCCCATATGTCTTCTAGATACCTTCAGGTCTAGGTTAGAAGTTTTTTTGGGCCTAAGATGGTTTCTATGATAAGCCTTCTAATATTTCTAGACTGCAAATGAAATCATCGATAAAACTATTTGCTGCATGTGCATTTTCAGTCCACCTCTTCAGGAAAATAGGCAGCAGGCAGTCCTCGTCACATGCTCTTAAGGACATGCAATAAAAGGAAAGTTCTGGCTGCTGCATAGATGCTTCTCCCATGCAAACCAATGTTTTTGGCCATATCTGCATAGACATCAGCTGTCTTTAGTGGACTGCTCATAGGTGTAAGGATTTTCCTACTTTGAGGTGCTTGCAAGCATGTTTCAAAAGGATACAGGAGAAAATAAGGAGAAAAATAAGGAATAAGTCTCTTGCTGCAGTGTGCAACCCTGAAATTCTGCTGAAATTTAAAGCAATGTTTCTACTCAATGTGAGAATATTTGACTAATACCACCACAGACAGACTGAAAAAGGAGTATGTCACTGCAAGCTGTTTGCCATCATGAGAGGAAGTATCTTTAAAATCAGAAATACCTTCTGTAAGAGCAATCCACTAGGGCCCTTAGAGATGCTTGAGAAGAATCCTGCATAGGCTGTATGCTATCTTTGCAGCTTGAACCTATTTCAGATTTATCAGGGATCCTTTAGGTTGAGGGTCTAAGCTGAAGTGCTCAGAACAAACACCTAAGGGTTTTTTTTCTTTTTTTTCCCCTTTCATGGGAAGTCCTCCACAAAAATCAGATTTCTTTTCTGTGCCTAAATTTGGGTAGAGAATTGCACATTTGGCCTGATTTGCATTCAGGCCGGCATCTCCAGCTGTAGCAATTATGGCTAGACTATCTGAAGAGTCCATATCTCAGGATGCTCAGCTCTCCTGAAAATGTGGCAATTGCAGGTGTCTAGATGATGGCTGCAGTCTTTCCAAAAAATTGACTAGTGCTTGGGAGGGATTCAAAACCTGATCCAAGTTAGCAAGAATAATGGTAACTGACTCAAATTCCAAGAACTGTTGCAGTGACGTCTGTTACTTGTAGGTCAGGAAAGAGCAAGATGAGGTAGGAGCAGCAAAGATGACAAAAGAGTTCAGAGAGGAAGAGTGAATGGACCTAAACTGGAAAGGGAGATAAATCGCATTTAATCCTATTTAATCTGGTGATGTTTCAAAAGTTTGCTTTACACAGCAGTTGGCAGCTTTCTAAGTCCAGAGTTTCAACTCCAACGTTACAAGAAGAAAATTGTCTCTCGTATTTTCAACAGGAGCAAAGTGAACTTAACATCTCTTTAGGGAAAACAAACGTAGCAGCAAACAGTCATAGAAAGGAAAGAACTGCCCTTTTAGTAAGATCAGCACATTCTGAGTAACAAATTACCTGGATAAAAGAGGAGCATCAGACTCAGAAGCTTTCCCCAAACCGGCTGGTGCATGTCTAGCAAGACAGAATGTCTCTCCGTGGTGGGAACCAGTAAAGCTGCATTTGAGGCTCATGATGATATTTGTAAGACCTTATTCATTTATAACATAGGACAGAATACCTGTGTGTGTGTCTTTTTTCTTTCTTCCTGGGAGATATGCAGAGATTTGAGTAGGTGAAAATCTGTCCACAAAGGACCATAAAAAAGAAAAGGAGTTAAAAGGTAATGCAGCAAGAGCACTGATGCATGGTTATTGCAAGTAAAAATGGTTAACATGTGGAAGGAGGTATATAAATGACTGCAAGCCACTTTTTCAAATGTGTCTTTCCCCGTTGCTCTTAGCAATATCACTGAACATGATCAAATCATTTTTACACTCTTTTGCCACTGTAACTCCTTCAAGTTAACAGCCATCTTAAAAAGAGGGCACAGGGTACGCAATAGCTAATGCATGTTCTGTTGTGTGCTTCTCCAACACCATTAGGGCTTTAAGCGTGGGAGTTTAAAACCATTGCGGCTGGCTTACCTTTGCTCCCACCGGTGTCAGTGCCTGAGCGTCGTGGGGGCTCGTGTGGGCACGAGGGTCGGCGTCAGTGGGGGGCTACGAGATCAGGCCCCTGTCTGCGGGTTTAGGAGCACCCACTGTGTGACAGTTTCCTATGTGTAAGTCTTGGTATAGTTATAATTTATTTTAAGAACACAAAGATACATGATTTAAATATTGTGAAATCCTGTATATATTTTGGCTCAGTCAGTCATATGCGTGTTTACTCACAGATTCCCCAAAATCTGCATTTCCTCAGGCATTCATGTCTTTCAGATTCTTTACGCTTTTTCTGCCTCTGTTATTTCTTAACACCATGCTGCCTGCTTTTCCCCAGACCTGGCTGAATGTGCCATCTTTTGTTAGCTGCGTGTTTTTTGAACATATGGCCGAGTGACCACTGCTCGACTTTCTCATCGTAGGGCACCACTGCTAAGGTTGGCAGTTTTCTGCCTACCTCCATTCCCCTGCTCCTCCCCACAGCGCAAAAAAATGATATAATGAAAAACCTGATGGTCAGCAATGTTGTAACCACGAGAGGAAGAAAGGCAAAAAGACCCTTCTCGGTAGCATGTGGTGGGATGCCACTGCATGGCATAGGCTTGTGGCCTTCCAGGCTAGGAGCAGGGTCAAAGATCTCTCGTGCCCTGGCCAAAAATGGTCTAACTATTAAGGTGTTAAATATAGGAGAGGGTTGTGAATCACCTCCCTCGTCCAGCCGTCACACAAGGCGGGTCTGGGCTGCTGGGTGCTGTCAGAGTTGCCCAACTTGGGTTTTGTGTGGAAGCGGTGCCAGGAGCGTGGGTAGTTTGCTCCAAAACCTAGTTTCCATCCCAGGAGCCAGACACTCAACTCCTGGCCTGGATCTGGGTCTTAGCCTCTCCGTGCCATGCTCTCCCTATTGCAAAATGGGCAAGCCTGTTCCTTTCCTTTCCCTTCCAATGCACCTTGCAGTGGAATTGCACCTTGTCCTCGGGACAAGGCTGTGTGCTTGTGCAGCACCCCTGTGCAATGGCACAGTGATTTGAGTCTGAACCTCTCGATGTTACTGAAATAAAAACCAAAAAGAATGAAACTGAACACTTCTGGTTCCCTGGCAAAGATGGATTGCGGGGAGGGGGGGGGGAAGGCAAAAAAAGCACACCTGCATTTACTGGAGTAAATGGGGACCATCCTGTCATTGAGCAATCTCTGTCATTGAATTCCCCTTTCCCTCTCTTGCCAGAATGATTTTTTTTAATAAATAAAACAAGTTTAGGGTGCTTGAGTTATTAAAGAGCTTGCAATCCTGATTAGGAAATCTATTTAACCTGATGTCAATTAGCCTCCTTGATGTGAAAATCCGCCTGAATCCTGGGAGAGAGGGCAAGCACTGCTCCAGTCAAGCTTTCCACAAGAATAACTTATTTTAGGAAGAAGCACAGAAAAAGCAAAGGCAGGCAGAGCAGTCAGAAAGCGAGGGAAATGTCTCAGTGGAGCACTGAAAGGAATGGATGCTCTTGCTAGTGATGAGATTTTGTCTTAATCATAGTGAGAAACCTTTTAATTTTGGTGCACAGCAACAGCAGCTTTAAAAATGAAATAAAAGGTTTGTGACTAGTGAGAGTCCTTGGTGTTGCTTCCAGAGCATTGCTTGGGCTGTTATTAAAGCCCTGCCAATGGTTTGAAGTGGAACAGCTAATGTTTCAAGTGTTCATAAATAATTGTTTAATGTTCCAAGCACTTTAGGAGCAGGTTTTAAAAACTAGCCTTGCACTGATTATTTCCACATTCTTTCTACAGCAGCTTTGTCTGCTGCTTGGAGGCTTCTGTAAAAAGGAAAGTGCCGCCTCCCGCATGAGGCGGTCCGGACCTCGCGCCGGCGTTAGGGACGCGCGGCCCGCTCCGCCTGGGCGGCTGCATCGCAGAGGGCAGCGGAGCGGCGGCGGCCCCTCGTCGTCCCTCCCGTGGTCTCCCAAGCTCATCCGCAAGCAGAAATTGCAGTGTGTGGGGGGGAGGAGATGCTGCAAAGCATGGCTTGAAGCAATCATTTTGGTCGAGGTTTTTGGCCATAATTAGCAATTTTTATTGCCCAAAATGTTTTTTTTTTTTGTTTGTTTGTTTTCAAGTCTGCTTGTTGAGGAGTTAGAAACTTATTAACATGCATTAAGTTAAAGTAAAATAGGCTGGAATATATATTATCTTAAGTATGCTTTAAGTTCACAGTAGTTTAGAGAGACTCTTGCAGTTTGATTTCTGTAATTTTCTAGGTTTCATCTGAACATTTTCCCCTAAACTGACACATTTAAACAGCATACTCGAGCAATAGTTCAAGTGCTGTTTTGCTGTTGTACATATGATATTATTTCCTGATGACTGAAATCCTGTTATTAAAAAAAAATCCTTAGAAAAATATGAATATATATGACTATATATAAACACTTGCAAGTTTCAAGGAATTAGTAACTTCTAATCAGAAACTAGGACTAAGTAGTGTCTTATAGGAGCATCTGTGTGTGTATATATATATATATTTATATTCGTGTGTATACATATACTTGATCTTATGATGTTATGAGCTTGTATTATGACTTTATATTATGACGGTTATCTATATGATGTTATGACCTTAACAAGAATAGTCATACAGGCATCAATCTCCATGCAGATGAGCATTTTCAAGCTTGGCCCTTAGCTCTTGATCCTCCTGTGAGGCTTTAACTAGCAGTTCTTTCACTTGGGGGGGGGGGGGACCACTCTTTGTTTGCAGTTAGGATCTGGAGATAAAAAGTGTGAATTTATTTCTAACTAGACTGCATAGTAAGACTAGAAGCTTGTAAAAACACCAGTTAGCCCTCGGTTTGTGGCTGGATAGATCTATATCTCTCTCTCTCTATATATATAATATATATATATACACATAATTTTTAATAGATTCATCTTTTAAACATCCCCTCGGTTATCTCAGAAATGCACCGTCTCCTATTCATGTTTAGAGAGCTGGTTAAGTAAGCAAAAAAATGGAGGGGGGGGGAGAAAATAATAATAATAAAAACATAAATTTGAAAAGGGAGGGGAATGGTGCGCTCCGAGAAATGCCCGCAGCCGGCAGCTCGGCTTCCCGCGGGCGGACGGGGATTACTCCTGCTTGGCTGCCCTCTGCCGGAATTGCCGCACGGTACACGGGCGCCCGGAGGCAGCGAGCGGGGCGCCCGGCGCCGGGTCCCGGTCCCGGTCCCGGTCCCGGTCCCGGTCCGCCCGCGCGCGGCCCCGCGCAGCCGCCGCCGCCCGGGGAGCGAGCGCGGATTTAATTAACCGTGAAAAACAGCCCGCGTTTGTACGGATCAAAGAAAACAATTATGCATAATGGTTGAACAGAAAACAATTGACTATTATTGAATGAGAGGATTGCTCTAATTAATCCAAAAGATATACCCGCTGCTAAATGAGGTGAAGAGGAAGCTCGCGAATGGATTTAACTCCGGAACGTAATATAGCTGAGGCAAGGGGGCAGTTTATGACTCAACACAGGAGAATTTCTGCTTGTAAATGTGATTGCTAACGTTTTTTTCAATCACAATTTTCTTAACTTGCAAATGAATCTAAAATATGTAGAAATAATAGTGTCTGTCGTGTAAAATGAATACATGTTTTTCTACTTCATGGTTTTATTTTTAACTGTCTCTAGTAAAAGTGCATTAGTCATATTTATCTCTCTCATGAAAGAGCCTCTTTCCGTAGCTCACTCCAGATTTAACCCCTTTAAGGTTACCTGCAGTGCCAGCACACTGTTGTAGGATGTAGGATGACAATGTCTGTGCCTAATTCTTTATGGATGTCTTAATGATATTTGGAAGGCCGTATTGTGTTAAAGAATAAATGTAAATTTAACAAAAAACAGGTGAATATCACCACTGTCCTGTTTCATGGTCAAGCAATCTTGTCAACACATAAGAAAGGATAAGAATGAAGATAACACTGATGAACGAGAAATATTGTTTCCTTCCTTCCTTTCTCCAATTTTTCCTTTCGCCTTCTCACAGTTTCTATTTTGTCTGATATTTCCCTGTTAAAAAGGTGGATGCTTGGTACCTGCAACCCTTGAATTTCTTCTCTGTTATGTTTACATGGAGAAGATCATTAAACCTGCAGACAGAATCGGAGGCCAAACTAAATTCTTTTGTATTGATATAATCATGGGAGTTATTTTAAACATGACGGATGTAAGCTGAGAGCAGAATACGTCCTGGTTGTCTAAAGGGAAGATGGTGTATGAGTGTTTATGAAGAGATCTGTGTGCTCTTAAGATGTCATGCATAATCCGCACTGTGTGTCTCTTCAGTGTCACAAGCGCATTTACATAGATTGTCATGAATTTCAAATTGCGCCTCAAATCAATGCCAGCGTAAAATTACCTTCCAGCACAATACAACCTGCCTTTAAGAGTTAATCACATAGGTCTTGCTCCATTAGGAGGTAGAGCCGGCCTTCCCGTGGCGCTTGCGGCTCGTTGCTTATGAAACGCCGACAAGTGGTGCCCCAATGCGCTTGTAGTGTCGCCAGAAGAGCCAGGAGTCGCTGCTGTCTGGTGGCCACCTCTTACCCCTCCACAGAGCACAGAAGGGAGCAAAGCTCACATGGGATTACTGTGAAAACAGTGCATTATTAGCAAAGCTATCACCGTAACTGGCGTGAGATACGTTTCTGAAGGGTACCATATACATACGTTGGGTTCGGTTTTGCCAAACGGTTCACAAAATCACATGGGGACTTTGCTCCAACAGGTACAAGATCTTTGAAGGTAAACACCTTCCCATTACTGTAATATTGTTGCAGTCATCTAATTACATGTGCCTTGATTGTGGGAAATGATGCCTCGTGTGTGTTGTTCTCCAATTCAGTGTAACCATAAAAGGCTAAACTTGTCCTTGCTCCAACTCTATTGGTTGCTCACATCCAAATTAAATTATGTTTAAGACAACAAGACTTTCTGGTTGCGGGGAGACAGGAAGAAGCAGAGATCTTGCAAAGATCTGCTTGGAGTGACACTGTGGCACCTGGCAGGAATGGCTGGGTCTTATCACCTTGTCCCAGAGTGTATTGCATCTCTATGGAGGGTTAGTGCTTTTAGTACGCCCAGAAATAGCATTTAGTTAGTGTAATGCATTTATTTCTGGAGAGAAACCATACAGCTGAGGCAGGTTTTGTGGCAGATTAACAGTTACAAGCACTGCAAAACAGTAGGGGCTTTTGTTTTGTTTTGTTTTTGTCACAGGACTCCTTACTCACCAAAGGCCACTCTTCCAGTCTGCAAATCTCTGCCCCCCCCCCGTAAACAGGCTTCCAGTAAGTGTGGTCCTTCAGGCCTGCGGCTTGAATTACCACATGAATTGGGGGCATGATGATCCTAGGGTGCTACAGCTGCTTTGACAAGTGCTGGGTAGGAAAGGAGCAGCGTTTGGGCCTATGGCACTGCAGTGATGAGAGACGTATAAATGCCAGCAATGCTATTTAGCATTTCTCAAGCAAGAGAATGGGCCAGCAGATACATCATGGATCCTAGCCAAGAATGTAGGGGGACATGTTGTTAACTTGCTGGTGGCTGCTGTAGCCAAGAAACCGAGTAGCCATGTAGGGACTCTGGCGGGCGGGAGAGAGAGCACATGTAGAAATAAGGCTTCTCACTCAACAAATTCTGCTGTTTGTATGCAGAAGAGAGGTATTTTTGCAAGCGAGGACTTAGAAACAAGATGAAATCTTCCCACTTCCATCGCTGAGGCAGTTAGCGACAAGCACATGGTGAACGGCTCATATTCTGGTGCAAGTATCATGAAAATAACTGAACGCACATGGAAAATTTAGCATTGCATTAATCAGGAAGCCACGACTTTGTGGACTGACATGATGGAAAAGATGTTCTAAGGGTTTAGTGGTGTAATATAGCCCTCTGGGTATTATCCTCACTTCATGGATTCGCTGCAGGTTGAGACATCTCTACTAAGAGACACAACTGGTGTTTTATGTATATAGGAAGTATATAATAATCCCAGGTATTCGTGTTCATCTAGCAACATACGGAAACTTTGACGAGGATTGTGATGTGAGGTGATAGGAATATCCTCCCAGACACCAGCCTTCTGTTTACTTAACTGCTCACCTGAAACAGTAGAGAATTTTCTGTTCCTTTTCCATGACATTTTAAAAGATGCAGAGAGCTGAAGGCAAGTGTTTTGTTCCATCTCTGAGGTAGCCACAGTTTGGTGGTAGTTGAAGTAATGACTATATATAGTCACTAAAGTGCCTTTGGATAGTTCTGGAGAACAGCAGCTTTATAAATTTAAGGTATTATTATTATTAAGGTATTATTGTAAGTTTGCCGCAAGTTGTAACAAGACTGCAAAAATTACCTTGGAGCACCTAATACTGGCACAGTTGCACAGTTTAAAGTTCTCTTTCTGTCAATATTGTGTTAATTTTATGTGGTGCTTTTGATTAAACAAACTAATCTGGAACAATTTCAGTAGTTGATTTTCTAAATAGAAAAGGCACTAATAACTGAGCATCAAGTTGCACCCCTCTGGCAGCCACAGAAAGGAAAATCCTTTATGAGCAAATCAGATGTGGTCACACTGAGTCCTAAACACTGCTCAGCTACCGTCATGCTGATTTAATCAATCCTCATGAGGTAGAAAAGCTAGAAAGTATAGAATAATATGCCTGATGATAAGATATTTTAATGAAATACATTGGGATAATTCAGTGGGGAATGAAAGTACTGTGCATAAAAGTGAGTCAGAAAGCACAAAAAATGCCAAACACATCAGAACACGTGCACAATAGCAAGCAATGATTGAGCACCCCTAAACTCCACTTCACAGGTAAAGGGATTACTTGGAGGCAATTTGGCTGTGAATCGGCACGGGCAGGAGGGCACAGCTGAAATCTGCGCAAGAGTGAAATTGTGGCTGTAGGTCAGGAATCGATGGTGATGGGTCTTCCTGTGGTCGCTGCATCTCACTGCTTCCTCGGAGAGCTTGCAAAGAGCACTTTGCAGAGCCGGGAGGTGTATGTGCAGCTTATATCTCACAGATGCAAGTGTCTATGCTGGCTGTGGAGACTGAAATAGGGTCCTTAGTATCTAAGCAAGAACCACTGGTCCGAGCTAAAAAGAGTGTCTTTGTAAGCTAAGGCTGGCCTTAGCCGATATATTGGCCTCTGTGGATCGGCAGTACAACAGATAGATCATCTTTCTTCAGGTATGGTATTTTCAGTGTGTGGAAGGCATTTCTGCCATGAGGGTATTTTTAGTTCATGCAGAGAATGGCAGAGGGAGTCACATGGACAGCTTTGCTATTTGGGCCACAAGCTGATGGTAAAGACAAACTCTGCAGTTTGTACTTTACTCGTCTGCAAATAAGACTGAACAAAGAAAACTGGTAGGTAAAGGTACAGCCAAGATGCATCTTTAGGTAATAAGGGCTCAGGTGGACTTCAGGTGACATTCCTGTAGCCACACAAGTCTGGCTATAGCGAGTACTTGAAGGCACTTAGAGAAACTCCTTATGCATTGGATGTGTTTATGATTAAGACTTGCAGCCATGTTGTAATTGTCCTATTCCATCATGTACTACCAGAGGCATTGCTGACAGCTTCACAACATCAACTTGTAAAATGAAAAAAACAATATAGAAAAAGGTTAAATATATATTTATGTGTGTGTATATACGTGTGTGTGTGTGTGTATATATATATATATATATATATATATATATACACACACAAATTATGTGGCCTAATAAAATACAAAGCAATAACGATAATACAAAACAAGTCTTGAACTGATGCTGAATTCCCATACATTAATTAAACCAAATGGAGCTCTAGTCCATAGGTTTTCTGAAGCAGGAAATTTTTTCTCAGAATGCACTCAGGGAGCAGATCTCTTGAGTAGGAAGGTGCAATTTTTACACAGTCACTGTTCAGACCATCGCCACACTTTAAGACAAAAATAGAAAATATATTTTAGAACTTGTTAAACTAAAAAAAAAAAAAAAAAAAAGAAAGAAAGAAAGAAAGAAAGAAAAGAAAAACCTCCAGTAGAACTTTGCATTCTCTGACTTTTCAGACTTTCAGGTCTGCTCTCCTGATTACACATTTTCTAGCTGATGACATGCCATCAGCTAAAGATGGATTTTAAACACAAGTCATGTCAAAAGTTTCATTTAACCTCTTCAATATAACAAGCTGCTGATGGTTTACATTTCTGACAGTAAAGGTAAATTAATCTGTGATGGAGGTTTGGAAGGGGGAGAGAAGATTTGCAAAGAGTGAGGAAGAAGTAAAATGGTTACTGGTGAAGGCACTGGACATCTTCTGGAGACTAGTGAGTGGTGGGTGGGATGTGGGTGTGGTGATATTTCTAGATCTGTATCTATATGTAAGTATATCACACTCAGTATGTGTATGTATGTGTGGTTTTTAAATAAAAATAGTTTTCCATTATACTGTGCAAGTTTGACATTTGATGAGGTAGAATATTTCCAGATGGGTTGGATTTCAGAGAATAGGGAGTAGGTTATGATTTGTCTAATGAAATGTTAATTTTTTGGCAGACGGAGAGGTTTAGGGTAAATCAGTTAAACCCAAAGATGATTAAAAAGGGATTTGTGAAACTTTGGAGTAGTAATTAGTATTAATTGAGGCCATCGTTATTTTATATGATAAAGGTAGTATGCATGCGTAGTTGGACAATAAAAAAGAAAGGCTAGGCTTGTCTTCCTTCTTTCTGGGGGATGTAACAAGTTTGGGCAGGAGCTCTTGTTAGTAAGCAACCCCAAGAGACATAACACTGTAAAACCTTGACACAAGAAAATTCAGTCAGGAGACAGTTGATTTCTCAGTTGGGAGGTACTTTGGGAAGAGATGGCATCTTGCCGTCTCCACCAGGACTTGGTAATAATTCTCACTATTCATGAACAGATGTCTTTGGTTAGATTCCCTAGGTGCATCTGAATTCATTAAAGGATCTAGGGAATCAAGATATTAATTCTGAATTATTACATATTATAGATTTTATTTTCTGGAAAAATGGGAACATGGCAAAAAGAGGTTGTAGTGAAGATAGTAAATGATGTTGAGATAGTATTATCACAGAATCAAATGCTATTATGCCATTCCAGGCTATATTGTAGCTTTTTTTTTGCTGTAATTGCACTGGCTATCAAAAATAATTTGGTGAAAGAGTGAATTTTAAATTCTTTGTGCTGTGAGACCTAAAGTCTGTAGTTAGAATGATATTTGTCCTCATCTTCAGCTAGCATTAAGCATGATTGCTCTGTTGAAATCGGTCTAGGCATACCAATTTACACCAGATGAGGATCTGACTGGTTAGGCTAAAGCATCCTGTGACTGCAAGTTTAGCTATATTGTGTCTAAATAGTAAGGACTGAGCTAAGTGGACTACTTGGCTTCTGCTATCGTATATGAGTTGTTCTCAGTGATCAGTATTTATGTCTTTACTGGAGTACCAGAGGGTGGATGTAAATTCCCTGTGCTTTTTAAGAACCACCTGAAAGTCTTCCTTTGCCAGGTAGTTCAGGGAAGTTTGCTCAGTTTCAGAGTATTCCCTCCAGTCAAAAGCTTTGCAGATTCTCATGACTAAACTCTATCCCAGTTGGGGATCGAGTTATTGGTTGCATAAGAGATGTGATTTTTTGCCACTGGGAGCTTGGCAAAAGAGGAAATTTCATCAGCTAAAATTTGTAAACTACTTTGACATAGTCGGATGGAAGGAAACCTGGATGAGAATAAAAATGCCAACTATTGAAGTTTGTTGCTGAGTTTTCCATCTTCAAATCTATATTTACAGGATTTCTTCACATCTCTTTCATTATCGCCTTCCAGTTTCATTCCTTTATCTTTCTCCCCTTCCCCCCCGCCTTTTTTTTTCTTTTCGGGTACAGATGGTACTTCTGTCGTGTTTCTGGTCGCCCAAGGTTTTGCTAAAGTGAAGCAGGGCCAGGTCACTTCAATAGGTCTTACAGGTACACTCAGTTTCAGTTTGCTACTTCAGTTTGCGTTCTAAAGACAGCAAATACTCATTTTCCTGTGTGATATTGATATTTCTCAGTTCAGGGTCAGCTCAAAGGATGCTATTTTTCCAATCTCTTTTTCCAATATATTTATACTTTCTCTGCTTTAATTTTCCTTCTATTTGTTCCTCTCCCGTTATTTTGCTGTGCATTTATATGAATAGTATCTTCTACATATGGCTTTGCCAGTGAGATAGCTTGAGTGTGATGCAGATGATGGGCAAAGAATGCTCATCTGGAGTACTGCTGCTTGTTCTAATAGAAGCACATCTTGCAAAGCCCTTTTGGCTCTCTTCTTCTGATATGTCCACCAACATGATCATGATTTATCGTTGTGAGGAAAAAAATAACAAAAATGCCAAGTCTGCATTTCTTGACTAAGCACTTGAAAAATTCCAAACTGGATACTTTTTTAGCTCGTATACCGATAATCAATGCAGTACAAGATTTCTTTCTTTCTTTCTTTTTCTTTCTTTTTTTCTTTCTTTTATTCTTTCTTTTTTTTTCTTTCTTTCATTCTTTCTTTCTTTTTTTTCCCTTGGTAATTTTACATAGGTTCCAGAATTGCAGAACTTTTTAATGCACAAAAATGTATAAAAATTGCCTGGATGGACATCTTTTCCGAAGTTGGTGTATGCTTTATTTTTCTCTTAGCCCCCAACATATGTTTTAAGCCAGTCCTGATAATGTTTTCCAGTGGTATTCATCTGTTACATTTGTAGAGAGTTTCTTGGTGTAATTGTAATGCAGAAGTTGTCTGTAGCCCTGTGATATGTGCATAATTGTCCCTTTCCACTGTAACCAACAGCACCCCTTGTCAGCAGGATTGATGGTAATGTTTTGGTTCCTTTTTTAATAATTAATTGCTGTTCCTTCCAACAACAGGGGATTCAAGTGGAGCTTTTGTTGTTCTAAATTTGAAATCTTAAGTCTGTGGAGATGTTTCCAGGAGGTATTTTCTCCGGTTCAACATATACTCTAACCACAGGTGTTGTATCATCAAAGAAAGAACCCATATGCTAATTTAAAAATAACAGGCCTGTTTATTGTTACAGTGCATCATCATCAAAGAAAACAACAACAACCACCTGTCTTTTGCTGTATAATTAAATTGATGGGTCTTTATTTCTGTGCTAAATGATATGGTAATATATGGATATGGAGAATAAGAGAAATTATCCTTTTTAACTTTTGAGGTGTTTGCAACATTGTTTAAAACATCTTCTTAAAATTAGGATGTTCCAAAAAATCTGCCATTAATAAGGTGCTTTTCCTGGTGTTGTAATGTTTCCTTTAGCACTTTTTACCACCTAGGAAACTCATCTTTCCATAGCTTTGAATAGCCATGCATTCTAACTTTTTTTTTCTGTGGTCTTTAGTGATTCATTCTGGTTCATTTTTATCTTTTTCATTGCCACTCTGAAAGGCTCACTTGCGTCAACTTTCTCCAAGCCTCTCCAAGCTGAACACCAAAGCTGATCCGTATCACAACCAGGTCCAAGGCCTCCCTTTCTGTCCCATTACTGAGGTCTAACCAGCCCAGCTGCTCTCATGCGATGGCACGTTGCTAGCACGACCCATTCTGTACACAGTGAAAAACTGATCTTTCGTTCAATACAGCATGACACCAGCCTTCCTTCCTGCCAAGCGCTACCATCTCATACTTTGAATGTTGACTTTCTAGTAAAGGAATCAGTCATGGAATCTCTATGTACAGAAGTTTATTTACACGTATATATATACCAGCTCTGGAATAGGCTGGCCAAACCTTCATGGCCAACTTTTCTTCTGACTGACCAGGTTTCCTACTAAAGCCCAATTCTTAAAGCACATGCCTTCTCCTAGAGTAATTTTAATTGCAGAATAAATTATAATGTTGTTTTTACAGAACAGTCTTTCTTTGGAAACTCTTTTGACACAAAAACTTGCATAACTTGTTTTCTTAGATGAGTAATCTGGATTGTGTTTTGTTCTGAAGGCCAGTCCTAAACCCCTTTTGGTATCCACTAGACCTGCCGACACAGGCATAAGAATGTGTTGGGCTGCAGGAATGTGTCATGTGCAACTTGTCATGTAAAACATGGCTCACAAAGAATTTGGGGCATTAAGAATTTAAAGTCTTTTTGGCAAATCAGTAACTTTTAAATAAGAATTATGGATTTCTGCTCAAAAGTTAGTGTCCTACTTTTTAATGATGACCATTTGATATGTCCTCATTTAAATATTTCAGTCCAATCAAAGAAGAAAGGTGTACCAAGTTTGCTGAAGGTCTCTGCATCTGTTCTTGGAGGCACAAAGGAGAACCTTTACCTTACCTCTCTGAAATTGCCTCTTCCAGAATTCAGTACCTCTTCTTTCCTTTTCTCTTTTTTCTTTTTCCGCTAGACTTTTTATCACTCATACACCTTCCTGTTGTCTCTACCTCTTAAAACAAGAAAAATGCGTCTGTCTACAAAGTGTGCCTTCTGGGCAGAAGTGCTACCATGAGGTAGTGGGTTGATATCTTCATCTTAACAGTTGTGGGCTTAATATTCTGAGTGCCGTGGTTTGTTTTCAAGTTGAGTTGCTGAAGATTTATGAAGCAGATGTTTTTTACTGCAAGGTAGTTAGAAAGATGCATTTTCTTCAATGGGCTGCTGTGAATGAATTAATGCCAGGCATTAATTTTTTTCTCTGGGTGTTCTGTGGCCAATGTTTAAAGCTTTGTTTATAAAGTTGGCAGTGTGAACTTTGGACTTATTATATCTTATTAGTTCAGGTGTTATAGCTGAACAATAAAAGCGTGTGGTTTTGTGTAAAGGAACCAATATATAAGTTAAATCCTTTCCAAATATGCAGAAGAGATAGTCTGCAGAAACCATGCTAGTCACTGCTTTTGTTTAATGAGTATTGCAGTAAACCTGACACAGTCCTTTCCACGTGCATGTCCAAGCCACAGATTAGCTCTGCTAACCTGCTTGGGTTTGATTGATCGTCGGTGTGAAGCTGCTTTACACTGCCATTGGTAACATCCCAAATGCTGTCTTGCAAAGTGTTTAATTTTGCAGTGCAGTTCCTCCTCCGGCTTACGGTCTGCACCTGACTGTGCTGTCAAGTCTCTTCGGTACTTTTCTCTAGGTCTCTGTTCCGTAGACTTATTTCTAATCATCCATAAATAGACTCGTCTGTGTTAGGTCTGTACATCTGAGTATGAGAAGCCACATGACAGCACGCCTCACTTGTTGGAGCAACAGCAGATCTGGGGAGAAAACTTGGCTTCTTGGGAGTCGATGGAAAATTCTCATAGAATTAAATACATCGAAAATCTCTGACAGCTTTTTCTCCAGACTCAGACATAGATTCCTTGTGTGGGTCGAGGTGAGGTACACAGTCTTGGTTTCGCCTTCTTCAAAGAAAAGGACTAGTAGTACTCTGTTCTGTGACAGCTTTTGGATCCTGGAAGTGTAAGAATCTGAAAAAAGTATTTCATTTATTTTTTCTATTAACATGTGCGATGCAGTTTGTTTTGCCTTACTGAATAGTGGCTTTATTTCATGACAAATAAGCACAAATTAGCTGTTTTATCTGATCAAGTATGCATGGTATAGTAGATATATACAATTATTTAGGGATAAGACATTAAGACCAGTTAATTGAGGCTGTAATGAACATGTGTCGAAGTGTTTACAGGATCAGTACATACATTTCACTGTACAGTAGGGATAAGAAATAATTTTCAATAAATAATTTGACAGTTTTAGCTCTTTTTTTTCAGTTTCATGGCTTCAAGGAATAAAGTGCATAACTCCTACATTTATTGAAGATGATTGAGGGAAACATGTAATGTAAAAATATTTTTCCCATTATATTTGGTCATTGAAACCTTTTATTTTCACTGATGTTTTTCCTTTTAGAAAAAATAATGATGAAAATGTTCTTGTTAGAAATTGGAATGTTTCAAAAGCAATTCTTTAAAGCTTTGAGAAGTCTTAAGGAATTAAGCTGGCCAAGTACAATTGAAGACAAAATCTAAAGAAATGAAAAATAAAAACAAGGCTATGAATCACAGTCAATAGAATAGAGCTATAAATGTTTGCAACTAAGGGTGTATATAATTTTTTTTCCCAAGAAGGCTAAAATTGTGACTATATTTTTTTGCTAGCTTTCAAATGTGATTTAAAATACCTTTGCAGATTGTGAGCATATATAGACATAGTTCATATTGTGTTGCCTATTTCCATAGGCTGCAGGTCTTGTAGGGGTCCCAAGGGGTCATCTGGTCCATCTCTCTGCTTTAAGGCAAGATCTTTAAGGAAGTATCTGTCAAGTCTAACGGATACTTGTCTAATTTGTTCTTCAAGACCTCCAGTGACAGATACTCTCCTTCCTCCCCAAACAATCTATTCCAGTGCTTTGTTAGCCTCATTGCATGGTAATTTTCCCTAATGTTTAACCTTAATCTTCGTTGCTGCAATTTAACCCCATTACTGCTTCTCCTATCTGCCATGGTCGTCAAAAATGGATTCATCCCTCCTCCTTTCAGCAACTTTTTGTGTGTTCAAAGGCTGTTCTCTTATGCCCTTTTTGACTTGTTGTCTTAAAGCTAAGCTACCTTAGTTTGTTTGTTTTCTCAGAGATCCTCATGGTTTCCATTCTTGGGATGACTCTCTGGATTGCATACAGGTGGCTCTTTCTCAAAATATATTTCTCAAGTTTCCGGGTCTTGTTTCGTGTAGCTAAGGAGGCCCTGATCCTATGAAGTCTTGCAGAATGAAGGGTACTTAAGTTAGTAGGAAGAATGGGTGAAAAGCTGAGGTTCTGTGCAAGTCTCTGGACAGGCTTTCCAGTCCTGGAAAGCCACGTACCATTCACTTGTGCAGGTTGCTCCTTGCATGTGGCGCAGAGGGTGCTTTGTGTTTTGCTCCTCTGCAGCCCTAGGTGTCAGCTGCTAGGGGCTCCAGAGGTGGTCTCTATCTCCCTGCTTATATTTCTACATACCTTCTGCGTACCTATGTGCTTCACGCCGTGCTGTGGTGTTATTTTCTGCCCTCTTCTGTGGCCTGGCATATGGACCTGAAATAGAAACTTACGGGTATATGCAAATGTTTTAATGATGCCATTTGCATATCTGGAAATGATTTACAAAACGCTGCACATGGAGCTGCTTAAAACTTGGCACCAATAGTTTGTACAGGATCATGGCTCAACACAACAGAAACTGAATATTCAACTGGTTTTTGCCAGCTCTCACAAAGAAGCAATGCAGTTTTGGCGACTGCTGAAGCAAGTCTGTCAGTGAAGGAAGAAGCCTGAGTCCTTACACAATTTTCAACCCTGCCCAAGGGGAAAACATCCTGTGATTTACTGCCTTTCTCTACTTTTCTGCCTCTTCAGGAAGAACAGCCAATTACAGTTGGTACTGGCAGTGGGAAACACTCCTCTGCACACCCTTGGGAGTGCAGACAAGGAATTCTTGGATGGTGAGCAGCTGATGCCTGTTCGATGAGTAGGTAGGGGCTGAGAGACCACTACTGTCCAAGCGTGTTCTGCTCTTTTGCCAGCTCCCTTTCTTCACCAGAAGGTTTGGGGATGGGGAAGAGGAGGCAAAGAATGCCTGCAGTTGCCTTTTCCTTTCCAATCAGCCTGAGAGGCCCCTCAGCTGGGAATCAAATTCATCTCTCCAATATCTATTTAGAAGAGCTGGTAATTTCAAAACTGTTGAAGAGAGGCAAGTATGTACTTTTTTTCCCCTATCTTTAGAACTGGCAAAAGTGCCTTGCCAGTTCTCTTTCCTTTATTTTGGATTGAATTTTGATTTCTGTTTGTTTGTGCTAATAACAAATGAGGGCACAAATACTTTTGCAGAGTCCATAACAGGCAGGTTGCCACAGACAAATCAAAATCTGCTCTCAAAATCACTCTATGTAAGTGGGCAATAGGTACGTATCAGATGAGTTTAGTAGGGACAGAGTTCAAAACAAACAAAAAGTGGTATTTTTTTGACATAGGAGATGCTCCTTGCAAAAGAACACCGTTACTGCTAAAAATTTGCGGGAGTCCAAGTGGAGACCAGACAAGTTCATGGAAGAGAAATCCACTAGATGACATTAAATACAAAGAAATCACGTTTGAGTAAGAAAGGTCCTAAGCTGAAAAGTGTTTAAGGCCAGGAGAAAGTATTATAAGCTTGTCCTGTTATCCCACTCTTCTCTAGGCATCTGCTTATGCCTGCTGTCAGAGGCAGGATCCAGAATGAGATGGACCTTTGTAAAGGCCCAGCGCAGCCATTTTTGTGACTCCTTAACGTTTTTTGCCATCAGACAGTGGAAGTTATATGCCATCTTACAGGAAAAGGAAAGAGAAATACAACATTGTATGGAATAGCATGTTTGGACGTGATGAAAATACCCCTTCTCCCAAATGGCCTTTGTTATGGGAGTGTAAGAGTGTAGCTGAGGGCTTCTGCATACTAAATCACAGGTCTGTCGCCTACTTATGTCAAGAAACAAGTGGTTATAGCAGATGAGGGAAGGAAACAGTAAGACAGGGTATCTTGCGGTGCACTGGTTTCTGAGCCATTGCCAAGCATTTTGTTGGCTTCATATGGAGAAAAAAAATGTTTTAAGCATTTTAAAGAGAGAAGAGAAACCAGTTCAGGGCTTGATCCCTCAGCTGCTAAAGCCTGTTCTTCCCTGAAATAGTTACCTGTTTCACCCTATTCACAGTGTTCTGTATACTGCCTGCAACTCTGTGTCTTCAGGATGCAGTGATACAATAGGGTATGAAAGGCTGAATATTTTCGCTAAAAGCAGAAAGGAATGTCCTGCTGCAAAAGACAAAATCATTCTCTGGACTGTCCTCACTCCAGACAATGCACAACCAACATACTGCTTACAGTACGTTTTGTCAATGTTCTGCTAACATTGCATGTACTTTATATTTTCTTTGCAATTGCATAAATAGCATATAGGAAAAGGGAGACTATTTAGGGAAAATACTAATTAAAACGAACAATAGAAAATAGGAGATCTTATGTTTCTAAAATTAGAGGCTGGTTATGCAGTAATAAAAAGCTCTGTCATTATTAGTTTGCAGTCCCTCCTTTCTCTTGCCTGACATACACCATATCACTGTTATCCATGGTTCGCCTGTCTAAACATGGTTTCTTTCCAACGCTCTACATTGTTTGCTAGCCCTTGTTACAAAAGCACTGCGGCTCTGGGCTTATCTGGCAAAAGAAAATCAGGAGAAATATTCTTTGTAAACAAATGAATTTTCTGAAGGAATAAAAGGAAAGTTAACAAAGGTACTTTCATGCACTTCCTGCTAGATATTACTTGTTGGCCTCTGGTAATTTCAGAAACCTAGAAGCATGGATCAAGATTTTAATTCTTAATAATTAGTAACTGTTTTGATGATTTTGTTGGCTTTGTTAAGAACATGATTGTTTAACTTAAAGGGAAAGTTTGATTTCCATCTTGGAATAAAGTGAATAATTATTACATGCAGGCGGTTGAAGCTGCATCTGTGAGAAAGGCAAAAGAATTTTAGCCTGTATGAGTGAAAGCATAGATTTTGAGTTAATTCAAGTAACAACAGTCTACAGTCCAGGCTAATGAGCAAGTTTAGGATTTTTGCATCTAGCTTTAGGATTTTGCACCATAAAACATAGAGATGGTTTTTAGTTTTGATTCCTTAGCCTACATAGTGGCTAACTATTTTTGGCTTGTGGGCTGGTGGTGAGAGCAGGCTTATTCAATACCAAAAAACAAAACAAAACAACAAGATAGCAAGAATCATCTTTTCGTAGTGCAGGTAGTATGTTTACAGACTGCCTTAGCTTCCTCCTCCTTGAATGATCAACTCTTCCAGAAAGGCCAGCCATCATGAGATCCATCCTCCTGGCCTTCAGCCAGGCTTCAAAATACTCAGTAATGAGCCCTACGTGTGCTAAAACCACCTTATGTTGTTACTTGACTCTGAAATTAGGTTGTTGATCACTGGATTGTGTTTTGGATCAATCTGAAAGGCACTAGACTAACTGAAGTCACGTTGTATTGCCATTGTTTCATTTCATTGTTGTCTGGAGCAAAAAACAACCTCTACGAAAGGTGAAAAGGGGATACAGAAGGTGTAGGAATTTGTGTTGACTCAAGGGACTGTAATTGGGGAAACAGAGAGAGGAAGAGAATAAAATTCCCAGGGAAAAAAATAAATACAAAGGAGGAGCAGGAAAGAAAAAGGCATGAAAAGCCATAAAAATCCAGTGCTGTCAGCTGAAAATTGGGGCGATTCTGTCATATTAATGACAGGAAACCATACGTCTATTGGCTTTCACTGACAAAGCTCCAAGCAGCTGCTGTGGAAGGAAGGTGACTCGAGCATGAGTGAAAATATCTAAGACATTGTGCAGTTATTTGGTGCAGAGAGAATTTAGTGAGGATTTGTCTGTCATTATCATATCCTCTGTTGAACGTGTGTTGCCCTTGGCAATAGGTATTCAGTAACTAATTTAGCTTTTTTTGTTGTTCAGTAGCAAAATTTCATTCAGTTGGTTCACAGTAGCTGTAATTTTAAGAACAAAGTTAAAAACAAGGAAAAAAAAATCCCTGGATTATAAAATAGAATTTATAAAACATTTATTTCAGCTCTTGGTGCTTCCTGTCACCTGTGGCATCTAAAATACAGTTGCAAGTAGATTGCTTGCTAATTGCTTTACTAGATCTCACCTCCTGTTTGCAATCATAGCTACCTATTAAGGGGAGGCGGTGATTGCAGCCAGAGCTTTCTGTTTTACTAAAATAAATTGAAACTGAGTTAATAGTAGTTTCTTCTGGGTATTACTTTTATAGACCCAAAGTATACAACTAAGGAAATATCAGTAGACATCGGTGTACACTTGATTCTCACTTTGGAGCGAGGCTGTTGACTGCTATATGTCAAGTGTGCCAAGTGTAGTTGTGTAGTATTTCAGATAACGGAAAACACACAACTTTCTAAAAAATAACATGGCTGTGACACCTGAAAAGAGAACATGGGAGTAAATTTTTTCCTAAAAATATGGTAGGACATTTGGACATCTACACAAGTTCTTCCGAAAGCCTCATGTGGAAGACTATGCATAGTAGATTGTGTGGGGCTTAATTTATGTAAGTTGAAGCAGAACTCGTTTGACCCTGCCGAGATTCAACCCCATGGCTGTACTTCCAACCCAGTGCTTGGGTTGTTCAGATATTCCTTCCATTGTATTTACCACTTCACCAGTGCAAGATTATATAACAAACTGAATAAGTTTAAACACTGTACTGAAGTCTTCAACCCATATTTAAAGCCTTAAGTGAATGACAGTAAAATCTTCTATGAGTGTAAAACTCAGACAGCTTTCACTAAGCCCATCTGTGCTGACTCAGAGGGTAAACTTGGAATAAGCAGTGCATGGTGTGATTCTGAACTTTTCGTGATCACACACTAAGTTTTGTAGACTTTAAAAACTCCTCAGAACTTTAGAAAAAACACACCAATCTGAAATTTCTGGGAACATACTTATCTCCCTTTACAACACCAACTTCAAAATCTGTGCTAATCAGAAGCTACTGCGTTAGTGAAAAATGCTGGTTTTTCCTGAGTTTTGCTAAATTCTGTTTTGGTACAAGTGTAGATCTGTGAACTTCAGTAGAGCAAGTAACAGACTAGTAGAGAATGAACCCTAAATGAGAAGGGACTCAAGCTATGGACTTTGACTTACTAAGTTGCACTGAACTAGGAGCTGGGAGTACCTTTTGCCTTCGGTGTGACTCTATATGGTGGCCCCTTCTATAGTTTGTCCATCTGGGTTTTATGGGCTCTTTGGGACAATAGTTATTTCATGTGAACCTAGAACCTCTTTTCCAAGACATTGTGCAGACCTCAGGGGAAGCCTCTATCATGTGCAAATCTGGGGTGCTGAGCAACCTCAGCCTCAACAGGGTTAGGCTAAAATGAGTGGAAGGGCAGGATGAGCCATCGCCTTGAATGTTGGCAGGAACATTGGCGCTTCTCGGGGAAGTGAGTAGTGCTGCCTCCTCCCACCAGACGGCCTCGGAGAGATGTGCAGAGAGCAGCTAGGAGGAGAACAGGACATTACATTTTGGAGACTGTCCTCCAGCTTGTCTTTGACTTGGCTTCTTCAATGCGTTCGTCCTTCTGAAGCTGTTGCTGACTTCCTCTCCTCTACCCATTTGTTCCTTGTAGCTTATTCACTCCTCTTCTGCCTTCTTGTTTTATCCTCCTTCCCCAAATGATTTTAGAAAATACAGAACATTAAAGTTATTTGAAAGAGATGATGGGTTTCAGAGTTAAACAACACTGAAAAAAAAGTTCTTTCCCTTCATTTAGTATCTTTAAAGAAGTAATAAGTAACACGGCAGGATACAGTTGTAATAATATGACCAACTCTTAGGTATTTGAAGCTTTATTCCTTGGCCTCCTGCCTTTCCCGATCACCATAAGCCACGCATGAGCTGTTACTTTTACTGTACATAATTTCTAGTATCCTTCGAGATCCAATCACTCTACTGATAAAGTGATTTTCTGATTATTTTGGCCATGCTTACATAGCTGTTTGTGTATGTGTGGATGTAATTTATCTGTTTATTATAATTCTAGTAATGAAAAGAACGTGAAATGCTATTATAAAGCTCAGCATGGTAATCAGTTTGTTGTTATTGCTGGTCATGACAATCGTTTTAAAGTCTCCATTTTGCTAATGGCACACCTTAAATTTTCCAAGCTGGATGGAATTTAGTCGTGACTTTAATGAAGATGTGTGGTGGTAGAACAGGACAACTAGGCCGCAGTTCAACAAAGCACTTACGTGTGTGAATAACTTTAGTCGTGTGAGTAGATCTATAAATTTCGAATAGACAATTCCCACTTACAAGTTTAAGCAGGTATGTTAGCTTTTATGCTGAGGATTGGAGTCTTTATTCTGACTTATAAAATCTAAGATTTGTGGGATCTCTGCAAATAAGGTGATCGTAACTTGTGTCAACAAGAAGCAGACATATCTGTCTGGAGTAGCATACAAAAGATAAAAAAGATGTTTTGTTTTTTAAATCGTGCCTCCATACCAAACGCAAATTAAACAACAGAGCAATATAGAGTCAAAGGATAATGGATATATAGCTGTTTGGAGCAAATACTGCTTCTAGGAAAACCATCATAAAATTAGTTTTGTGATTTGCTCAGTAGTAGCAATGGGAACAATTCCTCAGTCAGTGGTCAAACATGTTTTCTAGCATTGGATACAAGCTAGGAAAAGTATTGAATTTTTCACTAATTAGCCTTTTTTCCTACAAAACTGCCCCTTAATAACTTCCCTTCATGTCCAGTGCATAAAGGTATCTGTGTATATGAATTTAATTCATATGCCAGTGATGTTTTATATATTGTCTTGTCTGCATCTCATTACTGTCATTAATAAGCACTCCAATACATCTTGTTACAAGGTTAATTAGGACAAATCTAAAATACGTCCCCTCTTATATTGTAAATATAATATCTCCTGGCAGCACATTCCTTCTGGATGGACACAAAAGTTATGGTGTCTTATTAAAGGTTTCTGTATGGTATCATAGTGGCATTCAGTGACTACATTATGTTGTAAATGCTGTGTGGAAAACTGGCTACATATAACATAATCTAGGTGAAAGATGCATTTTCGTAGTATTGGAAGAAATCTAATTGTGTACAGCGGCTCTGTGATCTTTTAGCCATGCCTGTGGGCCAGAACGATGCATAGTTTGTGTGCAGGTCTTTTTGCTGAAAGCTAATTTCTGATTTTGAATGAATATGTTTTAATAATGACTGTTCCTTCACAATGCCCAGCCATACAAAGTTATGGGAAATTAAAAAAAAAAAAAAAAAAAAAAAAGAGAGAGAGAGGGGGGAAAAAAAACATTTTTCAAGTAAAAGATGTCTTCTTTGGGTAACTGATTAGAGCTTTGGTGCCATCATATAGAAATGTCTCGTGTCAACTTCTGTTAGAGACGTCTAATGTAATGTACTATAACAAGTATGTGAGTCACGTATATATTTTCTCTCCCTAGGACCAAGGGTTAAAACTCAGGGAGAATGGGACTTTCACAGAAACGTGCTCTCCTGTAGATCTGACTTGCACTGCCAGCCCCTCAAGCAGCAAAAGTGCAGATAAAGTCTTTGTAATGTGGCTGAAGAAGAGGGGCTGTAGAAAAGAGGGCATTTCGTGCTGGTCCAACAGAGTTCAATCCTTATTTTTTCTTTTGGGCATTTTAAAATCTCTGTGATGATTCACTTGATGTGGAAGGAATGCAAAAGCCTCCAGGACTCAGCCATGGTTTCAGCCATGGCTGCGCTGAAATCTCCGTTCTGTAAATGGCACAGAGTGCGCTGCTGCATGGAGAGGCCTGATAAGCGCACAGTAGTTTGCTTTTGCTCGTTAGTTGAAAGGCATTCTTTTAAGGCAAGATGCACTGGATTTTTGCTTTTATGGATAGATGTAAGATTGTAGATGTTAGTGTACAAATCTGTTAGCTGTTACTTCCTAAATCCTATTTTTACAGGGCTGGGCTGGAGACCTCTGCTAGAGAGCTCTGGCTTCTCCTCTGCCATGGGTTTTCTGGCACAATCTGCCTCTCAAGTTTTGAGCCTTGAGTTTGTCCGTTGCCTTTGTGGAAGGTTAAAAGCTTCCATGGTGTCTGAGAGTTGTGTTTATGCTGAAGGAATCATCCTCACAGAGAGATTTATGTCTTGTACTAGGATGAAACTAAATCCCCTCCAAGATCTGTGCCAAGACTAATATGCCAACTAAGTTCCTCCAAAAGAGGGCTGTGCTGGCTTTTACTTTCTCTTCGCAGATTTGAATTTCAATTTTTGTTTCCTTCAGTCAGGAGATCACTTTGAAACAAATTCTTTATTATAAGCAACACGGAACTGGGGACAGGATCAGAAATCCTGAACCAAGTCCAGGTTCGTATTACTTAAATGGCCTGCATCTTTGTATTATGGCCCAGACTTTCTGTTGAGTTTATCGTGTGGATATTGGAACACTGTGACTTGAGTTTATCTCAAGTTCAGTCAACATTTTGTTTATGCCACAGTCTACTTGGAATACAAGGAAGAAAGACTCCCATAATGTTGTTGCCATGCGAGGCACAGAAACACTGTTCATGTTCTCAATCCAAGGAAAGTGAGAATGTATTAAAGAAAATGTTAAATTCCAGCTACTCATTAGCACAGCAAGTTCAACCATTTTCCCCTGGCATATACTGTAAGGTCTTGCATCCCCAAGCATCAGCTAAGTTGCTTAGGAAGGCTGCGTAGCTTAGTCCCAGTTTAATTGATACAGTATTGTTACTTCAAACACACCATATTAGTGGGATGTTATCTCTGCTGTTGTGTTTGTACCAGACCCTAGGCAACAATTAATTTTGTCATGCCAACAAATATTTAATTTGATTTCTAATGTGCCATTGCCATAACAACTTGGATAAATATATTTTAATAAAATCCATAGATTAGTTTTTTAAAGGCGGTGAGTTAATAAGAATCTGCAACAAAAAATAGTACTATTTTCTGACATTGTTCAGTGGAACCATATACAAGTCATGACTGAAAAGATAGTGACATAAGAACTGGTACTATTCTACGAAGCAAAGCTGCATGGGGCAGCCAAGTTCCAATCTCCTGCAGTGCTGAAGGGGATTTCATGTGTCTCAGGACCTACTTTGGTGCTTGTATATGTTGAACCTTATCAGTCCCCTTCATTAGTGGCACTGACTGATACATGTTGATGACCAGCTAAATAAGTCTTCTTTAATTAGATTCATTCTTCTAAAGAACCAAATGAAACTTATTATCATTATTATAAAAAATATCATATGATTTCATTTTAGAAACAGTCTGCAAGTAGCACTCTTTACTGCTAACAGTAAGTAAGTGTTTTAACAAAATAAGGTCTAAAAATCCTTATCATGCTTGAAACCTCTCTAGCTTGGTAAGAACAAGACGAATACTAGATATCAGAGATCTCATCCTGCGAAAAGTATGCCTTAAACCAAACCCCCAAACATATCCTTTTATCTCTTGAAATCATCCAATGTACACACACATTTGTCAGCTCTGTCTGTTAGGCACTCCATAATATATTGTTAATTGCTTATTTATTGTTTAACCTTACATTTGCTCTGCAAGCCCCTAGAAAAATAAAGCTGAACTTTACTAATGTCCTATTTAGCACGGATGAAACAACCTCCATATCAGTCACTTTACTTTCAGACTAGCAGTTTTATGCACTACATAGTCATTTGTTCCCATTACTCTACTAAGAAAAAACTGTATGTTCTATTAAAAATTCTTCGCACATACGTATGTCCAAAATCTACCTGCTTTCTGATAAATTCTTCAGGATCTGTTAGAGATGCTAAAAGACTTCTAGTTTTGTGTACCAGAAGTCTTGCAGTTTTTTTTTTTTTTGTTTGTTTGTTTGTTTTTTTTTTTTTTTTTTTTTTTTTTTGATGGCCAGAATTTCCAAAAACGTCAATGCAAACTTCAGGTAGTCAACATGGTGCACAATGCTTCCAAAAGATAAATCACCCATAATCCACATGTCTGTGCAGTTGCACTGAGATTCTTACTGGCCTTCCAAAAACTGTTACTCCAAATAGGAAGAAAAAGTGTGTGTGTGGGGGGGGGGGTGGTGGTGTGTGGGGGGGGGGAGGTGGAAAGCAGCAGAACCCGAACTACCCACCCTATTGTTCTGAAATCCCTGGAGATCAAATAAAGCTGGGTTCAAGGCTGGCTGCAAGAGTGCACTGCAAGATGCCAGGTTAGTCCTTAAGAATAGAACCATTAAATGGTTCCCCAGTCAACTAATACAGTCACATCTTTTCACTCCTTTTATTCTTCCAGACCCCGAACAGACTGGGTAACAGACAAAGTACAAACATCTCCAGAAGGTATCTTAGCAAGTTAAATAACTTATTTTCTGATCCTTCTGTGCTGGTTCATTCACTGGCTTTGCAGAATCTTCTGGATCGATCTGTCTGCAGTATGTCTAGGGTTGCTCCCCAGACAAGCTTTGAGAAACAAAGAGACGCTCTGTTGCTGTCTTTCATGTCTGCAAGTGTTAGTTTGGGGAAAATATGGGAACACTCATTTTCTTGAAAAGCAGAGATATTGTTAATACTTGCTCAGTGAAAGCAGCAATCAAAGTGTAATCTAACTTTAGGGCTTTTCAGACATTAAAACGAGGAATCATCTCCATAAGAATAATTCATAAAGTGTCTACCATGTGTGAAGATAACAAAGCATATTTTAATAACGCTAACACCCTGGCTGCAAAGCCTGTAAGTATTTATTTCGTTCTTTCACATAGTTATGAATTCCTTCCTAAAATTCCTGTTACCCTAAAATATATCTGAAGACACGAAGATAACCTGAGTAAGCGTGGCTCTATCCTTGCACTCCTGATTGTGCTGTAAAATTGAACTATTCAAATGTGCTTCAAAAGCTGAAACAAAATGAAAAGGAATCTAGTTTTTCTCTCATAGGTGATCCTTGTAACATCTAAAGTGTTTGAAGTCCAAACGGTTTCTGGCTAATGTGAACCAAGAAGCTCAGCAACGTTCTCCAAGCACTCCTTTCCTTAGGCAGGCATGAAATCCTTTGCAAGAATGATGTTTCTCTAATGAAAGTGAATGTTTGAGGTGGATGTCAGATGTTCCTAAATTCTCCTTGTTTGTTCACAGGCAGTGACATGGCCTCTGAGGTTTGTAAAATAGTTTTAAGGCCATGTGAATAGCTAGCGTTTCAGTTCCACTTCAGACCGGTGGAGGCTACATCAGTGTGACAAGCTGCCTAATAGGCTGCTGGGATGGAGGGACTCTGCTTTGTTGTTTTTTACTGCACTAAGGCTGCCAGTCCTCAGTGGCATAGGGAAACTTATGGGCTAGAGCACATGGGACCTAATAATATTGGTTAAACTCAACCTGTTCCCTTGAGAAGTCTTGCTGTTTGGAAGGAGTGGGCAGGCGTTGCGCTGGGGAGGAGGCAGGGTGTTCATCTTCCTTTGTCACCCAGATAACATCTCATTCTGTTTCTAGATTGCTATCCAACAAAAACAAGCATTTCTATCTATCTAATCAGTGGTGGTGGTTTGATTTTTCTCTCAGTAATAAATATCACCAGGCAATCAGCAAGAAAAAAAGAAAAAAACACAGAAAAAGAAAAAAGCATGTTTTCTCAGTCTATTTCTAAATGTACGCTTTATAATTGGCATTTAGCCTTCTGCTAACGTGAGTTCCAGGTAAACACAGTTCATATTGACCTCATCACACAATACTCCAGTGAGGAGAGGATAAAAAAAAAGAAAAAAGGTCCAGGCAGCTGTGATTTCTACCTATGTGCACAAACTAGGAGAAAGCAGGGCTTGGTGCTCTGACTGCTCTGGCCTGTAGAGCCAACGCCTCAGCCTGGTTGCCAGCTTGAATCACCTCTGGTTTTGCCTGCCTCGCACAAGCGGCCAGGCTGCACTTCAGCTGAGGGCATGGGTGCACCTCATCGCTGCGCTCAACCAGATGAAAATTCCTCGGGAGCTCAGACCGCAGCTTTGATAACAGCACATCATTGCTCTGTGCGCTGCATCCCTCCCCAAACGCCTTGCTGGACTTCCCCTACCGCAGCCCTTTTCAGGACAAACCTTGCAACCAGGGATGAGGCCTTCACTGCTGCCTCAGTACAGCAAGGGGGCAGAAGGAAAACTGCCCTCTTGTTGTCTCGTAGGCTGCCTCAGCTCTGGGATGCCTCGCTCGCTTTGGTTGCAGCTGCTTAACGCTATACGTGAGTCCTCAGGCTAACGCCCATGGTAGGAGAGATGGCAATATGCAACTGCAGAAAGCTATATGGCTTGTGCTTCGGCCGTGCTGAACACGAGCCGTCTTGGGAATTTCTCAGAATTGTCTTGGGGATCTAGCAGGTGAGACAATAGTTTGCTAGTAGACCTCTGAAACTGAGATCTTGAAAAAGTTAGGGGATGAGAGAGAAGAAAAGAGAAGAAGCAGGCTCTTTCTGCTGTAGGTTTGAAGAACATCTTACTAGTGCCTGAAGCATGGTCCTGCTGCTGCAAAAACCAGGACCTGTAACTGAATTACCTTGTGCTTTCTCAGAGTGGAATGAATTGTTACGTGCATTCAAGTTTAGCAGAGTAGTGATTTACTATTAGAATGAGCTTGGTGCCTTTGATTAAAGGTGCGTATGTTTTAGCCAAACAAGAGTCCTGTGCATTGCAGAACAGGTGAGAGGAGGCTGCATTGAACCAGATATTCCATGTTTATCCTCAGAAAACAAAACAGGTAGTTTCATTTTGCTGTAGTAAAAAGAAAATCTTATCATATATGTTCCTACCTACCAAAGTCCTTCAGACTGACTTTAGGTAATAGGAGGTTGACCTCAATCTTCCCAGTTCCTTGTGCAAACTGGAAACAGCTCCTAAACTGCTGTGACATTGGTGGAATTGAGACCAGTCAAACTGCTGTGAAAGTAGGAATTTTTCCTTGTCATTCTCAGATATGCACTTCTGTTACTGAGGTTTCTTATCAGAAAGAGCACAATAGAGCTAGAGTGTATGAAAACAAGAGCTCTAGCCAAATGTCAAAGTCACTGATAACGTGAGCTCAGTAGCAAAAACAAGATATTATAGCTTGTTTATCTTCTCATTGCGTTGTAACTGTCCCATCTGAAAAACAAAGCTCGAAAGAGCTTGAGTAAGACAGGCTCTGCTAGCAAATAACACGTAAAACATGCCAGAGAGCGGTTTTGTGCTTTGAGGGAGAAGTGTGTGTCATGAAGAGGTACAGGAGAGGCGGCAGTGGACTGCGCAGGAGGAATTGGAGATAACAGTAGTGTCCGTTGGTCTTCCCAGACACAAGTATCTTTATCTTTGGGACTCTGTTCTCTGCTCCTCTGGTGGAGCTAATGAATGTTTTGTACGCAGCTATATCTTAAGACGTTTTCTGCTTTGAATGTTTTACGAGACCAAATGTTATCTGTTTGCAAAGCAGCCCTCATCCAAAGGCTGAGGTGGAGGGAGATGTGCTGTTTGCCTTTGAAGTCGGGCCACAGATGCGAACAGAACCACGTGCTGGGTGATTTGGGGATTGTATCCAACATTGGGCTTGAGCATGTGAGTGAGATGGAAGAAGTAGGCATCTAGAGCATTATAAACCTGAAAATTTGACTTGCCTTCTACTTAGAGTGGGAGGCTGGTGGTGACAAACCATGAATTTTGCTTCTGCGGGTACCAAGAAGTGACTGAGCCTCAACCACGCGAACCATTTCTGTGCAGGTTCCCAGGGTTAGCGCTGCGAGAACGGTGGGGCGCACGCTGCAGGCGACACAATTAGAAAAGTATTTTCTTGCTAGGTCATCACACTTGATTTACTATTCTATCTGTAAGCATCTGATTTCAAACCTTTTTAAAAATCGAGTAGTAGTTTTCAAGTGTGTGTAGCGGTGAGTCACGCCATGAGCTGGCAAACCCCTCCTCTGCTGATGAGCCATGCCCAAGGAAGGCTCCGGCGCCTGGAGGAAGCTGCATCTGCCTCCTGCACCTCCGGAGCATTGCAGAGCTTTGCCGGGTGGCTTAGCGCACGCGCTCGCAGCGGCGTGCAAGGCCCCGGGCACCAGCTGGAGACCCCTCACGTTATATCTGACCAGATATTTTGCCAGCACAAATGAGTTTATTTTCTGAGACTGGTGATACAAAAACTTACAAACGTGACTGTTCTGAATGTTGCCTAAGAGCGGTGAAGCCATAAAGGCTTGTGAAGATTATTATCACCAAACAAGATCAACCATTAATTTTATTTCATTATTTTAAAAAAGATTGCATGTTTTGCTTTTTTTCCCTAATCCAAGTATATAATATTTAATTCATTTTCATGAAACAAGTTTGTAAGTGGTTTGGTTTGAGTTCCAAAAAAACAAAAAAAAAATACTCAGGATGCCATTCTGTAACAGTTGGACTGTTTTCTCTGACTAAACTGGTTTTGATGAGAGTGGATTCCTAGTGCTAGTTGAACCCCACTTCAGCTGCATCCAGAGCAAAACCCTACGCTTGTCACTGGGAAGTAGACTTGAAAATGCAGGGTACTCTCTTGCAAAGGTTTTAACAACCCCACTTGCAAGTATAAATTGCATTTAGGCATAGTGTTTGAGGAGTCATAGTGTAAGTGTATGGAACTGTAATGTAAGAGTATGGAACTGTAATATTGTAAATCTAAGACATTTTAATTTAGGGGGAATAATTAGCATATAGTGTTACACAAATATTTGTAGGCTTAGGTTATATTTATGATGATATTTTGATGAAATATTTTAGAGGCATATTTTTATCAGTGCTGATGATGTTTTATTTTACGTGTGGATTAGACATTTGGATTAATAACATTATCAAAATGTACTTGTGAAAATATATAGTAAGAAAACTGAACTGAAAGTGCCTGAGCAATATTGCTAATAGCATTTAAATTTATGTGGTTAATTTACTAACATGATGTTAAAAGTGTACAGTATGTGATTAGAGAAGAAAATCCTTCATTTCGCATGCATTCTATTTTATACAGCACAGATAGTCATTCCTCCTGTGAAGTTTATGTTGGTTGAAAGCATAAATTTTACTGATATATATACAGGTTTCTGTTCCCAGTGGTGAACATGGTTACATTTAGAAAATTGACAAAATCAATGGCAATAAACCAAAGATCAATTTAAATTTCACATTTAGCTACTTGTTTTAGAGTCTCAATGAAGTTTACAATCACGAACATGTTTTATGTTTAGAAACAACAGATGAATATAGCTGCTGTCCGTCGGTAACAATTGCTTCCTAAAGCTGTGAACTGAAAAGGCTACGTGTGCATATAAATACACATATATTAATATGACATAATATACCTAACACTGTTATTCTGCCATACCACTCTGTGCTCTCTGCAGATTGTTTTCTTGTCTGTTGAAAGTATTAGAAATGGTCACTAATGGGTGTTATAAAAGTAATGAATAGTAATAGTTTGAGATACTCAGGCTTTCTAAGTTGCTAATTTACTATCCCATTCCAAAATAGCTGTCACTATAAAATCAGGTCACTATAGAGGTAAGAATCTATAAATATAGTGCCTATGTCATATCCCATCATCTCCAAAAGGATCACGCTCTCTGGCTGTTTAAAGAGGTTTACATATTCCTTATAATACATGTATGATAAATTAAGCACTCTTTTCCAGACCTCTTTAAATGGAAGGAATTGAAAACACAATAATGATATAATTAATTACGGTCTTATTCCTGTAGAAAAATTACACCTTTTTCGATTAGCATGAAATATAAGTGTCAAATCAGTAATAAAATCCTGATCAATAAAACAATAATAACTATGTTGTTAAAAGCGGACCTAGAAAGGTGTTCATGGCAACATATTTTAGAGGTTAGAAACCCTTTTAAAATAAACGGATTTCATCTTTACACTGTGTCATCTAAATCATTACAATGTTTGTGTATACAATTATCATCAGACGATAAATTGCAGCTATTGAATGGATTAAGTTTGAACTTTTTGACCTCATAAATCTGAGTTTGTCATAGCTTTAGCAAATGCCTGTGTAACAATCAGTTGATTACATGGCAGAGCAGATGTATGTATGTTAACTGGAAAATATGAAAGGAGCAGGGTAATTCAAAGTTCACTGGAAGAAGTTTATAAACGTCTGACAATATCATGTTAACATTTTCTCTATATACCTTTCTGGTTACATATTTTGGTACCAGTTTTTATCCCATTTTTCTCCCTGTTTTAATGTGCAATTTTATATTATTAGAGAAAAGATAAAGCTAGAAAGCAAAATGTTGAATTCATTGATGGAGAATTTAAGGGAGCAGAAGTAGTAAAATATTTTGGTGGGGTCTAGTCAACCATGTTCTTAACAAATCTTTAAAAATGAACAAACCAGCAACAGCTAGCAAATAGTAGCATGGTGGGAAAGGCAGAAACGTTCCTGAAGCAGAAAGGAGACATGCAAAAGCTTGAGCTATTTGAGAAAAGAAGAGCTATAGATTTTTGCACAATTATTTTAATCTAAAGTTCAGTTCACACAGCCATTGCTGATTTGTGTGAATCTGGAGTCAATGTGGACAGGGAGTGAACACCACTCTGTCCCTCTGACTTTTTCTCTTCTGGTTGGGAAGACCTGTCCCATTTTTTTGCGGATACTGACACCTAAGAGAACAGAATCTGTCAAGACAATTTGATATTACACACTATTCTTTGACACCTCCTAAGCCTGAAACAGCAAATACTTTCACTATTAGACAAATGTTTTTAAAATGTTAAATGTATTTGTGCAAAGTTTCTCCATGCACACACCAACTGTGTCTGTACCACTCTCTTCTTACAAGAAAAGGGAGCACCTGCATACACGTTCTGTGTAAAATCGAGCTCACACTGTGGGAGTGTGATCAAACATTTTATAGCCCTGCGATCGTTTAGGAAATCTGTTCAACAATTAGGACAACATACCTTGTTGATCAACAAAATCCCACTGATTTTAAAGTCAGGTTGGATTGCTTTTGATTATAATATTCTGCTACGAGAAAGCAATTAACTCTATTTGCATTTATGTCAAAACTGATAAGTGATTTTGACCATTTTTAACAATATCTTGATTACTGGTATTTGAACATGATTTTTTACATCCTAAAATACTCTCACATAGCATTTCAAGTCCTAAATTAGTGTAACTTCATTTAAATACTTTTAAAGCAGATTCCCATGTCTAAATCAAACCTTACTACAATGAAATATTAAATTAAATCCAAAAGAAATTTCTTTTTAAGTTCTCATTGAAGCATAAAATCATTTAGCTTTGGCTTCCGCATGAGCATGTTATTTTCTTAATTTCTTAGCTGACTAATACAATGTAAAAAACTGCTCTTGAATGAGAAGAGACATGTTCACAGGGTGCACACCCACTGAAAGGTATGTGTAGTGTAGGTGCAGTGTCTTATCTATATCCTCTTATTTTTGTTCAGGATGCCTTTGGGGAAAAAAAAAACTTCATAAGAAATACCCTGCTTAACTAGTATCACTCAAAATGACTCTTTTTAATGCTTCTGTATTTGAAATTATCACAGTCTTGCTGCTCTATTTGAATGGGTCTGCTATGCCTGGATGTCAAAAGAGGGACTTGAAGGTTGGAGAGGGTACAGCCTTTATGTCAAAATATGCCTTTTACTGTGAAAACCTTCAAAATCTAGCTGGCTTTTATGCCGATAGAAATTGCAATTTGTGCTTGAATGACAGACTTTGATATGTAGCAGTTAAAATTTCTCTATATTCTGTTATTGCAGAGTAAACTTGGGTGTCTCTGCAAACCAGCCAATACAGATACCCCTCTCAGAGCAGCCAAACACATCCTTCTGCATCTTGGTTCCTGCATCTAATGGCATCTCATGCAGGGAAAGAATCTAATAAGTGTTCATGAATGAATGCTGCCAGTTCTGTCCACTAAATGAAGTAGGTTGCTTGGGGAAACTGTGCCTCAAAACATGACATCAGAATATATTCCCACAGCTGCTCCTAAACTTTATGTTGCAATCTCAGTAATTAATAAGAATAAGGTAATGTAAAGAATGGTCAATGTTAACATTGAAGTTTTACTGCAGAAATTTCTCTTTGTCATCTAAATATAAGGTAGTCAGCTTGGATTATAGTATTCATACGTGACTGTCCTCTTAAGAGTTCGAACTCTCTCTGCCTTTAAATAGTGAAGATGGATTCTGAGTTTGAGGCTGATCCTTAGTGGATGTGTACAGTCATGACTACATAAAGTCAATGAAGTGATGATTTTCACCAGGGGAGTATGCTACCCTTAAATAACACTATGCTAAAAAGTACAGTAAGAATCACTTTGTATAGCCAACCTTCCTCTCCTTTGTGTGAATTACCTTGTAAAAATGCCCGAGATTAGCTTGCTTGTTTTATTTTTCTTTTTAGCTGCAACAATATGGCTGTGGAGGGGTTAATTTAGGAGGCATTACAATGTCGTTCATCTAGCTGGTGTAGTGAAAGTCTGACTGAATTTGTGCCATTCCTTCACATTTAAAAATAAGAAAAAAAATCAAACTGTCATAGAGATAATGTTGTGGTATCACTTGAGTTGCCAGTGAACAATGGTCTATATCATAAGAAAAAAAATATACATATTTTGCCACAAGCCTCTGATCAGTAGACACTCTGCACAGAATGAGCATAGCAACTACATTATCTTTCACCCTGAGGTTAAGGTCATTGTCAAGGATTTGAGGACAAGCTTGTATTGCAGCTGCCTGCATTTAGAGCTGTCAAAGCTTCGAAAAACCTGCCTGATGGACATGTTCTTGTTTTGTATCATTTTTTTAAAAAGCTGTATATTCCTGTGGGAGATTTAATTAAGGCGAGTGCAGACATTTCTAAGAGAAGAATGGCACCTTCGTATACCTGTAGTTGTTTTCCATTCTGATCTAGTGAACTTCTACAACTGAATTTACTCTAAGGTAAAACAAATGACTGACGAACAGGATCTGCTCTTCAGACTAGCTATCTATTCTTTACTTAGGCAGTGGCTAAAAGGCAAGATTCACTATCTTTCAGCTTTGGAGGGGTTTGTTTCACACATGCTCAAATCTCCAGCAAAACAGCTTGTTGAAGCCTTTAACTATATTACAATTGGCCTCTTAATGAACAGATGAACTTTTCTTTTCACTGTTTCAAGTCTGTTATCCAAGACTAAAGGGTAGCATGGCTGTTTCATTTCTGACCTGTCTAACATATAATTAAATGGTTCCTAGAGGTACTCTTAATTGAATTATGGGGTGTTTCGTGCTCGTTCTTGCTAGCAGGTAGAGATGTAAAAAGCACAGCTCCACATTTTTCTTCATCTGGAATGCAAGCTGGGAAAGTGGATGATTTAGTAGGTCTGTATATTGTCCGAAATATTCGATTACAAGTCTGAGCCAAAAAATCTATGGCTTAAAATTTATTTTTATTAGGAAAATTATCCTAAGTCTATAGCACCACTTTCTGTGACAGTATAACAGGATGCAGTCCTATTGATTTTAGTGAAGCTCTGCTCATTTATATGTAACTCAGATTGGAGAAGGATCCAGTGAATTAGTCCCAGGCACATATTTATTGGATATGAAACATTCAGCTAATCTTTTGGAGCCCCGTAACTAGGTAACATAAAACATTATCGAATGATTAAAATTACAGTTGACTTTTAGATTTGTTGTCAAGAAGATTTGAAATGTGGGGAAATAACTTAAACGGGTCCAATTTTGTGCTCTCTCTCCAGTGTTTATGGATTGATTGTCAGATGCAAAGTCCTTAAGACGCAAAGTCCTTGCGGGCTAGTAACACAAATGCTCTCGACCCTGTCTCTCCTTCACCTTCAGTGAAGGCTGTTGCTCTCAGTGCACAGACAGGATTGTTTAGCTGAATGTCAGTTGGGAAAGTGTGGAAGCATTACTAGAGGCGAAGGACAACACCTCTGAGAGATCACTAACTTTCTCCTCGGTTGTGGTTTTGGTTCTGACGGAGGTCCCAGTTTCTCTCTTGCAAAATGCTGCAAAGCCGAAAAAGCCTTACCAATCTCTACTTTGACTACAGAGAGCTAAGTAACAGGCTATTTCATCCTGTCAAGGATGTTTGTGGAACAGGAACAGTTACTGTTCAGATATCAAGAAGCCCTGCCCGGTTAGTGGTAAAAATGTTACTGCATTTCAATCAAAATGCAAACTTGCCTTATCTGATCCAGCTACCTGCTAATACATATGTTATTTTGCCCCACTGATAAATTGGGTAAAAGGTGGACCACAACAAAAAAATTAGGTGGTTCCCTCTCCTGCAACAATTTCTGCAGAAATGTGGAAAAGAAATGAGGAAGAAAAAACATTAACATACCCAGCTCCCTTTCCAACTGCAAGAGAGAAAACGAAATGCGAACCTCCGCCTGGTTTGCAATCTCAGGCCACAATATACTGCGTGATGATGTTGAGAGACAGGCAGCCATCTACCCCATGCAGCGCTGAGAGCTGTTGTGATGTATATTTGCAGTCTCTGGTTTAGAAACAGAGTCTTAGTCTTTAATTTAGAATGTCACACTTTATGAATTTGTAATTGATAGCAAGAAGGGCATCTTATAATCCTCATTAAATCATTTGAAGGGAGAAAAAAAATCTATGTTTTTGCAAAGCAGATAAACCCTTTCAGCTACCTTCAAGTACAATTGCACAAGAAGAACTGGAGATGATGTCCCTACATACTATTATTACTATATCTGTGACACATTGTTTACAGAAAGCTTTGTCCTTCAATATCTTTTAAACTAAGGGCATATTGATAAAACTGGCATTCCCAGTTTACCATACTCTAGATAAAGAGTATTTAGAAAATATCTACCATCCTCAAGTATAATGACCTGTGAATGTTTAGTAAGGATTTTCAAATAGCTTCTGATCTGTTTCATCACAAAGCACTGGAATAATATCAATAGATGCACTGTGCTGTACTCCAGCAGAATGAGATGAGTAAGATATATAGACCGGATGGCAATGCAAATAGAATGCGATACTCCACCTCCAGCATCAAAAAACCATACAAATCTGTTTGTATTATTCCCTTTTGGAGATCTCATTTGCCGAATGATCTTCTTCTTGACATTGACGGTTCCTTTCTCTTTTATGGAATCAATATTTTAAATGTGAATCCAAATGCAGACTGGGAGTCTTAGACATTTATAACTTTGTCATCATTTTTTTCCTAATGATTGGGTGTCATTCATCTCAGTTTGAAAGCTCTTTGACTGGTAAAAGTACAACCCCAGCTAACTGATACTTGCACATCATCATATTTGGTTATGTATGCTGATGGTAAATATGCTTACTTAAAGGTTAATAATATTTGCATTCCTGAAAGATATTTAATAACAAAGGTTGGGAAATGGGGTCTGATTCTTGTCGCTATACTCACTGACTGCAGAAGGTAGGCAGCAAACTCTAGGGTTCACTCAAGCTTTCCTTTACCAACTGGCTACCTGTTAATGTGACTTGAAGCTGCTGTTGAAGCTCTTGCTGTTCAAATGAATTGCCTTGGTGAAGATAACAGCACGAGTGGATTTTTAAGTTGTAGCATAGTGAATCTATGCATTTTGTAACTGTGAATGATTTAACCTTTGTTCTTCACCATGCCAAGTTTTCTTCATGCACAGATCACCAGGCAAGGGGATTTGTGCTTCTTTCTTCCCTGCTAACTCATAATCCGTGATGCCTGATCCTTGTTAAGTAGGAAGAGAAGTAATATTCACTCCTTTTTATTTTAATCTATATATTGTGTTAGTAGGCTAGGTGCAAGTCTTTAGCAGTATTTTTTATAAAGTATGCAAAAGACAACATCTTGAAAAAGCACTAGTGGGATGTAGAAAAAGGGGAATATGAAGAATTAGAGAAGTGATCCTGACACTGCATATGGAGCACTGTCAACATGAACAGTTTTCGTGTCATACCAGTAGGGTACTACATCCTGTTCTAGTATCCATACTTCAAAGAGAATGGAGAATTTTGGGGAGAATTCCGTGCAAACACACAACAAATCGTCCAACGTTTTGTTATCTCAGGTTTGGAGCCACGTTACTGTGTCTACAGGGCTTTCAGACTTGAAGTAACTCTCATCTACCAGCTGAAAGTAGATATACAGACATGATGCTTCTGAACACAGACACATGTCTAATTTCCCACCCTACAGTTTTATTTTTTTTGCCTATGTGTGGTAAGTCCAGTAAAGAGAGACTGTATTTCTTTTAATCATCCATCTTCAGTACCTGTCTGGGGTTTATGAGTATTTGTGACACTTTCTTTAGGCCATGCTGTCACCAGTACAGTGTCGTTCTGCTCATGTTAGTCTCCCTTGATACTGAAAAGCCTCCCTTGCTTTGGCATCTGAGCAAATCCACAAAATGACAATTTTAGATTCTTATGCAAATTAGTTATGTTCTCACTATTTGCCTTTCTCTTTAAATCACTGTTAAGGTATGGCTTGTTGGGTTGCCTTTTCCTGTTCTCGTTACTGTCTTTCTCTTACGAATAAGGTATCAGAATCCTGGAGCTCCAGGAGTATTTAAAAATAATGAGAGGTTTGCATCCAAACCTCTTTCACAAAGTGGACTAAGGAGGTTTCGGTTTTGTTTTTAAGGATGTTTTGTTCTTTTTGAAAGGCAAGACACTAATTCATTCTTAAAGCAATCACATTAAAAAGAAGATGAGATATTGCCAAGAAACTCTTTTATTATAAACATTGTAATCCATGTCTCCTCATTCCCTCTTCAGTTCCCCTTCTTGCTGCAAACATCTAGCTGTTCCCAGCCAGAACATGTAACTCTGCTCTTACGTCCTGTTTCTTCAGATGGTTCAAAGCATGCACTTATTGAAATACTGGGGGCTTCTATTTGCTTCTATTTCCCTGCATCCTAAAGAACTTTTTCTTCATGGCTACTTTCATCACGATTTGAGTTTCAGTGGACTACTTTTATAAGGCTTTTGGTATACTGTGCATCAGTGATTACTTTAGAAAACAGGCCTGTAGTCAAAGGTTTTTGGCAGATAGCAGCCACCCATGGGCGTTTTTCTGTTTTTCTATAGTTGCATAATATTTTGGCAGTTTTTAGAATTTACGTTTCTGTCAATCTTTGTAGATATTGCCAAGGGCAAAGTAATTTTTTAACGTTGGCAAATGTTGAGAAATTACTGAGTGGGAAATGCCACCTTTGCCCACATGCATAACCAGTGACACCAGATTCCCCCGGCGGCAGCATTGCTGTGGGGAGCCGGCGACCCCCCGGAATTGCCATCTTGTGGTATCTCTCCCAGAGAGGAAACTGCAGGTTGCCCCACAAAGCTGTCACTGTGGGTATATCCATCTGAGTGGAGTTGTGCAATATTTATCAAGAATTCTGGAGAGAGAGGCTGTGTTGTCTTACATTTCTTCCATGATATTTTGGGGTATTAGTGAGATCTCCTTTCCAACGACCTATGAAATTCATAGTTGTTATCTGTTACCTAAGCTTGAAAAAGAAATGGTATTTTCAAGAGTATAAATTCCTGAGTACTTCCTTGTTTTTATATTATTTCTAAATTAAGGGTAATATTTGTGGGGCTTAATCAATTGCATTTATCATATTTAATGGAGAGTAGATTTTAGAAGAATTATTATTTTGCTGTATTTCTAACAACTTTATCATGGGATGCTCATCTAAGATTCTAATGTCCATATTAGGTAAATGTTATCCTTAAGTAGTACCAGTAAACTTTGTATGACCAAATATTTAAAGATACTTGTAGTGCTAAAGGCCCTAATGACTGCCTGAAGGTTTAATTCAAAGCACTATTATTTGAAAGTTCAGTATGTGTATGGCCATGAATTTGCGTACAAGAGAGAAAGCTTCTATAAGGTGCAGGAGAACACCTCATTGCTTGAAAGAATATGTATCTCAGAAGACTTTTGGAGATGATGTTTAGGTGTTGGTCACCAAGAGGTAGTTTACCACAACAGCATGCTCTGAGAAGAAAAGTGATGCATCAGACTGGACACCCGCAGTTGCTAATCTTGAATATCTTGACTTTGATATTGACAGTGACCTAAGCAGATGCTCAGTGTCATCTCACGATTTGCAGCGGCCATACAAAGCAATGAAGTTGCCTCATTTGTTTTATTACTTCTTTTAATTTCAGTGTAAGCTCTTCGTAGCCTTGCAGACATTGGATATGTCAGTCAGTCATGCTGTATGGTCTCTCTGGCTCTTAATTAAGCCTGTAGTCTTTCAGCATATGCTGTGTAATATTAGTTTACTGCTACAGTCATTCCAGTAAGCAAATTACATTTCCCTCTTTCTAGCTGGGAATGTTTTCTGTTCTATATTCTTTTTCCAGTGGTCTCATCCCCAGCTTACATTCCTCTCTATTTTTTGTTTCTTTATTTAAGAAATTGCTATCCTTTCCGCTTTGCACTCACTGCCTTTCTTCTTATTATTTCTTTCTGGCTCAGTGCATTTACCTGCCAGCTGCTTCCCTTTGAATTTTTTTCAGCTTCCTTTGTATTCTTTCTCCACCCATCCAGCAGTATAATAATATATCCTGTTGCAGCAAATGTGTCTGATCTCATGCACAGTAGTTAATCCATGAATTTCCTTAAGGTTTGTTCATGTATGATTTGCTCTGCACATGCCACTGTAAAATTAAAATATAATTTCCTAAACCTCTGTAAGTTATTAATATTTATATCAAATTGAGTTTAATGAATATGTTTTTCAAATCAAAGCCTGTATATAGAAGGAGACTGTAAAGACTATCATTGCTTCTTATTGAAAGCTCACAGAAAGTTTTCAGCCATCTCAAAGAAAGCATCAGTATTCATTTTCAACACTGAGCCTTATGAATCCTTATGTTTATAACACTCCTCAACTGGAATAAATCTTCCAGCTGATTATCACAGCATTTGGCATGATGCCACAAGCAGTTCTGGGAACAGTGTTCAATCAATGTGTAAACTAGTGAAATGCCAGGAACTTTTGAAAGACCAAGAAGGATGATTAGTTAGTAAAGAATAAACAATGGTAAAACGTTGAGTATAGCTACTAGCTAACACAGTGCTGAGAAGAATTTTCCATGCTTTAAAGAGAATATATACCTTATAATTTAGGCAGGTGATTTATATTTTGTTATCTCATGCTCCAACATTTATTTGATTGAAGCAAGGTATACAGGCTAGGGCTTTTAAAGAAGCAAACACTTTCATTGGATGTTGGATTACCAACCATCAACAGAGTTTGTTTGCAGTTAAATAGGAAATTAATGGAATATAAAAAAGGAGGATGAACAAAAATATATTTTTATAAATCTTAAAGAATTAACATAATTGAAATTCTCTATTAGTTCTCCTGCAATTGTCAGACATTATCTTCTTGCAATTTGTACTGCATTTTGGTGCTTGATTCTATTTTCATGGTGAAAAAAATTTTAAAAAATTTTAAAAAAATTTAATAATATCACATGTATTATTGGGGCAGGCATTCAAGTTCTGCCTATGTATGTGTGAAAGAATCCAGTTTTCCAACAGTAATCGACTCCTACATTTCCTTCAGAATTTGGCTCTTTTCTAAAGTGCTCATCTGCCTCCTAAGTACCAAAATAATCCTTGTGTTCCAGCGGATGCCGTTAGTCTTGTATATGTATATGCTGTCGTCCTGCTTTCCACAGCTTCCAGGGTCTTATACAGTGATGGCTGTCATTTAGCCATGCCATTCCAGCGCTGATGGGATCTGTGGGTTAATTAAGGGTGGATTATAGCCTTTAGGAGATGTTAAATTTTCCCTTAAACACAGTAACCAGACTCGTAGGCAGAGCTCAACAGCTGAGCTGTGTAACTGGTATCTCTTGGAGCCGGGTTTCTTTAAATAGGCTTTTTTTTTTTCTTTTCCAAGTGATGCTGTGAACTTTAGCTCCCTATTTACCAGCCAGGCATATCGAGAGCTAGGTGGAAAATCTAAGCCGCAAGTATTTTTTGTATTATTTGAAAGAGCATTGAAAGAGTTTAGTAGACAAAGTACGTGCTGACAGCCTCCCAGACAGGCAGTGGTAACACGGAGTCAGGCTGTTGCTGCATCCTGTCTCCCGTTCGGTGCACTAAAATAATATCTGCCTTGTGGGTGACAAGGAGGTGTCGGGATATTCTGTCTATATGCTTCATGATATATTGTTACATTTATAGGCAACTGTAAATACAACACATCTGAACTCTGCCATGCTGCAGGAAGAAATATGAGAGCTTGCATTCCTCTCGCAACAGCATTTAGTTCTTTAAGTCCAGAAACTGCTCAGGGTCATGCGCTGGATTTATTAGATCTCATAGTTTTATACTTCTGTACCCCAAAGTTCAGGTCAGCTGTGTGGCTTTTCCCATGATCTCATTATGTGTGTCAGCAAATGACATTGCATTACAAAAGCAGCGTCTTTGAAAAATATTTGGATAATAGAGGAGTTCAAGCTTTCCACTCTCAGACGGAATTTGTAGTCATCCTTTGAGCACTGCTTTACAGTAGTTATCGTATATTCTAAGTGGGAATAAATGCATGTTTTCTAAGGACAAGTGTAATATTATGACAGAAGACATAATAAAACATTGAATTGGCAAGATGCAACAAAATAGGGGTAAAAAGAGGACTGTTCAGTCTAGTTTGAAATCTCTAATTTAATATAATACTGTGTAGATGTTAAAAAAATAAGAAACTCACATAAATTACAAGTGTGCGATGTATACAAAACCAATGCCCTCCAACAAATAAAATGTTTTGCCATGTATATCTCTCTCTGAAACATCTGCCTCTGTTATTTATACACACAAGGGCTGTATCTCACTTTTTTTTTTTCAGACTAAGTCTTCCTGCAATTTAGGATCTGTGCTGTAATACGTTACTGAGAAGTTACAATGAGACAGGAGACTGGGGAACAGAGAAAAGTGATCGAGCGTGTGTGTGTGCATATGTGTTTGTGCATGGGAGAAAAAGGGAGATTTGGCAGCAGGCATAGCAGACTTGGGAACAACAACAACAAAATTGCATGTTAAGATACTTTAGTGTATACCTTTAATGCTATATTCTCTTTCTAATGCATTTGACTTTTTTAATCTATAAAGAAGGTTAAAAGTGATGTCTTTGCTAAACAGCTACTGTATATCTATTTCTTGGGCTCTCTCTCTCTCTCTCTCTTTTTTTTTTTTTTTTTTTTTTTTTTTTTTTACCTCATGGTGTGGAAATGGTTTCAACCCTTTTAATATTCATTTAATGTCAGTGCAATATATATTGCCACCTTACTTACTGCATTAGTTAAAAAAAAAAAAAAAAAAGTGCTTATGTGCTATGATTCTCTTATGATAGAAACATAAAATCTCGGAAGGATCAAAGTCCACCAACATTCACCCTTCTGCAACAGCAGGAAATTGATCATGCGAGAGATGCTCACCTAATGCTAACATATTATTATTATTTATTATAGCACTAACGGTGTGCTAGGTGCATTAGACACCAGTATGAAGATGAGGTCCTTGTCCCAGAGTGGCTTCAATCTCCGGGGGTGATCTTGCAAACACTTAGCTGTATGACTAACTATATGATCAAATATATACGCATGAAATCTCTTTCTGGCTCACATATTTAAGTGAATTTTTTTTACGTACGAGACACTCCTGCATGGTCCTCTGCACTAATTAAGCTTATCATTTCTCCTCTGCAGCACAGTGTGTGTGCATACATAAAGGGGAAAAGATCCAACTCCCCCAGTGCTTTATAATTGTATGGAAGTTTTGTTGAAAGAATGCCATCACTTTTCAGTATGTGCCCCTTATTTCCCTACACTGTATTTCTCACTTAATTTTTTACAGCCTGTAAAGCTATATTTTGTTATATAGTTTTATTAAAACAAAGATCTTACTGACCCCAGTGAAATTCCCAAAAGGCACTGCTGCTGGACCATAGTCTACAGAGGCAGTTATATAAACCAGCTCAGAGAGAAGACATACGTTATACTTTGTCATGTGTATGTTAGGGTTATTTGAATGGCAAATTCTAGTCTAAATCCAAACTGAAATAAGTTTTGCCCAGACCTTTCTCAGACCATACTCCTTTAACCCTTCCGTGTTCTTGTGCTTTCTTCGAATATGTCAGGGAGATACTGCTGAGCATTGCCGTTATTTTGGGGTGTTATGCTGAGGTCGAGCATGAGGTTGGCCTAGCAGGGCAGGAGCTGGCATCTTGCTTCCTGCTGAGCAGTAAAACTCAGTAAAATTATTCAGCAGATTTCAATACAAGCATGGCAATTTTTTAAATTTGCATTGCCTAAAAGTGTATGATTTGCTGCATGTTGTTAGATGTCATAATAGCTTTCATTTGTTAATCATCTTCTATCAGAAGTCTCAAAGATGCTGGCAAATGTGAACAACTTGTGTCTCATTTTTTGAATGTATGATTGCCAACCTCTGTGCAGGTGTAAATCATTCTATTCATTTTTGGTTTACTTTGGCTGTGTCTCTTGCTGGGTTTTCACTCCATCTGGCTGTAACAGTCCAATCGATAGGTAATGCAGTGGGACTCATGAACTAGGTTGGCGTTCTCGTCTTCACAAAATGCTCTGTTCTCACATACATGATCTGAATTCTTTATCCTGAGGCCAACCATGGACTATTGAGTCCCTGGTTGGGGTGTGTGAGGACTTTGAAGTACCAAGAGGTCGCAGAATTTGGGCACAGAGCATGGTGAGGCAGATGGCTGGGGTCTCCGTGCTGGTGAGCGGGTGTCTCTTCCACGGCAGCACCAGGCACCAAGGGTAAATGCACGACCGGTGCCAGCAGCCTGTGTGATTCACAGTCCCTTGCTGCCTGAGCTGAGTATCCTGTATTTAAAAACAACAACAACAAAAAGAAAACAACAAATTAACAACACACAAACTATATTGGTAATGAGAACAATTTTATAATTACTAAATGCAGAGGGAGATATCAAAGCCATGTTCTTCAAACAGGATATTATTTCATAATTAAGAAGAACTTCAAAAGAAAAAAAAATTGAATACATGATCATTATAATGTGCATTAAGTGCAGTTAAAACATCATTTGAGTTAAATAACGCTTGGTAGCAGGGAGGGAAGGAAAAATTAAAACAACTCACTGCTAACAGATGCAGGTCCAATACTATTTGCAAAATATGTATTTTTTTAATATTAGCATTATGAAATTATTCACCTTATTTATTCTGTAGTTCTTGATAAATATTAGGTGACTGATACTTGCAAAAGAACAAGCTCTTGGTGGAATATATTCTAAGTTGGTTTTGGTTCATATTTATCATAAAAATGAAAACTACTGGAGCATAAAGAACTTACAAAAAGGAAGCATTACTATGGATTTAGTACAGCTGATGTTTGATACACTGTGTTGTATTCATCACATATACTATGCCAAGACATTGCTTACAATGCACTGAATCACATTACAGGCCTTAAGTGAGCACAATATTTAAATTGAATGATGCATTCGGTATCATCCAGAGTTAATTCTTACATAATAAAGTATAAAAAAAGCAAGTAGCATCAATTTCCACATAATCTCTCTTTAAATTTATCTGTATCTTACTGTTTTTCTTGTCAGCTTAAGAAAGGCAAGTGTAACTGAGAAGCTACCAAATTTGAAAAAGGAATTACAAAGACATCTGCAGAGGACATGCTATTTATTGACTTTTTGATAGCTATAATGTTTAAGTACATCACAAATATAAACTGGCTTATTTCACAACATCTTCCTGAGACCAGGAAGCATTAGTAATGTTCCCTTTTCCAGACAGCAACCAAAGAAATACAGTGTGATTAAATGACATGCCTGTACTGCACGGGCAGACTGTGGTGCTGCTGGAAACAGAACCAGATTTTTTTTTTTTTTTTTTTTTTTTTTTTTTACTATTTTAGCTGCCACTTTTAAAACTTTTAATTGCTTTTGGTCCCCTGCTAAAGCACATTTCCTTCCCTGTAAAACCTATTTATTCATCTAGACACTGGAGTTGCAAGCATCAATATAGAAATCCAGACTCCTCTGAAGTGTTTAAAAGATGTCGAGGGAGACATAACTGCCGACGAAGCTCCGGGTTTAGCGTGGTCGTGTTTTGTATGTCGGATGGTACCCCAGCCCCGCTGCAGACAGTGGGAGTTTTGTGGTGTTTCACTAGGACAATTACTTCACCCTTTGCTTCCGTGGTAAATTCATACCGTACAGAAAACTTGTACGTGACATATAACTTGCTTCCACAGGGGTAACCCGACCAGCACGCAGACATGAGTTACGTGAAACATGCCTCGTACTTCTGCCTGAATAGGGAAAGCACATTTTGATTTATTCTGCAGGATGAGTAGTTTCCAGAAAAACCTTTTCATTAAATGTTCCATAGGTAAAATAGGAATTCACATATAGTTCAAGCTGTTGGTTGCCAGCCCCCTGCAGATATATACTCCTTCTGCTTGAAAGACTGACCTAAAATATGTCTCTTTTTCTCAAAGTTTTATCAGTATGTATCCTCATTAAAGGATTCTTTTGTCAGGAATTCTGATTTTTTTTCCCCCATGCCTTTATGTAGATGATATTCTCCTAAATCACCCATGTGGACTTCAGCACTTACTAGAGGTTGAGGAATGGAAAGAATGATTGAAGGAGATCCAATTAACTTTTGAGATTTTGGCCTAAGTTTACCTTTCTCCCCCACTTCAAAATACCTGTGGACTGTGCTTGGTTCTAGGGCTTCTCGTTTTCAAGGGTCACACCTTGAAAATCTCTATGTACGTGTTTTGCTTCTTAGATGCGTAAAGACCAAAACCAAAGTATGGGCGCATATATGTGAGTAGGAGAAGGATTTCTTGCAGCAGGTGATGTCATGGTACCCAGATTTCTTCAGAACTCAATTTAGAAGTTGCGAAATAGACCCATAAATACAAGAAAGATCTTTCATAATTTCATGTAGATAAATAGGAAGACATTTCTGGATGTGTTACGTAGTATTATTCATTCTGAATTGTTTAAAGGGGATAACCAATGTAATATATTGAATTATGTGTTCAATCTATGCTTGCTGTTGCTTTGTACTCAGAATTTGAATGCCAGAGTACTAGCCTCTCTATTTATAATATTTCGCATGCAGAAGAACAAAATATTAAACCATTAAACTGAATACTTTCCATAAAAGGAAAAATACATACATCGCAGTTGCAGAGAATAGCCCTGTCTCGAATCTTAATATAACCATTAGTTCATTAACATAAGACTTGGCATTTTTTTCCTGTCCCCAAACGTCCTTATCTCTGCAGAGTTCTGCACCAATTGCTGAAGGTGATTTTGAGACAAAACACTTGCATAACGGTACGGTACAATTTGTCTTTGTGTCTGAGGGAACTGTTTAAATGACTTGAGGTAAGTCGGTGGAGCGGTATAAGCACGTGTTTGCCCGTAGCCTTACCTGAAGATATAGTGGAGCTTGTATTACAAAGAATTCAGCTGTATAAATACGTTGTGCCATCTGTGTATGGCAGGGGAATTGAGCCAGTAGAAGCTCAAGACCTGTGTCAGTGTTCTCACAGAAGGACTGTTTATGAACAGATGTTACGTGGTGTTTTTCACAGAAAATGGACTCTGGAGAGGGAAAATGTCTATCAATTACTGAGGTATTATGTATAACAGCAATTTTTAACCTTGAGAATGGTACTCAAAAGTTCTCCGTGAAACATTCAGCGCCGTGGCCACTTCCTTTGTGCAAAGTGGCGTACGCCCTTGCGTATTGCACGCGTTCTTTTTAATATTGTGTTTTAAGTTGTTACGGAGAAGGGATACTAGATATTGTGGAACTCATTAACCCTTGGAGGGAGGGGGAAAAAAAAAAAAAAAAAAAAGCAGTGTCCCAGCTGAAAAACTTTTTCCATTTGCTGTTCTCAGAATCGAGCTGGGTTTTCAGGATTGGGTGTTTGAATATTATATTTTGTGTTAACGAACACGTGTAGTCAAACGTAATTTATTGAACAAAATGTAAACAGTAAATGAATGGAAAAAATATATACAGATACTAGGCTAAACTCTGTCCAAACCTTCCTTAGTAAATAACATTATTATAATATAATATAGTAATATATATACTAGGGTGTTTGGAGGAACGAGGTCTGAATTTAAGTGGATAAATATTATTTCACTTTAATTTGTTCAAAAAAGAAAAGAAAAAAGGCAATATTATGGAAAATTTAGGAATCAGTGTATTAAAATTCATTTTTATTTATATATATTGCTGAGTCGAGTCCTGTTAAACTAGGCATACCTTCCTCTCCTGTTTTTATCACTTTTATAAAGCTCTTGACTCCAAAGGAGCTTCAGGCTGAAGCTTTTCATTGTGCAACAGTGAAACAGTGGAGCCCCCAGGTACTGCTGCTGGCTAGAGGTATCAGGGATGTGCTGCATTTTTGCCAATCTAGTCTTGCTTCAGAAGAGTAACTGTATCTTGCAGAAAGACACTTTTAATAAATATTCTCACATAGGCTGCCTATGTTTCAGGAAGACCCTTCAGAGACCTGTGGACAGACACCATGTTTTGCATACTATATATATTTCCATTTTCCTTTAGCTTTCTTATTATTTATTCAATAAATCCTCTTTTCTTGCTGACAGCAGTTGTATTTATAAAGCTAAATCCAACACAGCGAAATGTTCATCACTTTATAAACTAAACGCTAATGTTTTATTTATGTGCAATGAACAGAGAAAAAAGAACCGAATTGATGTTTACCTAACAAGCTGCAAAAAAGTGCAGTAACATAATAGTGAAGTTCATAAGCATTCTGGCTTGTAATTTTTGGTGTCAACATTTGAATTGCAGAAAGAGCTTATGCAGACATAGCACGTATACAAGTGCAGTTTAGATCTACATCTATAAAAATAACATCTGTTTAAGCATACATTACATTTAAAAATAACTGTACAGTGATCAGCTGGTTAAGTACAGTTAACCAGATGCCGTTTTAAAGTGCCAGATGGAACAATGAAACTAAGATTGAAAATTAAAAAATACTGTGAAAGGTCAAATCAATTAAGCAACCTGTTTTGTTGGCATGTAACAGTTAAAAGTAAGTTTAAACTACTTAAGGAGTGAGCAATGTGAAGATGAAGCAGTTAATTTTTTTAACTTGCTATGTAGAAGAGGGGAAGACAAGATGCCTGTCGTGGTTCCAGGTTCGCTCGGCAAGTCTTGAGGGATACCGCTAACGTAGACGCTCTCGAGTTTGTTTTGTTTTGCTTTCGGTTTAAAATAACATCTCCATGTAATCCCGTTCGGTCCTTTCAATAACATCTTTTGCAGCAGTCTGAGCTCGCGTAGCGAGCGACTCTTTGGCCGAATCGGCGCCCCAAGCCGGCTGCCTGCGGGGCTGGGGACGTGCCGGCGCGCCGTGGGGCTGGGCACCGCCAGGGCCACCACGCCGCTTCGCCTGGTGGCTCTGGAGCCCGTAGGCCCAGAAAGGCGCCGCGATGCCTGCGGCTCTGCCGGCACCCTGGGCAGCACGGGCGGCCGGCGGAAGAGAGGCGCTTGATTTTCCCATGCAGATTGCTGCCGCTATTTTTTGTTAATTTTTCGTTTTCCAGCAATAACCAATTCCCAAGTTGCTACAGCTCAGAATACCTATAACAGGGGTATTTTTCTTTGCTGGATACTGCTTTAGAAACTCTACGGGAACCGGTGGTATCAGGAAATAGATTTTGGAAAGAGAGATTTCAGGTGTGAATTTAGGAGAGGCGGAGGGCTGTGGTCGGAGGGAGCTGCTCCCCCCCATCCGGGGACCAAAGGCCCCTGGAGCAATGGAGGTGGCATCCATCAGTGGTTCGGGCATAGCTGCTAAGTAGAAAGGGAATATTTCCTGAATGAGCAGAGGGCTATTTTCAACACAGGAATTTGATGTTATTCCTTCGTTTTAGTAACTTTGTTTATATCTGCCTCTCGGAGGCGGGGGCAGGAGGGCGGCGTGCTGGAGCGCCTCGCTCTTTCCCGACACCTCCTCTCCTTCTCCCAGCGCTCCCAGTACAGGAGCCGCTGAACCTCTCTTGCATACAAAGACAAATGTTTAGACCAAGAACACAATGAAAAGATTCTGTGGCTGTTAAAATAAATAAGTTCCTGGTAGGGGGTGGAATAGTATGGCCATGCCTAGGAACTTAGTGTACTCTTCTTTCAGAAAGTACTTGGAGAGGACATGCTATGTGGGGAGAGGAAACAAGCCTGGCTCCTGCGCTTGGCTCCCTTTTCCTCCTCACACTGAGAATAGTTACCATACAGATCGCTGGTCCTCTTGGATTCCCTTTCATGGAAATATTTTGCGTTCCTGCTGGTTCAGTGGCTGATGTTCAATTATTTTTATTATTTTTTTTTTTCAAACAGTTTCTCTTCGTTGACAGCGTAAAGCAAACATTTGGGCTTGCCGTAAATAGAGAGCATCCCAGACCAACGGCAGGTAGCTTGTGATTTTTACGTGGGTTGCCAACCAGAGTTTGTAGATCTGGGAGACTGAATTGTTGTATTTAATGGACAAATGTGTATAATATAAATTCAGCAAAAAGATAACATAATAAGTACTTTGAGTATTATCTAGGGGCCTAATTAGACTGATGGAATCACTGTAGTCAGTGAAACTGGAGTTATACAACGGGGGGAAGGGAAATGAGCCCTTTATCTGAATGAACTCTAGTGGAAGCCTGTTGACATTTGCTGTCCCAGGTATTTTGCTGCTGTTCCTTTCCATTCTGGAAAGTAGGGCTGTACTCCTGCCAGACCAAACTCTCCTTAACTTAACCCCCCAGCACAGGAGGCAATGGCCACCCCCAAGGAAGAGATGAGAGGAGCTAAATCCAGCTTGGAGTCCAAGCTGTGGCGCTGAGCATCTTCCCTGCATCGTGGCTATTCCCTCCTGGTCTGTCAAGATGATGCTTCGGAGACTAACGGAGCAGTGTGTCAAAAAGGGAAGTGCACTGCTTTTCCAAATCTGGTGCCCTGCCCAGAAAAGCTGGTGGTGGTAGACCGCTAGATTTCAAGAAAGACAAGGCTTCCCTCCACATCTTCCTCATCCCACCACCCTCACCTCTAAGAGATGCTGCCCCTGCAAGCAGAGACCCCCAGGGCAGTTCCCCTGCCCTTCGAGGACACCCTTCGAGCTGTTGCCCACCAACAGCTAAATTGTGCAAGAAAACGGGAATGGGCAGACTGAGAGAGATGGTGCAAAGGATGGTGATGAAAAGGCTGAAGGCTCCAGGAGCAGTCAGAATAGAGTGAATTATATTTGAGTGTGCTGGCTGATGGCTTTTTTGGAGAAGTGTGCTATTTACCCTGAGCAAAAGGCTTCTCCGATGAAGAAAATTTCAGAGGAAGATTTTTTGATTGAATTTTGCCAGCCCACTTCAGTGCAGATTAGATGTCTGTGCTTGCAGGGCATGATGCATCATTAGCTGAGCAAACTGGCATTGGTAGAAAGACATTTTGGCAGCTGAAGGTATGGCTGGAGCACTTCTTTCTCAAGGAATGTGAATGCCAGAAAGCTCGGGCCTCCAGGGAGGGTAAGACGGGAGATCTCTGCTGTTGGGGACTGCTTGCTTGCGTTCTTGTTTCCCCACGTGCCCAAATGCCCTATCTGCCCTTTTCTCAGTGCTCTCGTAACCTGTAGCTAAATCACCCTTGGCAAGTTTTCCTTACCTTGTAAAGATGGTAACTCCCCTGTCAAGTTCTTGAGCGTTTGTTTGTGCAGTGAAATCTGTGATGCTCTAAATCTCAATGTGCATCAGCTGGCATGCTCTGACATTTGGAGAGCTTCGCGTTCGTTGTGTGCCAGGCACACAACGAGAGGCCTCAGCACAGATGTAGCTGGACCCCAGGTTCATCTCCGAAGGTAGGGAGGAATGTGCTGTGGGTCACCAAGTGACCTGGAGGCTTTCAGTGGGGGAGGGATGGCTGGAAGGGAGCAGCAGATAGCCAGCTGGCTGATTGCACCGAAACCAGGACAAACAGTTGAATATCATTTTCTTGTGAATTCCTAAAGTACTGGGACATCTGGCTACCTGAAATACATCAACAAATAGGTCAGATAAGATTGCAGAAGCATGCCTCCCACCACAGTGTCTTTAGGAGAGTGAGAGAGAGGACACTGCCAAGAAAAGACTTTTTTCCCTGTAGCAGTAACATTTTCTTTTCTTGAAAATCCTCTGTGGAGTTTTAAACTAAGATCACAGTAAAATGTGTTAGTCTGGGAATCTTTAATTAGAAAAAAATTGTTCAGGAGAAATGTATTTCTAGGGTAGAAGTACGAGATCTGTAGCAGCGAGCAGCAACGCAGGCAGGTCTCTGCACGCTTCCACCCTCGCGTTTTCTCAGCACGCGCAGCCCTTGCGCGCCGCATTGGTACCTTCCCCGGTCTGAACACAGCGAGGCCGGGGCCTCCTCCCCCACCTCCCCGCGCTTTGTGTCTTCCCCTACGCTGGTACAAACGAGTAGAAAATACTGCTGTCCTTATCTGGCAGCATTTTGCTGCATTTGCATAGCACAAATGCTGACAGGGGATGAAAGGTAGGAGAGGGTTGGCCCCCGAGACCGCTGCGCGGTTTCTCGTTTTTGCAGTACGCGCAGTCCCTTGCAGTAGACCCCAGTACTGCCGAGAACAGTGCATGTGTTTCCTCTCGCCTTAAAAGCAAGCATAAATCCTCACAGCATCAGGATGGCTGCCGGTGGCAAGAAACACCAGAATCGACTCTGAATCGCTGTATTTCCAAATGCAGTGGTCTGATTTTTCTTTTATATCACAATTAGCCTTTCTCAGCCTGTTTTACCCTAAATTATGTTTACTGATGTATTGAGTCTCCTCTGCCAGATTATAGGTGCATGTTGTAAATGATGCCACTATTTTACAGACACAGTACTTTTTTATTACTGTTATTTTTAGAGCTCGAAAGGTAGCCTGAAAGGTACTCAGATAACTTTTCCCCCTCTCAAACCAGAGGCACCAGTTGATCACAATTAATAAAATTTTTACAATAAAAGTCAAATATGTAATATAAAACTGAATCAGGCACTGAGTTGTATTGTTGGTGTTTATACAATACAAACCCTGTGGCAGTGGGTGATGCCTTTTTTTTTTTTTTCAGTCTTTCTATGGCTAAATCAACATTAGCTAGCAATATACCTAATCTCGACTGAACTGTGTTATTTCCTGCCTCCCTGCCTTTCCTGTCTAAATCTCGCTCTGCTGAAACAGCTAGATTTGCTGCAAATGAGGAATATTTTGGGACGTGAATTTTCTTACAAAACATGGGGAGAAATCTAATGCTGTAAGCAAACAGAACTCTAATTAATGCAGGTCCAGGCTATTGTAAGCATTTGTAAGTTATGGATATCAAAAAAGAGATCAAAAAATTGATGATAAATCCAGAACTGGCATGTATAATAAATACTAACCACAAACATTTTTGGGAATGGTACTGGAGTAGACACAAGCTCAGAAATTTTGGACCTGGAACATATGGGTTTTAATAAACTGACTTCTGTTCCAGTTCCTAGGTTGCCTTTTTTTTCCCCTTTTTTTTTTTACTGTACTTGCTTAATTTTATGTGGTTATGTATGATTCCATTATTAATTAATCTACAAGTATTTGGCATTGCTTCATCTTCGAGGTTTTCTTTAACCTCAGCAAATGCAAATGTGTTTTTCTAGTTTGAGCAGGACTTGTATAGCTGATGTTAGAATAGAAACATATTTAACCCTCTGAATAGTTTGATTCCTATCATCTCCTTTTCTCCTTCGAAGCAAAGCAGCTGACTTTGTGAGTGTGCGCCTATGCACACGTGCGTGTGTGTGTATTATTAGCTGTGCTGTCATTTTTAATCCTTTTCAATCATCATTTTTCCTCAGACGTGAAATATTTCAGTCTAACATGCTGTACAGACTGTTCACAGTGAAACACTAGGAGCATTTTCAAAATCCAAAACAGAAGAGTACCATGAGGATAGAACAAAAGAAATTAAAACACTAGATATGCCACAGTTGCCTTATGCAGCTGTTAGAAATTTAATTATTTTATCTCATAGAATAATGTGCCCTTCAGAAATCATTTTGGACTAGATGTTTCAAACCAATGATCTGTAGTTAATTATCTTTAATAACTGTTGCACATTATGGTTAGATCTATGTTTTTGCTAAACCAATTAATAATATCTTCATTAGTATAAAGACAAGGTAGCTGGATCCTTTCATTTTTCACATTGAAAGAGTAGATATTTTAAACACTGTAATTTACTTTAGCCATACATTCCCGATGATATGACTAATTAATGAAACTTCAAAGACGTATAACTTCCAAAAGCTACTTATTTAAAGTCATTGTTGAGCACTTAATGACATTATGTTGGGGCATTGCAGAAACTCTCGCTGCCTGAGCATTGAATTTGTTAAACCTTTTTAAGCTACCTAACTGAATGAAGCTTGAGTTATATTGAAAAGCAAATTGAGCCAATATTTCTTCATGTTAAAAAGAAACAAAACCTGTTGATTAGAAGAGGTTATATCAAAGGTTGATAACCTCCTTTCTGCTTGCAAACTGTGACTTTCACTTTGACCAATTCAGTCAGGTCTGTGTGGAAAATGCTGGTGAAAGAGCAAAGCAAGAATTCCTCATTTAGTGATTTAGCTGGTATTAGTTTTGTTTAGAATCATTGGCTTTCCATTTTTCTATGTTTTACATTTACTAGTTTGCTATTTTTTTTTCTATGTTTTACATGTCCATAACATACTTTTGGAGCTAGCTAATAACTACCATGTCATTTAAGTCTACTACCTGACAAAGAACTAAGCCTGAGAATAATATTACGTATGTAAGTAGTTGCCTTGATACAAGCAGTGCTGTTGATTGCACAGAGCATAATGTTGGAAAGTTTGGGGCCAAATATTTTAGATCCCTCATGGAGGTGTGCTAGCCCATGAAAAGATTCTCCAGAAAAGACTCCTGCAAAATTTCCCTGACCTTGAGGTAAACTGAATGTGCCAAAGATGCAAGCTATTTTTCATCTTGTATGTATTCTCATACAATCTTCAAATATCATGTGGCCATCAGGGAAGGCTTTCTGAATCTTAAAAGAGCATTGTATATTCAGCCCTCCAAGAGCTGGTATTTCCCACCATGGAGAACCATACAACAGGAATCAACTGAACCAAAAAAAAAAAGAAAAGAAAATTACATCTAAGAGAATAAAACAGTGCAGTCAACTGTACACAGGGCTGGAAGGCCAGGAGAGAAGTGTTAACAGCCAGTTGTGACAGCTACAAAATAATTATCCGAGCGATGAGCACCTGGTCCTTCAGCTGCTGAGTTTCCCACAGGAGTCATCTTTAGTCCTGGTGCAGATAGGAAAAAGGGTGAATACATTTAGTTGAGATTATATTTAACTGGTAGCAGAGATGGGGTTCGTGGTCCATGTCTGCACTGGGCTTCTGCTGACGGAGCTTACGACTACAGATCCCATTTCGCACAGAAAAGCTGTTTGTAGCAAGCAGGTGGAAAGTGTGGATTCTGTTAATACAAATCTAGTTACTTTGGTGGGGGTTAGCGATAGAAACGTTATCACCTAAGAGCAAAGAGAGAGCTTTGTAATGACCTATACGTAATGTTTTTGAGGCATTAGCTATGAGATTCTATGACTGATGTTTCAAATACGTATTAACCTCCTGCAAGGTACAGGTTAACCTGAGTGATTGATATTTAACGGTAATATTAATACACAATAAAAGGGGGAAAAGCAAGACACTTTAAAAAAAATGCTTTTTATACTGTGGCTTTTTTTTTTTCTGTTCACCTACTGAATTAAAAAAAATGTGTTTTAGACTCTGCAGGAGTGAAGTTTATAGTGGCTTTCTTGAAAACGACCAGTTCAAACCAACTAGCGGTTACTTGGCGGGTAAACCATCAAAAAGATCATTTTTTAATAGGATCTGTATTTTGACAACTTGAAAACTCAGATATCATTGGAAAGCGATGGCATTTTTCTCAGATGCCAGCACTTCTGCAAAGTTGTTTTTTCCCCCTTAAACAGTGCTATCTTAAAAATACTGCATATTTGTGCCAGATTATTTGAAGCTCTTTTTGTTCCTGCTCCAGTGAGCTGTAGGAGCCTATATGTGCCTGAACTCAGTAACATACTGGGGAGAAACTTCTTTTTCAGAAGGCAGAGAAAAAGTCAGCCTTCTCTTAAAAATTATCAGTTTTCATTTTCTATAGATATTTTTCTGTAGGTAGTTGGAAAATACTGAAATAGGGGAAATATAAGGCCACTTGTAAGTTGTGTGTATTGTGTATTTGAGCGTAAACTTGAGAATAAAACTGCTCTTCTGGAACTGAATATTTTAGACTTACCATTTTGATATTTTCATCTCAACTTTGTTACAAACTTTATCACTTTTTAATTAGGAAATGGGCTCAGAATGTTGGGTTTGGATGCCCTTCTAAAAATCTACAAGAGTTAGAGCTAGAATTCTGCTTACATCCTCTTCCCATGCTTTTAATAAAGCACGTTCTCATTCTGATAATCTTTAATCCTGTTCCAGGGATACTTCTGGGATTTTTTCAGGTATAAGAGAAATAGGTGGCTAGGTATGAGTCATGCTGAATCTCCAAATGCTAGTCATTTTTAAACCCACTGTAAGAAAATAATGCCATTGTTCATTTTCATTCTCTGAGGTTTATTCTTTGATGTCCTACATACCTAATCAATCTTTAAACCAAAGCCAAGTTTAATTAAAGATTGTCAGATGATGCTGGTACTTGATACTTATTTCACATTCTTCTTGCAAGGAGGAAGCATGTAGATGAAGAAGTTTGGTGTTTTGACACAGTAGAATGCATCCTGCTATGTAAAAATATTAGCCAGATAAATCATCGTTATCAGTGCACAAGAAATTGTGTTGTAGAAATGGATAATGGATCCGGAAGAAGGATCATATCATTTGACTTCTTCACCTTTGTAGTAATCAGCTGAAGTAATTTGGGGAATATATCTGCTGTGAGGATAGCTTGATGTGTTGTTTTTTCCATCCAAATATGAGTTCCTAATTAAGAAACAGATATATATTTTCCTAGCATATAGGTACATTCTATCCTGTTCCAGCCATTTGTTATAAATCTTTCGAGAAATCAAACCTCTCCTGTTTTGGACTTAGATGGTAACTCTAGCTCTTTTCTTTTTTTTTTTTAAGCTTGGGTAGCCAAAAAATCCAAACATTTACAGTATTCTCTGTTTTGAAAGCAAGTTACCAGGAATTGGGAGAGGCACTCTATGAATTAGGTTACAGATGGAAATCATTATGCTGTTTGATGAAAGTTTCAATAAAACTCCCCAATCTTTAGGTGAAGAAGGCTTACTTATATGTCTCTGTGTCACAGCATCTCATTTCCAGCATGACAGTAAATGAAACTCTACAGTTTCCTTTGACTTAGGCTTTGCACTGGGGGTTAGTTTGCCCGTGAAGTCGGTATCATAAGTAATCTAATAATGAATCTGAGCAAATCTCAATTGTATAAGAAGCTGTTAGTGAAATTATTGAAAATTTACCACTTGAGAACTTTGTGGTAATTAAAGATCCATTCTAGAAGTTCCCTCCCTGTTCAGGAAAAACCTTGTGAAGTGTTAGTCTAAGAGCTATGTCGTAACCTGCCTTTCTTAAAAACACTCTTTCCTATTATGGAACTAGGGATCAAAGATGAAGAGCAAACATTTTAGCATTCTACATCTTTGCTGAGACTGCACTGGGTTGGTAAGCCCTCAAGGAAGAAACAAGATATAGGGAATTTGATCACAAGTACCTATTTGTACACCTTAAGATGAGGATAAAATGATACTGTTACTGGAGGACTAATTGGGAAACCACAAGAGGTTGGAATGCATAGGCTAGTCTTGCATTAATATTACCTGATGCAACTTTATTGGAGTTTGGAATATTTCAGAATTTAAATACGTGTTTTAAATTATACAGTTACAACTTTAACAAAACGTGTTGTACGTGGGGTGATAATTCGGAAGCTGCCTGGCCACTTATCCAGCTACTTGTCCCATGAGAATACTTCATGTTGTGAAATATCTTGAATGAACCTGCAGTGGCTAAGAATATATAAATGCTTCCCTAGGTCCCAAGAAAATGAGTGATTGGAAATGTTAAATGTTGCTGCTACCATATTTATAAAGAAGAAACAAAGCTCTTGGGGGCTATAAAACCTTCATTTTTCTGTTGTGGTCCAACTCATCTAGCCAAGAGCTACTCCTCAGAAATGAGCTAGATGACAGAGGATTGAGTACAATCTATGTTCCAAGCTGTTTTTAAATGAGTGCAAACTCTGAGGCAAATATTTTGCAAGTTATTTTCTTTTTAATAATCAGTATAAAAAGGTTAGATCGTTTACATCTGTAGAACTGAGAACAGAGATTTTAGGTAAACTAACAACTGAATAGGATCTTATTAAAAAAATCTTATCTGCAGACAAAACTTCTGGAGATTACAAACAAAGCGCAACTGGTTTTCTAGGTTTTTTTTTTTTTTTCATTAGATTGGAGACTTTTTCAGAAGGATGTTTATATGCTTCCTCTACCCTTTCTGATTGTAACTGGGTCAGAAAAAATATATACTGAGAGATGATTTCTAAGCTAACCAAAACTGGAGAAGATTGGAGAAGGTTGTGCAGGACAAAGCAGATCCCAGTGCGCTGGTGGTGAACGAAGCTACTGAATTTTCCCTAGTGCTTTTCTTGTTGAAATTGTGAATTTTTTTTGATGATAACAACCAGAAACACAATTTCCAGAGAGAGAGAGAGAGATCTGAAACTACAGGGCCAGAAAAATCTACTTCTTGTACCTGTGAGAATTAGTGTGCCATGCTGCCCTAACTCAGGATTATATCCTGAATTAAATGCAACTTTCCTTTGCCTTTGCTTTATTTATTATCTGTAGAACTGCTCTGTACAAATGTTATGGAAGAGACCTGCACTGGGGAGTTTTTGTAAGTGAACCATTAGCTTGAGTAAATAGAATTTTGTTAGAATTTTGAGCTGTCCACAAGGCGGCACTAAAGCATCTTACATCCCCGAGTTATCTTTCACTGTTAGGTGCTCATTTTCCAAACATTTAGAAATTATATTTGCATGCATTTTATCAAAAAACTCTTCTCCCTCTAAATTTTCATGTTACTCTGCAAAGTTCCAGGTTAACAAAATAGGAGTTAACCTTGATAAGAGCCTTCAGTAATTTCCTATACAATAGATATTATGTGTTCTGGGAGCTTTAAAGCAATGATAATATAAATTGCCTATTTGCAATGAAAAACAATATTCTCTTACTATTTTTCCGCTATTTCGGTGACTAGTATATTTTGTGATAGACACCCAGCTTCTACTTACAGTTTCTTTCCTGTTTTTTCTTATATGTTCAAAAAGTTAAGTAACTGGTTTTATTTAATTCCTTTGGGCTGGCAAATTTACATAACGCTTGTGTGTACCGCTCCTTTTTTCCCCACTGATCGCAGCTGCGGGGTGAAATGAAGCCGCTTCTGCTCCTTGCAAAGCCACGCACATCCCGGTGCGTTTTCCTCGTGTGTTTGTGCATTCAGAAATACTCGGGGTTGGTAGCGGGGCCACGGCTGAGGCACTGTCCCAGCTCGTGTCCGGTGCGCCTGAATTTGTTGGCACCTAACGGGAGCTTCGCGAGCTGCGGTTTTATCTCGTGTGAGGGGATGCGGGAGCTCGGGATGTCACCGGGCTCCCGAGAGCACAGGGACGTCGGCAGGTGAAGCCCTGGCCGGCCCCTTGCTCGCACTGCACTGCTGGAGGAGGTGGTTGGAGGGCGACAGCCCAGCCTGCTCCTGCGCCCAGCTGACCACGGGGAATAAAGAAATCTGCCCGCGCCACGACGACGGCGTGAGGACGGATTCTGCAAGTGGGTTTAACTTCAGGCAGTCCTAGAGCTTGCTTTTAAAGTATCGCTATTAAGTTATGTTGCAGTGTTTGCTTTACGGTCACGCCTAGGAAGCCCGGCCAACCAAGGTCTAGGCCCTACTGTGCTCGCTCTATTCAAAAACAGTGACTGAACACTGTCAATAAACTACAAAACGGCAGAGGAGAGAAATGGGCACGGAATAATGAAGTGATTTTCCTGATGACAAGTAGTCCCATCAGCATGAATAGAGTTGCTGCTATCATTGAGGAGGACAAGTTTCTCCATTTAATCTGCTCATGTAGGAAAATGCAACTAGGAAAACCGAATAGTGTAGTGGTGAATGCAAACTATGCACCTCTGTTACCACGGGCCAGCTGACTGGGGTTAATTTTTAAGCTCTGTAGTTCCTGTTGCCATGTGTCCCTCTTCCCAATAAAGCAGGGCTGTTTTAGCGAGCGACTTTCATTTAATGTGGTTTGAAAAGTAACTTCTTATACTTAAGAACAAGATCTAGGTAATGCTTTTTTTCTGTTGTCAAAGCTACTTGTCATGACTGTTTTGAAACCCAGGTATATAGACTGTACCTACCCTTCTTTGGGCCAGCTGAATAGCTGCAAATGCTATAGTAATTACTATATTTTAACCAAATTCCTTTTCTGTTATTTAGCAATGGGAAAACAGATCAGAACAAACAAACATATAAAAAAGCTTGCTCCTAAAACCTCGTTGGCTCCTCTTCCTTGCTCTGTGGTCAAAAGTTAAATAGGATGTTCTGATTATCACCACTTCCAAAACAGATCAGTGGGGTTTTGTTCAAAATAATTCCTCCTTTTATTTTATTTATTTATTTATTTATTTATTTATTTTTGCAGCTAGTCTGTGCCAGTAAGTTAAAAATAAGGAAAACTTGATCTTAGAGTTCTTGTCCATGGGCATGGGCCACGAGTCCTACATGCAATGCAGGTACCTACCAGGAAATACAGATAGTTTATACTATCTGGTTGAGACTTCTGAGTTCAGCCCTATTTACCAAATCATTGACATAACTGGGGAGTAAAAGCCCAAGGCTCTCACTTTTTCTAGATGTAAAATGTCCTTCTCAATCTTTGCTGAAGCCTGGCATGTGGTAAGTTCAAATAGTGCCCTGGTAACCTAGCTGAATTTGCCATACTGGGGATCGGATGCACAGTTACTTTGAAGCTAAGGGGATTGTTTTTCCACAGGTTTCATTGCAATTTTGGAGTAGGACCTGAATTTCTAATAATTTTGCAAGGAAAAAAATCTGGCTGCACGTGTATACGTGGTGAAAAGGGGTCCTCATCTCCTGAGTGCTAAGGGGAAAGTCAAACCTCTTTCAAACTCTGCTACATTCACCAGTGTATAGTGAAAGAAAACATTCCTCCCTGATCCTAATATTGGCGCTTTTCCAGAGCCCAGAGCACCCTGGGAAATACCACTTTCCGAACCCTGCTGTGCTACCTAATCACACAATGGGCTACATATGCCATCCAAGAAAATAAACACAGGTCTGGGAAGCTGTTTGTCCTGCATGGCTAGGAATGCTCTTCCTAACTTGGCAGGGCAGCGTAATCCTCTCTGAAAGGGGAGAGCTGCTTGAACTCAAACTAACTAATGAGATTGAAGAAAAGCCCATCAGACTCTGGCACGGCCGTTCCCGTGTGCTGCCAAAGTGCTGCCAGATGACTCAGTGCTGGGTGCTCTCGCTGGGGCTTGTTATTTGTCGTGGTGGAACGTAGATCATGGACCTAGACCCCGACCAGGACCCAAGATATTGCTGAGTGGCTGTCTGTGCCCTTGAGCTTGTGGTTTATACGAGTGGTTTCTGGCCTTCCTTGGCACTGGACAGAACATACCAGGGTGAGCTGCATGTTCCAGCAAACAGTGCAGGCTCCCCTCCCTGGCAGCTTCGGTGCTGATGCTCCCAATGGCCGCAGACACCATCAAGGGGTCTTGTGGTCCACAAGCTCCAGGTGGAACACAAGCTCTTCGTTGCTGGCATCCAAACAAAGAGGGATTAGACGAGGTGATGGAGGACAGACAAGTGGCTTGCTGAATGATGCCGTCTGGTCAATGGCAACGGCAAATTGCATCAGCTCTCCTGAGACCCCATCTGGTGTTCTTCCCAATTTCACTCCTGAGATCAAAACCAAATTCCCCTAAGAAAGACATGTGCATTGATTGTAAGAGGAATTGAATCTGGATTTTAAATCATGTTACAAGCTCTTCTAGCAAGATGAACTGAGTGACACAATTTGATTAAAAATCGCAAAGACCTCCCCTTATTTTTCCATTCCACTCCCTCCCGGTTTTGGAGCTAATGGTAACTGAGAGAAAGCATTCCACCAGGGCTTTTCTAATTACAGCATTAATACAATTCACTACATGTTTCTCTAGAAATGTACTGATTTGTTGCTTTAAACACTTCACATTGCTTTCTGAAATACTTGAAACTCTCAGAAGTTTTTAAAAGTGTGTGTTTAGGTTAAGGTTAAGTTGCCCTTGACAGCATTTTTTTAAAAGATTAGAATTGTTGAATAACCACCTTTCACCCATCCCTAATTGTAATTTAAATGACAATATGCTCCCAATCAATAGCTCTTTGTCACACTTTGAAGATCAAGGATGAGATTTCACCCCATGAGTTTACATGGCAAAAGCTTCTTTTTCATAATGCTAAAAATGTTGCATCCTGCTGTTAAAGAAGTATAAGAATACCTGCTCTCAAATAATTAGTTTTGAATAAAAGCATTTAAGTCATACTTTATAGCCATTAATTTGAAACAATTCAAAGCCCTTCATTTCTGCACTTTGTTCATAGCTAAATATTACAATGGATATTTTAGCCAATTGGAAAAAAAATCAGTTATAGCAGGATAATTTGAACAACTTAAGTTAGATGGTGTTGTAAGAGGTGGTTCTTGAATAACTGTAGCTTTATTTTTGCATCACTTTCATTTCTATCTAGAACAGTTTTTAAAAGTGGAAAATTGAAAGGCTTTTCATGGTGATCATTGTGTGTATGTGACTGTGCATTACTGTGTGCTTGTCTCATCGGTACATAGGGGGGTATGTTGCTATTTCTCAAGTTTTATGTGTTATAAAGACATAGATTTATAACACAGGCTCCAGTCGAACAGCTGAATCTTTTTCTTTTATTTCTATTGCTAGGAGTCCTAGTCAAGGACCAGGACTTGGTGTTACGAAATGCCAAACAGAATGAAGGTCTTTGTCCCAAAGTGCTTACAATTTTTGTTTTTAGTTATAGCAGAGAAGTGTTTTAAGAAGGATAAAGTCTGGTCTGTTTTTATGTTGTCCTTGGTAAACCCAATCTAGTCTGGTCTCAAAAACGGAGCAATTCTGCTCGTTGCCAGGGAGAATACATAGGTATCCAGTGAGTCATGGTCAAACATACAGCCATTATTAGACCACAAACACAGAAGGAGAAAAAAAGATTTCATTTGGACCTGTTGTCACCGCTGAGCTGGTGAAGAGGAATAACAAATAACCAAGTGGAGGAGGTTGCACTTTAGGTATTTATGAGGAACTTATCTCCCTGTGGGGATAGGCTGGGGAAAAGCAGAAATACGCGTGTTGGAAAATTTAACTGGAGCAAAAGAGGCTGCATCATGGTCTAGCTAAGAGAATTTAGTACATTTTAATGGCAAACTAGAGACAATGGGAAAGGAAAGCTGAAGTTCTAAAGGGCTTTAGTGAATACAAACAACTTATCTTCAGTTTGAAAGATGGACTCAAAAGGAAGACATAGAGAGATAAAGTTTTGGGTTAGAGCAATGATCTCCTTGGTGGTACTGCAAATGGGTAGGAGTGTATTCACCTGAGCCAAGAAGGAGAATGCTACAGAAATATGATGTAAGGTGCAGAGCACCATGATGTGCAGTTGTGTCTTTGTGGCTGAACAGAAAAAGTCATAGCTGAGAACTCTTGTTCAAAAATGTTTCACAAGATATTGGCTGGACCTGTATGTAAAGATTTAGAGAAAAATCTCAATTAAATTTTATGCATACGTTCTGACTTACAACTATATGCCTGAAAATAAATGAGGTGAAATATAAACCATAGAGGAAAGGACAACATATTTCTGGAAGCCTTCTTTAAACCAAAAATCCATAAAATAAAGAGTTTGCACTTGGGATAATCCCCTCTTCCCAAGGCATCGGCCGATGTAAGTCAGCAGAAGCCCTGCCTGGAGCAGGCTGGGAAACTGTCTGCTTTTACTCAGACAGTGAGTTGTGCCTGGACCAGCATCGGAGAACGTCACTTCATGGTGTTGTTCCTATCCAGGCTAGTAGAGGAAGATGTGAAGAGCCCCAGATTGTGCTCAGGGTCCCATCGCCTTGAGCCATGCACAAATACATACCAGCAGATCTTGCCTCAGAGGACAATGTTGTACTTTATACACAGCCACATAAACATAAAGATATGGTATGGCTGTGTATGATTTTGGGCATCACAAAACTTTGTGTTCCAAGATTTCCTGTGTATGAAATGGAGGTAGTCATATTTTCAGCTCTGACAGTGGTGGTCAGAGGATTGATACTTTTGGATATCTATTTGTGAAAAGCGATATTGGTACAAAGTATTATTTTTCTTCACATCATTTCAGATTATTAATGCCATTGGTCGTTGTATTAGTGTAATGAAAACAGGATTTATTGGTGGCTTTTATTTCCTATATGTGTCATATAAATGCCTTAACAGATGCACAGTGTAGTGAAAACGATAGGGCACTTCAGAATGGCTCAAAGTCACTGCTTCTTTAATAAAGATTTGGTTTTGTATGCTGGGAGAGATGGAATTCACACCCCAACCTATGCACAGCTGCGAGCCCTATTAAGTGAAACCCCTCCTAAATATAGATGCGATGGCCTCATCCCTGGCCTTCTTCCAAAGATCATAGAGGCCTTTTTCACTCCTTCCACATCCCCCTTCCAATGCACAATGAGCGTGGAGTAGCAACTTTCTTCTCTGTAGCTGGGAAACAAGGGTGCAGAGTTCGGAGGGCTTAAAAGGCATAGCAAAGGCTTCCTACAAGGAGGGAAATTTTCATGTGTGCAATCAGTAAGCAAAAAGAACACTATCATCACTGTACCTATTCATAGGCTATATATTCACTGTACTCTGTATTGTCACTTTCAATAAAAAGAGACTTTTTTTTTTCAAGTAGCCCTCAAGACAGCATTCATGAGATGAGCGAGTCTGAGCCATGCGCAGACAAAACATTTTAACGATCAGGAGAGCCCTGATGCTTGGCAGTTGCTAAAGACTACGTGTTAAGAGTAAGCCAAATCATCAAAATGCAGCTTGAGTAAGTCCAGCGATGGTGTATTATATTGCTGTAAGTGTAGCTGCTAGAGTTAAGGTTGAGTGGGCATTTCTATTATAGGCCCAACTGGTAAGGTTGAGTATTTTGACTACATCAGGTAGTGTCAAGTGAAACTTCTTATACGAATTGGCACCCAAATACGTGTAGCCTCCCTTACAAAACAGGATCAAGCTCTTCCTCCCCACCACCCCCAGCATATCCCTCTCTCCAGCCTACATACCTCGTTTTGTACTTTGATAATTTTTTTCAAACACTAATGGAGAAAACAGCCATAGACGGAAGTGATTTCTAGGACTGTTGGTGATGGCACAAGTGTAGCTGTGGCATGGCAACGATGCCATGTGCTGCCCTGATACCTGTGTTCACTGGGGTGGGCCTCTAGTAAACTCTGCTGGTAAAGTCTCCGTGTAGGCAGCACTTTGCGCATCCACACGTGGGCTATTTTGCCAGCAAGCTATGCCAAGGTGCTCTTGATGCATACCTGGCCAATGCACAGTAAATCTGTGGAACTCATTGCAGCCAGCAGCGACGACTAGGGCCAAGAACTTAGCACAATTGAAAAAAGTGGAATCTGGATAAAATTCAGTGAAAATATCCCATGTTGTATTGCTTAAAGTTTACAACATTCTTTTTCTGGAAGGGACAGAAAGCTTCTTTGCTACAGGGCCAGCGTGGAATAGTAAAAATTAGAAATGGATTTTCTTCATAGGACAGTCAGTCTTAACTTGATTCAGGAAAGAAAGGATGCTCTGGTGGTAAAGGGCATCACTGGGAAACTCAACTTCAGAGTCCTATGACTTTTCTTTGTGGTTATGAAAGGGCTGAATAGGCTTAATTCTTCAGAGATATTGAGGACTTCAACCCTAAGCAGTCCTCAGGGAATTCCAGTGACTGGACTTTTCTGATGTAGTCTGTGCTACCCACATCTCCATCGGGAAAATGAAGAGACTAACGTTTGCCTGCCGTCAACAGCGCTGGAGTGCCCAAGCCTGTTAAAGACGATAAGGAGGTGAAAGAGTCAGGGTTTAGGAACAGAGATAGAGAAAAACCCTCCCACCAACAGACTACCAACACTGCTTTCCCCAGATTTAAGACACTTGATGGTATCAGGATAATTTCCCCCCCCCCTTTTTTTTTTCTTTTTTTTTTGTTTCACAATTGATAAATATTCAAATGATATCCCTGTTTTTTGTCAAACTCAATGCTTTAAAAGCATATGAGAGAATGTTTTGCAAACTTTTAATATCACCTACAGTGCTTTAGACCATAAAGGTAGATTAGATAAGACGAGCAAAGTTATTTGAACATAAACATTTATTTTAAAAAAATATCCCCTGCATTGCTGAGCCCACAAACATTGTATAAATAATACACAGTTCATGAATAGGAATGAACAGACATCTACCCCTCACTGGGATAGATTTGTATTCTGCACCTGCTAGGACTTTAATAACTCTCCTGAAAACATTAGTATCTTTGCAGAGAGATCTGAAAGGAAGTTGTTCTTGAGAATATGCCCCTGAAACTTTAGTTATTAATGGATAGATTTACAAATGTGTTTAGGCAATTAAAATTTAGAATACATGACTAGTCATATTTACAAAAGCTAAGCAAGTTAGCTGTCTAGCTGCTGCTCTGGTCTCTTAATGCCCTTTGGTACATTCATGCATTTTTAGGGTCATAAGCATTTTGTCAATCATATTCTCATTCTGCAAACAACTTTACATGTGCTTAGCTTTATGCATGCAAACAGTACCCAGTGGGATTGCTCACAGGAGTAAAGTATTTACATATCTGTAGGAGTTGGCCTGAAAAGGTAAACATTACAGAATAGGTCTAAACTACCATCTTTGGGTCTATGAGCTTAAACATGACCAAAATTCAGAGGTGCATGGTTTCAGGCTTGCAGTGCAGAAAATCTACAGAAAAATCCTGCAGGATTCAGTCTGACCTTGTAAAAAGTTCAGTGTTGGTTTGAATCTCTTGAATCCCACATCTTCCTTTCTCTTTTCTTTTATAGCCTTACTATTGTACCGCAGAGGGCACGTCTAAACACCGGTGGTTTCTGCTAAATGAAAGGGTGCAAATTAATGCACTGAACTTCCTATGCTGTTAGGGAATTAAAAAATCAAAAGCTGTTCCAGAATTTGTTCAGCCTACTTTCTTGTACCTGTTTGCCCATCATCTGACTTGGTGAAAAAAAATACTCAGCTAATAAGTCAGCAGGTGCATCAAGAATTTAGACAGGAGGGAAGGAGGAAAGTTTTGGAATGTTTTATGTACTAAAATACAGCCCACATACCACAAAACATTGAATATTTAAAGCTTGTTGTTAATGACCCTGTTTCTTTTGTTTGGGCAAATACCTAATGAGTCAATTATGAGCACATACATCATCATTTATAAGGTATTTACTGTATTATACATTTTAAAAATGAAAAGAAGGTATTAGCTTTCAAGTACCTTTTAATCTTCATATTATTAACAATGAGAGATACATTTGTCTCTATACATTAAAAACCTGAGGGTTAATGCTCTGTTTGATCATCATGAACATTAAAATGATCTAGGAACTTTTCACAATAAAGCCTGCTGGTGCAGTGAGCACAATGGGGTAGAGCACTGTGGCTGACCAGTTCCCCATGGATTTAATTGCAGGATCAAGGTCTAAATCACAATAATACAGCTATAGTTATCAGATGAATCAGTAACTCCTGCAGATGAGAGAACTCTATTAAATGCACCAACTGAAAAATAACAACACTCATGCATTTTTTTTTTTTTTGTTTCTCTGTGTGTGTTTTTAGTATGCTTTTTGTATGCTAGGTGTTAAACTCGTAAAAGGCATTTCCAAAAAGCTTCTAGTCTAAAAAGAGAAAGCATTTGGACAGAGAGGTGTGGCTGATATGGTGGATATGGAAACAGAAAACAAGAAAAACAAGAAATCTGATGGTTTTGGTTGGAGCTTCGTTATGGCCAGGACTTACATACGTGAATAGTGGCAAGTCGTGTTGAAACTGAGCATGCATGGGATCAGAAATAAATTGAGTTCCTCTCGGAAACTCAGCTGAGCTGTCATATTTCTTCAGCTTGCACTCAGGAGATGTCTCAGTCTCACCAGAGTTTTACAGTCCTTGAATGGGGTGATTCTTTTTTTCTCAAAATGAATGTATCCAAGAACTTCACTTTCAGATGAGTGAAACTACAAAAAGTTGTGATTGCTCTTGATAATGTAATGCCTCAGAGGACAGGAGTGTTTATACCCATTGCACAGTAAACTAGCCCATGCAGAGATCAGTGCTGTCATTACTCAAACCAGCTCACTTTGTGTTAGCTCCCTCAACACTACGGTTTTTCAGGCAGACATCCTCAGGGTTACAGGCTGCGTTATACATTCAGTCTTGTAAATACCTGGCGGTACTGTGAAGAGGCTGCACTTCCTCTCCACCACGGCTTCTGTGGTGTGGATAGCAATCGTTTCCTCTTTTAACCATTTCGTGACACTCCTGTTTGCATTTTTCAGCTGATTTGTGTTTATGGTAGAAACAGCTGTATTTTGGTGATAGATGGTAAGGCTTAGCTCAGCTGGTTAGAACGTGGTGCTAGGAATGGCACGGTCGTGGGTTCAGTCCCCGTATGGGCCACTTGTTTGAGGGTCGGACTAGATGATCTCCAGAGGTCCCTTCCAACCTTACCAATCCTAAGGCTTCTTCCTCGGCAGATCCAGCGTTTGCAAAAAGTCCACCACCCTGGAAACCAGGGAACATCGCAATCCTTCTCGCAGTCAGACATCATGCCAAAATGGGCTTGTGGTCTGCCCACAAACATCATGAGGGACTGCTCTACCTCTTCTTCCACATCCTTTGCTTTTTGGCCTCACTTGCTCTTGCTCTTCCTCAGCTCCTTCCCGTTCACTGGCAGCTGAACCCTGTTGGTACACCAGAAATTCTCGCTTAGACCATGGACAGCTTTGGGAGCTGCAGCAGTGCAAATGAGAGTGAGGGACAACAAGGAGAGATTCGCTAGTACATTAACCTCTAGATTCATATTAAGGAAAATGTTTCTATTTTATTTTTTATTATAGCTTAGCAGAGATACCTGAAGAGAGTGATGTTGCTTTTGAAGTATAAGTGACCCGACAGGTGATGTGAAAAGAGGAGCTCCTAGAGCCTCTTTCTAATAAACTGGTCAATAATTTCTCTCTAGAGTCATCTCCTCTGTAAAATAACAAATACAACGTATTTAGATTCTAACTTTGCCCTGTTACCATAAACACATCAGAACAGCTGTTCATTGCTGTGTAAAACCTCCACATAACTCTGCCAGTGTCTCCGCTCTGAGGTCGAGAAAAATCTTTGCAAACAAACCCAAATAAAGGATCGCTTGTACAGTTAACAAAATGCATGAAGCCAAGGGATCCTGCTAATGCACTCAGATGGGGTATCCCGCTTTCAGGAGGAGATGGAGAGGAAGCGGGGAAGAAGCTGCGGACATCCCAGGGACGCGTGGAGGTCACGGCTGCTGAGGGCACCTCGGGCTGATGCCATGTTTGCTCCCCTCCAGCGGGGTGAGTTTCTCTCCACCCCTCGGGAAATGCTCTTCAAACCTCGTGGAAACTCAGTGTGAGCGAAATCCTCTGGCTTTTGCAGAGCCCTCCAGATTAGCCTTGTTTGAAATCAGATGCACAACTCTGCCATGGTAGATTTAATGCTGCATCTCTTTTTCTGTCTTACTCCCCCTGCGCCTTATTTCTCTTGCCAGGCTTATTCTCCCTTTGTTTTTATGGGTTTTGCAGCAGTAAAACTGGCTGCTGTTTAGCAAGGAGAGCTGTAGCTTGATTCAAACCTTAGTTACAGACTGTTTCTTTTTGTTGTTAGACACTACCCGCCTCATACTCTACCTGGCCAAACCTGCCAAGTTTTGCATTTCCTAGAGGAGGCTTTTTATTCTGTCTTCCTGTCTGCACATGTACACACAACCTCCAATTATATAATAGGTGAACTCACTGTTGTGCTATTGTGCATTCTCCTCTTTTTACAAGCTAACCGTACTGACACTTTTTTATATTTTGAGTCTATTGTTACCTTGTGCTGTGGCTGCAGTTCTGAGATCTTCTTGCATCTTCACTTTTCCGCACCTAGGCACGAATTTATTTTTAGCACCTTTTTTTTTCCTCCATTTTTTAAGACTCACAGAAGCTTTAGACCTCTAAAATACTAAAAACCGTCTGGCCAAAGTCGACTTACTAAACAACTTCATCGAAGCGTTATGTAACTTTTGGACATATTATCAGCCTATCGAGGATGGCAGAAGAGCTTAGCCGGTGGTAAAAGAGCTTAATGCGTTTTTAAAACGCCAGCGAGAGATGGTTCCCCTGGTGCTGCTTTCAGAGTCGTCTCTCCGAACGTCTTCAGAGCGCAGAGGAAGCTCCTGTAGGGAGCACCGTGTTGTCATCAAAGCACCCCACGAGCGAGTCTCGTCCGACGGCGAGGAGGAGGAAGGGGTTCCCCAGTCCAGCCACACGTGGTGCGTGGGCACGAGGCTTCCTGGAGATGGGCTGGCAGCTGGCACACATCTGCCTCGGCGCTGCTCGCCCGATTTACAACCGATAAGGGGCGATTAGCGCGCCGGGCTCGTCACCGACTGGCCCTTTGTCGAGAGCAGTTTCTTGGAAAAGCGACTGCGTGTTTTTGACCGAACGAGCGGAAAGATACAATCTTTGCCGCCGACCAACTTCTAGATATTCCCTCTCTGCAGACTACATGCGATGAGGAAGGGGAAAAACAGCTACAAACAAACAAAAATGGAGTGAGGTGGCCGAACCCAAATTAGATTAATTAGCCTCAGGCTGCTTTGTATGTTTATATTTAATTTAGATTTAGCTACTTCAAAGTTCACATAGTTCTAGTTAATAACTTTACTATAACTTATTATTTTCAGATGTTGGCAGGTAGACAAGTTGTGAGTCACCTGGAATATGAGGCTAAATAAGTAATATTCACTGGCAGGGTTTTGACCATGACTGATTACACTTCTCTGTCTTCTGTGTTAGAAAAATACAGCTTTAGAAGGAAAAAAGTCTACTTTTCTCACTTCTAGTGCCATTTTATGTTGAAATGTCCATGGGGTGGGTTAGATTACATGCATGGCTGTCTAGCTTTCAGAAAGTTTCAATCTTTAATCCACTGCTTAATGGTTAGTACATCCTGTAGCATACCAGATCTTTATTATTTCTTTTGACCTCTTTTGTGAACCTAAGAAGGTCCACAAAACCTGTTTGTTTATGAGCAGTGCAGTCTAGAGGTTAGTAGTCTTAAATCACAGAGGAGCAAATGAACGGGTAGCTCTTTACTTAGGTTAATAAAATCGTTGTCACTCTAAGTATAGATTTTCATAGGTTGTTGCATTAGTTAAATAAAATACTGCCTCATCAATGTAAATTCCAGTTCCGGCTAGTCCTGTTGCTGGCTAGAGAAGCAGGAATTCATTCATATTGCTGGCAGTAAAAAGAAAGCAAATTGTGTTTGACAAGAGTGGGGAGTTAAGATCATAACTTCTCAGAACCAATAAGGGTTTGTGGAAAAATATATACACGGGAAGAACAAAACCCTAATCACAAGCATTGCTTACTGGAGGTCTGCAGCTGTGACAAATGGCGTAATACTCATGAATATGCAAAATTCTTTTCAGTCTGTAATTATAAGAATCATTGAGCCTATATATGCATTTCACAGTGCCCTAGTTGCGTAAAGCAGCAGACGTATTGTGGTGACAAAAATCGGTAGTTAAAGACAAACTCATGACAGTCCTAGGAAGTCAGCATGGACCTGACAGGCTGCTTCTGCTCCAGGTTTCCAAATCCTTCTGTGGATTTGGGCCCCTGGGTTACTGCACGTTTCTCTGTCTCCTCTGCTCTCAGAATGAATCTGCTCTCCTTGACTCATAGCCGGCTGCATCAGCCCCCGTCCTTTACCTTTGCTCCCTTTCTCCCATGCCCACTGTTGGACTCAGAGAGCAAAATCTCTGCCTTCTCTAACCCCACCTGCCTCAAAGCTTAGACACGTTTCACCCAGCAATGGCTTTGGGAGGAAGAGCAAGGTTACCTGTGGAAGAAGGATGGGCTGTTTGCTGGGTGACAGAACATCGTGTTATTATGCTTTTTTGCCAATATTTTGTTTGAAATGTTACTTCCACCTGGAGATGAAATAGCCTCTGAAGCTCTCATCTAACATCTCTTTTTCACTGGTATATTTTGCAGTTGATGTTCTGGCTGGCATCAAGTTGACAGTAGTGGCTGAAGGCAGATCCTCACCTGGGAATTTCGAAGCCAAATGCAGGTAGGTCTGAGCTAAACGTACCATGGGCAGAGCTAGTACTCATGCTCTGCCTCTGAGCATTACTTCTGTGGTATATCAGATGATCGCTAATGGATGGAGGGAATGGTGAGACATGGCTGTTAAAGACCTCCCTCTCACTGTCGAAAGAACTGAGGAAAGACTAAATTCAAGAGTTATTGCAGTGGTTCCTAGAAATTAGCCATCTTAGCTTAAAGGAAATAATCTCCTAAGAGAAAAAGGTAGTAAAGAAAGGAATTGTGATTAATTCAGAATCAAGTGAGACATAGAAGAGAGGCAACTTAGACACCTGTAGCAGCTTATCATGGAAGAAGATTATTATTACAGTATTATGTGTATCTGGGGACACTGACAGCTGTTTGCGTCTTCCAAATATTACCCTGGGACTAACACCTTGCCATACCAATGTAAGCATGTTTTTTACAAATTGAAATACCTGTTCATCATCAGTATTAAGATATCTGGTTTTGTGTCGGGCTTATTTTCACCAACAGATTGTATTGCATGCATTGGTCTTGATGAAAAGTGTCAAAATGTATTCCGTGTTACTAAAGGTCATGTCAGTATTTTGCACTTTGCTCTCACTGCTCCTGCATCTACTTCCACAAGATCTCTCGAGGCTTCTCCGTGCCATGTACAAAGCTCTTCAGAAAGCACTGGGCCCGCGCCTGTTTGGTCAATTCCAGGCATTCAGTATTAAACCCAAATGCTTATTCAGGCGTGATGTTGACCCATCTAAATTTCTATGGACTGTTTGGTGGTAAATGCAAATATCTAGGAGAAACAAGGGTATTCCCCCATTGAAAAAATCACACAGAAGCCATAAACAGATTAGCCCAGCAATTGTTATTGTATGGTTACTACTGTTTAGGAAATAGTTCTTTTCAGAGAAAAGACTTCAAAATTGATTTGCTTTGTAACACTAGGATACTATTTAAAATATTGGGGGGGAAAAAAGTCCTAACACATGAGAGAAATCACTGTCTTATGAGAAGTTATGTGTTCATGGCTGCTTGGCTCTTCATTCTTGCTAGCGTGAATGAGACAAAATATTTGTTCTTAGGCAGCAGTATACTCTCTTTCTAAGGAAATTCCTGGTGCTTTCGGCATAGCCAGACTGTGGTGGAGCCAGTAATACACACGGTACTCAGTGAAATGCAGCAAGCTGCGGGTTTATGGATTTTAAGCCAGTTTTCTCCTCAAAAGGCTGTTGTAACTCTCGGTGCATGTCAACCAGGTAAGAAAAGGGCACCTTATATCATGAAGTAAAGAGATCAGGCTCCGTGCCCTAACTGCTGCCCTTTTTCCCAGGCTGGGGGAAATCCTGCTTGCAGCACAAGGCCAGTAGAGCTAGACAGGTTGGGGAGAGGGAGTAAATTTATAGGCACTTTGCAATACTGGGGCAAACTGGGCACCAAACCCATTCCGAGCTGGTAACAACTTCGGTTACGTTTGCAGCATTATAGCTATGTATCACTCCTTGCTCAGGACCCATGGCAATTTAGTGCCTTTAAGCTGTTGTCTTTGTGTGTGCCCAGATCAGATGGAAAGGTGTACATCTTCATGGCTAGATGGATGTGGGAAGTGTGGAAAAATGGCCCTAAAACATAAACAAGTGACCTGTGGTGTAGCAGAAGGGGATCTTGTCATGCTGAGTGCTCTGCAATCTGTTGAAAGCAAGCCTTCATATTGATTAACTACCTTCTTTCTACTGCCATAACATAACTGAAATCCAATATGTTACATAAATAAAAATCTTTCTGGTTATTAAGGGGTCATTTATTTGGGGAAAATGTCCACACGAGTGTATAGTCCTTATTCATCCTGGATGGAATTGATAAATAATTGGGTTTTATGTGGAAAACCCGGAGGAGGAAAACCACTGGAAGGATGGCAGGCTCCTTCCACAGACAGGCTCAAGGTGCAGGAGTTGGGGCTTCACCAACGCTCGTGCCGGCAGCGAGCTCTGCCGCCCGCGTTCCTCCCTCTCTGGGGCCGGGGTGAGCTGGTGCCCGTTCCTTGCACCTGAGGCTCCAGCCACCTCAGGCACAGATGCACCCGACGGCTGGAGGCCAAACTTTTCACATGCAGTTGATTTTGCAGGTATGAACTGCGGCCATAAAAAGAAATCCTGACCACAGGCTTCCCCCTGCCCCCCAAAAGGCAGAATATGGTCTCTAATGCGGAACCGCTGCCTGGCACATCTGTACATTTCAATTTCCAATAAGCTGCGTCCTCTAATCACACGACTTCTAATCTTCCACCACCTAGTCGCAGATTTTGAATTCAAATTTCCTTCTTTTTGTCTGTATTTAAAAAATAATAATAATCATTTTCCATCTATTACAAATAACAATACAGATCCCCAGACTGAATGCTGGAGTTGTAATTCAATCTCGGGCTTTGGCTGCCATTCATTGATACCTCGAGCTGCGCTCTTATTATTTATGACATCAGCAGAAACTCTCGATTGAATTGCAGCCTTATATTTAATTAGGGACTATGTATTATTTTGTATGCAATATCCAGAATTAAAAATAGTCCCTTTGCAGAGCATAATGGGGGAAAGGCAGCAAAGTTTGAATATATATTCTAATTGATATTTCTTGTACTTATTCTAAAAGTAATCAAAACGTATGTTAAATATTAATTATAATATTTTTACTGCATTGTGCACCCTGATTTATTGCTGCCTCTTTTAGTTCACTTTTTAATTACTGTACATTATAAGAAAACTAAAGACTTTTTTAAATAGAAGAGTTATTTAGCATTGAAATTAATGTATAATTCAATATCAATCCTCATAGCGAATGTTATATTAAACATAATGAACAAAGGGTGTATTTAACACAGTTTGCAAGTTTTTTTTTTTTTTTTTTTTTTTTTTTACTTTTTTTATTTTCTCTCCTCTCACAACATGCCTCTCAACTCTCTCCACATTTAAAAGTCAGGGACAAAGCTCATAAAGGAACAAAAGACTAAAATCAGGGATGGTCTTTTTTTAAAAGAGGTACAGTTTCAAAGCCTAGAGGGAAAAAAAAAGATAGAAATCAAAGTGCTCTTGAATACAGAGAACATTTTAAAGGAAATATTGAACTGTTTGCTTAAAAATCTTACATTATTGCCTTCTTTTTTAACTCAATTCCTTTTTGAAGGAGAACACCAGATAGGGACAAAGAGAATATTTTCATGCAAAAATCAGGCACAGGTACAGAGGCACAGCCAGACATCATTTCAAGTGGGCACAGGAATTTAATTCAAGTTATTCTCTCCTTTATTCCACATTTAACAAAGTTGAAGGTTTTATCCACCTCTCTGACACTAGTGCAGACTTCACTAAGTAACGTTTGTATCCAGTGGCAAGTAAATATTGGGCTGGATTTTTACGTCCACCTGAAATGGATTCTGGTTATAAACCTTAGCAGTTGAAAAAATAAGTTTTGTATCACTGTGCACTTTGCTCTGTGCAAAGATGTGTTATGCTATTATCTTCAAGAAGAAAGAGATTACTTTTATTTACCCATCAGCAGTCTAATTCCTAGACTGCCAAACCTGTTTTTTTTTGCAGGGGTAAATTTACCTGGTATTTGGGGACAGCAAGGTCTGAGTATCAGAATATGCTACACTAGCTGAGAATGTATTCACACACTGTGGGTGTTTTAGAAATATCCATAGAGAAAGAGGTGCTGCAGTGGGGCCTCACTAATTCACTTGCTATTATATCATGGAGGAAAGAATAAGGTAATATAAACTTCTGAACAAGGAGCCACAGAACCTGGGACAGAAGGTTGTTCAGGCCATAAAAATAACAGTCATGTTAGTAAATGATGAATTGAACTTGGTTGTGGTATCTCGTGGCGTTTGGGTTTCTTCATTAGCCCAAGAACCTCCTCCTCTAAGCTACATGACCTGGTTTCCTGAAAGGAGAAATGAAAAAAACATGTTTGTTTTTAAATAAATAACAGATCCCTCACTAAATCATCTAACATACTGTCTATTTATATTTCATAAGGACAAATGTTTCTGACAACTCTCATAATAGGTCTGTACAAGTATGCCATGTTCTTCCCAAGGAGGCTTCTTTGAGTGACATAAATTGCCATTAATGAAAATTTTAACAATTCAGGCTAAATAATTTTTTAACTTTTAATGTGCAGAGATGCAACATAACATGGCAGAGCTTGCAAGAGAAGACGTTTGTTTTGTAAAGAAGTTGCAGAGTGTATTTATTCATAGACAAAAGTAAAAGCAGCATGAACATTATTTTTTAATAGCTCTGCTTGTTGGGTGGCTGTACAGAAACACTGATGTATTCCTTCAGTAAATACTGCAATATACAGCACTGTAGTGCCCTGAGGAACTCGTGAGTGCCCAGATGTTAGAAGTAGGGATCTTACAGCATCAAACAGCGCTGTATCCCATAGGTCACCTGAGATGAGCGGTATCATCCAATAGGTCACCTGAGAACCTGAGAGTGTAGGTGAAATCACGCCAAAACTCACGGTTTTGGTCCTTGATGACACAGGAACAGTCAAGAAAAAAACTATTATTATTCCTCCAGAAATTTATTCCCGGCAAAATCATATTGCATGCAACCTTAAAAGGCAGGTAATGGAGAAATCATTTCTATGGCAAAAGGGAGCAGGGAGGGGAACTTCCTTGTCACTCTTATTCCTTTCATCATCAACCTGTATCTCAGGTCCACTAATCCATTTGAAATTCTCGTATCACTGTCACCTACCCTCGTCCCTGCCCAGGGACCCCTGACGTTGGCATAGACAGGCGCCTGTCACTTGCGATGAATTCTGGATCTGGTCCACTGGACTTCTGCAAGCCAGGCAAGGATCATTGCAATTGTGTAGTGTTAGTTCCAGCTTTCCTCTTATATAATAGCAGCACCATTTGAAAGTCACAAAACACAGTTTCGATAAATGGCTTTCAGATCAGATAAATGTTTCGGCTTGGCTTTGTATTTTACAAGACCAGACAGCCATCTATTTTAAGTATACAACTGACTCTCAAACGTTGTTGTTTAAAAATCTAATAACTTGTTACATAAGAACTTGGCACTAACAATGCCATAATGCATTCCTTTGAAAAAGCAGTAAACTTATCCCTTGGAAAAGAAAAAGTAGATATTGCCACTTAACAGTGTATTGTGAGTGCATTCGCATTGATTCAATCACTGGAGAGTTCTTTTTTAATATTTACAAGTTGAAACAAAAGGTCTTAATGCAAATTATGCATTCATTTTATGAAGCCGAGATAGTGTGAACTTAAAATGCACCTACTGCTGTAATGTAGGGTCCTTACTGTATTATGAGTATAGAAGGGGCTCTAATAATAACATACATCAAAATCATACTAAATATGTAGAATAAAAGTATGTCGTTTTATTGTCTATATATTGTACCAAAATACTTCAGTTCAGCAAACGATTTATATTAGTTATTTACTAATCCCACTGAAGTTAATATACCCAATTGCAGACAATAAAACAACTGAGATTCTTAAAATTAAACACATCCTTAATCACTTTGCTGAAATTGGATGATAATGTCATTATGCTAACAAACACTCACACTTATCTAAAAGAGGATGATGTAATCAAACACGAGTAAGAGCCAGGATAGAGAACTGGTATCTTTACTGTAAAGCTGCCAGCCGGAGTCTAAGGGCGGGTGAGCAGAAGCCGTACAGGAGGCTTCTTAGAAAGGAGGTATGATGCAAGCAAAATGCAATCCATTAAAAAAAAAAAAAAAAAAAGTAAAGAAAATAGACACATTGCAGAATTTTTACTTAATTAAAATTAAAACTGACAAAACAAAGCCTGCAGGCAGGCATCCGTTAGTGCCACGAGGCATAAGAACTTGGAAATGTCTTTTGGTGCAGTAGCTTTGTGTTTCCTCTACCCATAGACGTGGAATTCTTTGTAGTCTTCAGCATGAACAGTAATCAAGGGGGGCAAAGGGAGAAAACGGCTAGGGCTGATCCCACACAGGCAGGAGCCTTATTAGCCGTAATGAAGTTGGACTAAGCCCTTACTAAATTTCCCTAAAGGCAAATGGCATGTGGGGAATTTTGTGAGGAAAGTAACTCAAAGTTTCCATGCAACTGTGGATTTTTAGTGAAACACATGTCACTCATATTCTTAAACTGCCTGTACGTATCAAGTTATCATTACTGAAAAGAATCGATTATTCTGCCTCTAATCCGTGCCTTAATAAGACAGAGTAGGTAAATGTCATTGCTCGTAAGCAGAGGGGTCTGGGAAGCAACATGTCTAGGGTATATAACAGACTGCTGCTGATTTACATCTTGATCTTGAGTAAATCGCTTAGCTTCTGTGTACCAATTTATGTGTGTGTTAAATGGTAATGATATATATTTGCCTGATTTTTAAAAGCGTTGGAATGAGGGGAAGAAAGCAGTATGACTAATGTAATTTATCATAGTGTGGTTTCTATCTAATTTTCTTCATAAAGCATGCACTAGTGCTATGCTGCTGTATCTTGTGAACCACAGAAGCAGCTGCCAGCATCTCGATATCCACTTTCAGTACAGGAGAAACAAAGTCTAAAGAGGTTTTAACTGTGTCATGCTCCTAATTACTGGTTCATTTTCCTAATTCCTTTTTCTTTTTTTTTTTTTTTAAAAAAAAGGATGTTCGTAATTTTAGCTTACTCAGTATAACAGGGTTTTTCTGGGGCTCTGTTGCAGCTGAAAATGGGGACTTCTCTGTTGATTGGAAATTGGGCTATTACGGGGGTCATAAGCAGCATTAATTCCTTACTGAGACTCCACCAAGGAGTTTATTCAAATAAGCTCATCTGCCTATTTATGGCCACAGTGGAGTGTAACATAACTTTCTCCCGCTTTGCGTATACTGGTGTCAGTAGATGGCAAGCAGCAGTCAGTGTTTATTGGAGAAATAATTAATTAAAGCCAGAGGAATAATTTTTTCCCTAGCCAACTGCTTTACAGCTGTTTCCCCATTCTGTAATGTCAGAAATAAGGGCGTCGATGCCCTATGCAAAATGGCCTCTTTGTACGGCTCCTAGCCGCGCTGCTCAGCAGTCGTTCGGGCAAAAAGTGGACCCGTGACAGGGTCCGCTCCCCTCTGGCTGCCAGCCGTGGTCCGCCGACCTCCGGCTCCTCCTGCCTTGGTGTCACCCTTCCCATAGGAATGACCTTACAGCAGTTTTGGGGTTACACGCTGTAGACCTCTCGTGTTTCTATAGCAAGGATTCTCAGAGCTATCGCAGTATTATTGTGAATATTTGCATCAGTGTTCTCCTGTGTTTCTCTGTACCTTGACTCCTTCAAGACTTTCTTTTTTTTTATTTAGCTTAATGTGTTTTTTTTCTGATCTACCTTTTCCTTCTTCTGTAGGACTCTTGCTTGCCTCCTGACTTCCCAGTGGCTTCAAAAACCTAACCAAGAGAAAAGCAAAATGTTGTAAGCAGGTCGCTTTGCTCCTTAGGTGGGAAAGCATCATTAGAGTTGAGATCATTGCAGCTCCTTACTCATCTCTAGTTGCTCAGAGCAGCTAGCAGAGTCCTTTCGAGATCTTCCCTCCTGCATGGAAAAAGGTGCCCACAGATACCTTCTCGCAGCTGGAGATTCGTGGCCAAATTTTGTTTGGCTACTTTTAGAAAACCTGTGTTCTCTCCCTCCTTCTCCCCCCCCCCCCCCCCCCCGCAATGTAACATCTTTCTTAGCATGCTCTTAAAATTCAAACTCTGAGGCGCTTTGTGCACCTGTGAGTTTATTAAACCAAAATGCACAGAGTAGCTTTAGGCTCACTTTAGACTAATTAAACAGTTGTTTTCATCAGTTCTTGTAATTTATTTTACCATAGATAACGGGCGAACGTATCAGCCTCGGAATTGTATTAAATATTTCCCTCATAACATATTGTCAACAAAAGTCCTGCTGAATTAATGAATTGTGCGCCTGTTTGAAAGTGGGATTGTATTTGTCTAATTGTGGCATCAGTTGTCATAGTGACTATCAGCCAATCCATGAGCAAACACCCTTCCTTGGCAGTGTTTAGGTAAAGCAGTCTTTGTGCAGTTGTCAGCCGGAGATTTATGATGGTAAAAACTATATTTGGCAGCCAAATCAATGTGTTGACCACTCTTTGTACTCCTGCCCTTATTTTAACTTCAACACTGGATATTCCACCTGAATATTAAGAGACCATATGTCTCTGGAGCTGTTTTGTTATTAATAGATCACTTTTTATAAACTGTGTGTGGGATGACTAGTTATTTGTATATATGTCCAACAAATGCAGTTGCTGATATTTTCTGAACACGTAACTCCAAATGTCAGTGCTTGCAAGCAAGTGGATATTGGAGGATACCTTTTTATGCCTGCTATTAAAACATGTTGAGTGATCTATAAATTACCCTGTTGAGATAAACAGTGGATTAAAATAAGGCACTCCCATTCTGTCATCACTGTAATATTAATCATTGGAGTTTTGGTCTTTAATGTTAAAGTGTACCTTTTAGCAGTATATGTCACTCTATATTAAATTACATGTTGACTGACAGATTTTTTAATCAAAACTTGCATTCTCATTTTTGTTTGCCTCATAATGTCACAACAAGGCTAGAAAATATTTTTTCTGATGTTTGAATTCTTTTTTTTTTTTTTTTTACGCTTGGTACTTTATTCTTGACTGTAGATTTTTATTTTTTATGGTAGTTTTCTTAAGTTTGACTTGTTTGGTTTGCTTGAGACCATGTAAATGCTTTATTTTTTCCTGCTATATGGGTTGATGAAAGAAAAGAATCAGAAATTTCATTTAAAGAATGAAAAATACGCAGAATTTTGGAGAGGGAGAAAAAAAATTGCATGATGTCAGCTAACAGAGGAATGCTTCTGTATGGCCACACGTATGTCACTTGACTGGGTCTACATAAAAAACAAATGTTTTCTTTACTGCATCTATTTTTTGCCATTGTTCCTAGTGAAGTTATGCTAGTGGATTTAGCAGCATAAATTTACTTCTTTAAAAGCACTGGGCAATCACAAGACCATGTGTGTAAATGTTTTTCTAATCCAAATATGCAGTTTTGAAACTGCCTGTTTTCTTTCCTAGGGGAGGCAGCCTACAGCTCTTCTTGTAAAACTATGAAACTAATCATTCAGGACATGAATTCACAACCTTCTTAGGCTTGGTTCAGTGCTGCGCCTCCAAAACATTGAAGGCCAAGTTCTTCTTTGCCATATGTGGGTACTACTGTGCCAGAATTCACATCAAAGAACTAACTACATTTTAAGTGGTGTAATACTACATGACAACTGATGTAATAACAATTTTGCTGGTAAACAGCCTGAAACTCCCACTGCTGTTGACATTCAAGATTTTTATAGATTCAGATAAGTAACTCTTTACTGGACGTATATGTTGTGTCCTTGCCCTCAAAGCAACTCACTCTGAGAGATTTCAAGGTGTGCTCTGACTCCCAGCGTCTCAACACGTCGGAATTTTCTTTCTCTTGTTAAGGTGATCTGAGTTTGTGATCTTCTGTTTTAAGGCGGTTTTTGTGCACCATTTATTTATTTTTTGTGGACTCTGGAAGAATTCTTGTAGCGGCTCGTTCACCATCTTCCACCCTCCTCCCCCCCGTGCCTATTATTCCGTCGGAAGAACACCACAGGCGTCCTGACCATGCGGTACCCCAGTAACCGTCGCGCCAAGCAGCCTGTCAAGCTGCTACAGCCGAGCACGAGGTCGGCAGCCGGGAAGGAAAGTCTGTGCAAGGAAAGAGGGAATCTGAGCTAATGAGAGTCCCTCCCAGCGGAAAGCTGAGCTTGGCAGCAAAGAGGGGGACGCACCGGCCAGCGGAGCGCTTTGTGCTTCAGGCAGAGCCCGGTAATGGAGTGAGGATGTGACTCGTTCTCGAAGGGGGTGACAAAGTTAGGAGAGCAAGGAGGAGGCAAGGCAAAATTCAGTAGTAGCCTGGAGCAGAGTGATGGTTGGGGTAAATCAGTAAGTCCTGTCAGCTGCAGGATATCCAAATGGGCAAAAGATGGATGAATGAGGAGAGGAATACAGAAAGAAGATTCTTGAAGCAGAGAGATTGGAAAAGTTGCGATCCTAGATAGAAAGAAGAATCCTGGGAAGGAAGTGTTTAGATCTTAACTGTTAAAGGTTATCTCACATTGTTCTTGCCGGGTGCATTCTGAAAGCTGGGATGGGAAAAGGGAAATATTTCTTTGAAACATTTTTATAATGCTTTGTAAGTGTTAACATTTGGTCTAAATGCTCCTGCATGCCTCTTCCCCATCCCCCTGCCTCAAATCCCAGGCGTCGAAGCTTCTTTCACAACATATTGATAATAACCAACACAGTTGTCCGTCTTGGAAATAATAAAAGCTATAGACCGTAATAGATTTTTAAAGTTACATTTTGCTTTTAATGCTTATAACTATATCACTGGGAGCAGGTACTTGGCACAAATGTCTCCACTGGAGCATAAACACCTTGGCCTATAGCCTCTGAGAGTTTATCAGTGCCATGGGAGATATTTCCTGCTATGTACATGCTCCTCTACAATGAATGAACAGCTTGCAACTACATATTAATCTGCTTGATGACCTAGATCAAGAACAGGGAAAATAATGTTGATAAGTCACTTTTCCTTTTTGGTGTATCCCTGACTATTGGTAGTAGCAGATAGGCAAACAGAGGAATGAAGCCTTTGGTTTCCTACAGGGGTCAATATAGTTAAGAAAACTTTCTTGCTTTAATTATTTCCAGGCCAGACTGAACAAGCGGCTAGCTGGTTTGCACTGTGGAAGGCGAGTTTGGTTCTGCTGGGACTGATTTTGGGGCTACCATGTTTAGCAGTATCATTGCGCTGGGCTGGATGGTAATGCATGGAGCTTCTCTGAATATAGCTGGCATTGCAGTGGTTTGCAGCACTCAGGATCTGGGCTGTCACAGTTGGTTTTGTAAGAAACCTCCGTGTGCAGGGTTTGGGGGGTTGTTTTGTTTTGTTTTCTTTGTGGCGTCGCCCTGTTAATCTCTGATCATTGCGTCCTGGTTCTAGGCAGTGTTAAGACCAAGGCATGTAAACTCGAGCATTACCTGATACTGGATTATGTAGCCTTGCAGTCATTCCGCTGCAACCTCTGCAGTAACCTTTGTATATACCCCATATCCTTCCTCTTTATGGCCATCTTTTCCTAGCCCCATTTTCAATTACACACCTGCAGAAGCACTGATCACTACACTGTAGCCATAAAGGAAAGACGTTGCGTCTTTGCCCTCCTAAATACCTTGAAACACTGTGATTAATTTTTCGCTGAAAATAATCTGCCCTGAATGGATCAAGAGGAACTTACCGCTGATATCCTGTAGTCTGGTGTATATGAATGACATCCCACTCCCTGAGCTGTGATCACTGTGTATTGCACCCCAAATTCCTCTTTTCTGCCACCCACATTGCTCTAGTTCTCATTCTTTTGCCCATCAGGCTTAGAGAAAACAGGAGCTTTTTCCAGCTAAATAGGAGTCTCACAATAAGAAAAAACTTGGAAGTGAGAAAAATATGATTGCTGCTGTTTTCAGCAGAAACTGCTCCCCAATGGTCCATATAGTCAAGATGTAAGGGAAATTAATGCCTTAACATGTATATTAGTATGTCAAAATGGTGTACCTACTTACCCATTTACCAGGTTAAAGGAAGAGACTGGTGTGACTTTAGACAGTCATTTCATCTCTGCATGCCTCAGTTCTGTCATACAAAAACAGGAATATGGATAATAAACAATAGCAGAATGTTACTGAGTTGCTCACATTTATAAAGCCCTTTGTTATTGTCTAAGCCTCAGTTTTCTCATTTGTAAAACAAGTGTAATAATTCATATATTTATAGCTTTAAAGGATAGATAACCTAATTTGACATCCTGCAGAGCAAAATCCCTAGCATTTCATTTAGTGATTCCTGCACTGAACTCAGTAACTCGTGGCCTAAAGAAATCATGCTTTTAGAAAGACATGAGATCTTAATTTCAAAAATGTCATGCGGCTGGTAACCTTCCACAACTCTTGGCAAATTGTGTCCTTCATTATTTATCCAAACGATTAAAATATGCACTTTATTCACAGTCTGTTACTGATCGTAATTCCATAACTTCCTAGCATGCTTTGAGAAGCCTTGTAAGTAATTTATTTTATCGGACAATTTGTACAATATATTCTTTTCTACCTAGCACTTCTGCTATTTAGAGATCTGCAGGTAGCCTGTACATTGACATCCTTCCCCAATATCCTTTTTTTTTTTTCCTTTCAAATTTGACTCATACTGGCTGAAAGATCCCCAATAGATACTCGTAAAATGGCACCGGATAGGATAAAGATGTGTCGTCAGCGATGACCTGTCAATGATTTTTCTCAAGTGGGTAGAGAAGCGTTGACCACACCACCAGTAAGAGCCTGTTAAGTGGAGCTCAGCACTGTATCTGACTTCCTGTTTTTTCTTTCTTTTCCAAATCTTTCAAACTATAACTACATTTTCTTGGCGTTGTGGGGTTTGCATTGGTCTCTGTGAAAAAAAGGAAAAAAAAAAAGAAAAGAAAAGAAAAGAAGACTGACTGTGAAATCCAGTGAGTCTGTTAGAGAAATATAATCTGCAAATTCCAGACCTAGGTAACTTGTTGTTTGGGAATTCATTTGATTTTCAAGGCTACAAATTCAAGCAGTTGTCTCTGAGCAGATGCTTGGCCACTCTGTAGAAAACAAGTTATTCTTGTCTTTTTCCATTTCAAAGCTTTCTTTTGGGCCTACCATGAATGGAAAGGCTACCTTGGAGCTTGGATAAAATATTACTCTTCCTACATATATATAACAAACCACTGGAACAGTTAAAATAATGTAGGAGTAAGCTTGCCAAGGGGATTCGGTGCAACCATTAGGTAAGGCCTGCCAAATATATATAGTTTCAGCTGTTAAAATTACATATTCATGTGTTTTCCATATATCTGTTTGGCCTCTCTCTCGGAGAGCTTTGGAACTGATCTTTACTAGGCTGCAATTAAAAATTACAATTGAAACAGGGTATTCCCCAGAAATTGCAAGACAAGTAGTATTTGGTGATCACTTGCATACTTGATCATTACTCTGAAGGAAATTCAACCAGTATAGCATTGCTGATAAGGAGAAATAATACAAAGGCATAGGGCAGGGAGGCAGGTGTGGAGGACTAGAACAGTATTTTTGATATAGCCTTGCAGATTTAGGTTGTGTACAGGAAGCTTAAATGCAGTGATTCCAAATAATTCAATCAAATTGTATTAGTCCATCCTACTCCTCCGCCATCCTGTCTCGAGATCATCCTTTCGGCATCAGAGTTCCCCACGTACTGGGCGCTTTGGGGAACTCTGTCTTTAAGCCTGGTATCGCGTCCGTAGCTCTTTCACCTCTCTCCCCAGAATGGCCCCGGTTTCAGGGTCAAAGCCAGAGCTAAGAGGTCCTTCAAAGCTGGACTCTGTCATCCTGCATCTGGCCTTGGTTCAGTAGCCCATCCTTAAATCCCTCTGCTCAGAGGTTGCTAGGGTTTGTGCTTAAATACTTCGATGTATCTAGGATCTTAATGATTTAGCAAGTAGCTGATACGGCTAAAGTGAATGTAGTAACTAAATGGCTGAAGCTTCTCAATGACAAAAGTTTATTACAACGATCTATTCTTTGAGTAGTCTCCCCAGCTTCTCATTTAGATATCCTATATTATATTGCTTGTGAGCGCTATTTATTCATGCAGGCATGTTCACAGGGATTTCTGGAAATCTAGCTTTGAGCCTGTCTCTAGGAATAATTCACTACTACGATAGCCTTGTTTTGTGCTAATTTCCCTGGCATGTAACTCCAGTTTTCTGTACCTATATAGTAGTGAATCGGACTCTTTATTTTTTCTTTTTTAATGAAATACAACCACGAGTAGTTGTTGAGATGTGCGTTAGTGTGGTATTTCTCTTCTGTAAGTTCTCTGTCTTATCAGAGCTACCTCTTTTGTAGGATTTGCAAAGTTGTCTTGATGTAACCAGAATTTATTAATTAGAAGACTATTCTTTTTACCCTATGCGTGGATAATTATCACTTTACAAATTCCTACCCTGAAATTACTTTCTCCAAGCTTGATCAGCAGCATCAAGTCTATTTCTAGACTGCCATGAGAGCTTTTCAAGAGCCATGCTATCTAAATATGAGAAGTCACGTTTTTGGTATATATGAATCTGTATCTTGCTAAATTAGGCAGGACAGTAGGGAACTCATTTGAAGTACTCGCTGTGGCTTACACATTCTCACCCACCCACTTCCAAAGTATTTATGTGACCTGTGAAAGCTTCTGTTTCTTCATTCAGTTGGGTTAAGCGCTGACGCCACTGTCTTAAGAGGCTTATGCTTCAGATGAACGCTGCATATATCATTGATGGTCAAAGCTGAAAAATGGACTGAACAGACCTTCCAAAATAATCCAGCATGGAAATCCACTCAGCTGTAGACTCCTGGGTATAAGATGCTATATGTTTGTGCCATGTTTTGTACCAGTCCATGCTGTCGTCCTATCACATTCATGTCACCCCGACATATCTCTAATTTTACATTCTCAACAAGTTATCTTATAATTTTGTCACATCAGAACCATAAAAGCAGTGTAATGTTAAGTAATTAAAATATTTTAGAATAATATATTAGTAAAATCAAGTGTAAAGCTCTTTAGTTTTAAGAAATTAAAACTTTTTTTATAGAGATTATTTTTGTAATCAGTTGGGATCTTGTATATATGCCACTGTCCTTCACTGGGATATGCTGTTTTCCTATTTATAAGAAGTGTGTGAATATTAATCAGGCTCCTTTCAAGCAAGGTTATTATTATTATTAATATGCTTTGCGGTAGTTTTGAGGAGAGTTTTCTGACCAGTCTCGGACAGCTGTGATGATTTTTTTCAGTTTTGTAAATCTAATGTTCTCATTTCCCAGTTTGTACAAACTGTGCACTGGCATCAGTTTGTTTAGCAAAGAGCTACAGACTTGGGCAGAAGGTTCTGATACTTCAAGAATACATACGTAGATGAAGAAATATTCCAAAAATTTTCATGCTGGAAGAAAACAATCAATTACAAGGTCTGACATTTTTTTTTCCTTTGGCACCAGTGGTCTAGAAACATTTATTTAGAGATGTGTTTTGGCTATGTAGACATTTGTACTGATGTAACAAAAATGTCTCTTGTCTTGATATCTTGTGAGAACTCAGTCGTAAACTCCTGTCATGTCTATTATCCTCTTATTTCTCAAGTTCCAGTGTAATGTATGATAGACACACTGAGGGGCTCAGAATATCAGTTTTCTGAATATATGTCAAATCCTAAATCTCAAAGCAGCACAACTTTAATTCTCCAGATTAAGCATTCAAAAAATGAAAAAAAAATTCAGAAAAAAAGTGTCAACTCATTCTTCCCTAAATTTAATGAATTAGTGATAAGCAATGCTCTTTTTCGCTTTCCAGTTGTATCAGAGTGCCTACCCTGAGTATAACTGACACATACAACAGAAAACACTGCAAAATACTGGAGATATTTTGCAACTGCTTTGCACATCTGAAACAGTCTTTGCTGTGGGCAGTGCATCCAAGCATCTTTATTCCGCACACACTTCCAATGTCAGTACCCACATTCACAACAGGAAAAAGCAGTGCACCGGAAAGCTGAACGCTAAATGTCCTGCTGCAGGTTCTCGGTGAAACTGGGAACAGCACTCAGATATTCTGGCTCTTGTTTCAATATCTTAATTACATAATTAGCCTCCCTTAAATCAGGTCACATGGCATTCAATCTGACTTCCTTTTCTGTCAGTGTGCTATCCATGCTGTGTAATTCTCATGCCAAGATAGTGTACAGAGCCTTAAATAATCCAAGATATTCTAGTAAGCCTTGGTGAAATGTTAATTTAAAAAAAAATCACATAAACATATATATGAGGAAATTAACACTGTTACAGATTAACATAATCAAACAAAATATGGTTCATTACAACTGTATATATTATCATGCATTTAAATGAATGCTGATTGAAGGAAAAATGTATTTTCTCTGTACTCAAATGAAACATGAGCAAAACAAGTGAGCTTTTAAGATTCTGTAACTAAGAAATTTACTTCTTAGGTAACAAATGGTAAACAGACAGAAATAGGTATTTCTGTTAAAGGAATAAATCTACTGAAATACTGTGAAACATTTTCTGTGCAGCAAACCACAATATATACAATAATGCAGTAAAATCCTCCACCAAATATCTGTTAAAGGAATAAACCTGTCAAAAGAATTAATTTTCTGTGCAACAAGGTTATTCATTCAACAGGCTTCCACCATATGTAATTTATGAAGCAAATTATACTATTCCAAAAAGGAAAGGGAAACTCATACAATGCAGTTTAAACTGTAGCAAGATTGGCTAGAAGAATACAGTCTTAAAAGTCAGGAAATCACCTACTAAAGCCGACTGTCTGCACCTTTGGTAAGCAATGACGTCTGCAGTGTACACCAAATGCTTTACCATGACTGTTGGGACAAAAAAAGAACGTACTCCTCACCAGATATGAAGCAAAACCCTGCTTTGTAATAGGCAGGGGAACTGTTCGCGTTTCAGACGACTATTCAAGAATCTGCTTTGCTGTCGTATTCTATTTTTATGTGTAAACAGGAGATGCAGTTGGATTTTAGCAAAATTACCAGCCCAGTGAATCAATAAGTATGGAAAATATTATCTGCCTAAATGATGATTCTGTAATACTTAATTTAAGAATATCTGGAAGTATTTTCTTTACCACTACTTTCACCCTTGCACTATTTTTAATTTTAGTGCCATTGAGTTTTAACTGTAAGAGGCTAAGGAACTTGCCAACAATTAGCAACTGTAGTTATTCTTTGCCTCACTTATCCCTTCCATTTGCTGCAGTTTTTCTGTACAAAACAGCATCAAGTGTAACATGAAGGTGTGTTCCGTTTTACCTGGGGCTATACTTTTAGTGTCTGAGCCAAAGTCATAGAGATAATCAATCTTTTCAGTGTGCCAGATACATTTAAAATCTCTTTATAATTTTTTTCCCCCTTGCATATCTGGGGGCCACTGCAGCCTTCTGTTGAAGTCTTGTGATCCGACCTGAAGTGTCATCCTCAGTGTCAAGTTTAAAGCCTGTGAAATGCTTTATTTACAGCAGGCTTTATTTTCATCCAAAAGTCTTCCGATCCCAAGCAGATTAATTTGCACTGTGAGTTCCAATTCTATTATTTTAATAACTTTTTGTTAACCTCTAAACATGCAGAATGTTATTCCTAGAGTAGTGCTAAGGTTTCCTTAATAAAACCTGCAACAAGGTGAAACTTGCTTTGTTCAAGCTTTTGTTACAAACCCAAAGCTTTAAGTCAGGTTCACCAAGGTTCATGAACCTCTTGGCAAATCTGGGCTCTGTTTCAAGTGATCTCAGGCCAGGCGTGAACAAACATGGACTGATTTATAATTTTGGGTGGAAATCATCTGAAAACAAGAGAAATGTGTCAATGTAACTCAGTCACCATTTTTTTTAGGGAAATTTTAGTCTAAAGCTATACAGGGGGATTCCAGGTACTGGATTCACTGTGAGCACACAGGTGACCCAATGCAAAGATCGCTTCCGACTGGTGAGGGTCTTTCTGAGAACAGGAACTGTATCTGATATGCAGAGACCATGTCTGATAATTGTCTTCATTCTAGTTATAACAATTATTTATATGGGGTATTAGTGAAGCAGAAAATGAATCTGCATCAAGTGGTTAGGTATGGATGTGGATACATAAATACAGCCCTGGCAGACACACTTTTTTTTTTTTTTTTTTTTTTTTCTCCCCCCTAAATGAAGATTATTCATCAGAACAGCTCGGGAGAGGTGTGGATACTAATCAGCCGATCCACATCTTCCTCTGTGCTGAACTCCACGCCACGGAGCTACGCTACACGAAGCGTTGTTTGCAGCCAGGCTGGGGAAGGAGGCTGCTGCTACCGTCCCCCGTGCCACCACCACCCTTATATTTTGGGTTGTATGAAAACAATTGCTTTCTTGAAGCAGCAGCTGTACTCACCTGGAGTACTGCTCGTCAGGGAAACAACCACCAGCAAAAATTCCCCTCCAGGAGGGAGGCTCAGACAAAGATTACAAAGAGATTTAGACTTCCAGGGATTGTCCATTCCTAGCCTCTTCATTTACATAAATTCGTCAAAGCAGAATTAGAAGCTGCAGTTGCAGATGCAGAAGCCTCTATCTGTGATTGAGCTAGATGCGTTACTTGAAGAAATGTACCTATTAAATTGCCATATTGCCTTATATTTTTCCTATGGGGAAACTAAAGAATAAATCATCTCTCATGCAAATCCACTCATCTGTTTTATTCTTGGGTTTTTTTTTTTTTTTTTTTTTTTGGTATTGTTTCATTTTGTTTTATCATTTAGTGCCTGAAATCTGATCTTTAAAAAATGTAGGCAGATGTACAGAAGACTTATTTTTCCTCTGGCGCACTGCTTAAAAACTTATAAAGTAACTACCTCTCTTTTAAATCATTCTTCTCAAAGTGTTCCAGCCAGGCCCTCTCACTGGCTGCGGTGTCCAAAATTTTTTAGGATTTGCTGTTGGCCTGAAGTTATTGCGCAATGTGAGCTCATCATCTAAGAAATGAAGATTAAAGATATCTGTGACTTTAGATGTGATTTGTATGCTTGTTAGCATTTGAAGAAACAGCAGCAGCATCAACTCAAGGACTAAAATTTGCTCTGTGACAATGCTACTGGACAACAGCAATAACCTTTTAGGGAGCAAAATCTGGAAGAGGGTTTTGGATGTATGTTGTTGACCAGCAAGTCTGGCTTCCTAAGCAAGTGTATAAAAAGTGCTAGGAAACAGAGGCCAGAAAAATAAATCATTGTTGAAATAAAAATTTTAAAGTTTCCTATTCCTGAGCTCCTCAGGAAGGGTTTCATTTTTCCTTCTTATATTTTGAATGTTGCAGAGAACTGTGTGTAATGAAATCTTTCTTTGTGATGGTTTTTACTGAAGCTATAGTACAAGTGCTGCCACAGGAGACTTTTTGTTTACCAAGTTTATTCACTAGTTTGATTGTGGTTGTTGTTTAATTAATTGATTAAATTGCTTTTGTGGTGATTTCTCAGATTAGAGAAAGTCCTGAGTGGTCTGGAATATTGAAATGCAAGCCATTAGTTGAGATTGACAATAAAATCTGATTAATAGTTTGATTTTTAAAACAATTACATAAAAATATTGTTTGAAATCATTCATTTTAAACAGATGACACTTTAATGCATAAATATAATTACAGAGTCTTTAAGAAGGGCTTAAATTTTGCCTTGATATATATGCCAGCAATTGTGTTTTTGAAATAGAATCATAAAATGTAAAACTTTTATATTTAATCACTAGTGTCAAAAATTATTAGGTAATAACCACTGCAGGAGAGAATGTGGTAAAAGATACAAAGGCCTATATTTAAAACATAATTTTTCTAATACTTACTATGATTTTAAGATGTCATGTCGTCATGTGAAGGTGAACAGGTCAGATGCAAAATTGACTTTTTCTTTTTTTAATGTTAAGTGATCAATTTACACTCATAGAAGGGTTAAGCTTACTGGAAGCTGAAGTCCTCTTTGACCACATTTTAGGTACATCATTGACTGCTGGGACAACAGAAGCTTACCAGTCTGCTTTTCACAAGTGGCATGGATTAAGTAAATTAGCCTAGCGCCTTAAACGAACGCAATACTTCTGTGCAATGCCCATACAGAAGTCGGAGCATTTAAAAGTCCTGAGAAGAAAACCATGGTTTCACAGAGTAGTATTCAATTACCTTGCACCTTGTTTTCTACGAGGAAACGGGATTTTCCCCTTTTACTATCTTTTTGCGGTGCTAGGAGCTTTCATGACAGAGGGAACTTTCACAGCCCTGTTGGTAGTTATAAAAGTGAAAGGTGGAGGAGAATCGCATCTATTACTGTGTTTAAGACCCTTTTTAGTGAGCAGAGATAGCTGTAATTGTTGTACTTTGCTGTTTGTCTTGGCAATCATTTTCCAGATAAACAATAATCACTGTGAAAAGTAAATCTGCTATTTCTTGTCCATTTGTGACTATCAAAAAAGCTGCAGCTTTTAAGTCACAGCTACACCAAAACATTGCTGAACAACTTGCCGAATAAAAGGCTGATATATTAGCATTATTCTTTATTGCAGTAACTTATCTACCATTTGGATAGTGCTCAAGGGTTTGCAAGGCTTGCGAGAAGGGCTCCCTGCCCTGGCCACCTGGCAAAACTGCTCCATGACCACATCTGGGTGCTTTTCTAAAGAAATCCATAAGATCAGGCCCAAGAGACAGCACAGGAGGAAGGAGTAATGTCTGAGGGGCAGGGTAATGAGCCAGACGTTTGTATTTTGGCCATTGTATTGTGTCTGAGTGAGCAGTTTTAAGAGGAGAACCTGGGTTTTAAGAGGAAGCGATACCTTGTCATTTTTACTTTGTACATTTACATTTTTACATTTAAAAACTGCAAACCCATCTGGTTTACAATTTTTAAATTCCATTAGCAACTTTAAATAGGATCCATCCTTTAGAGGTGAAAAAAAAAACATTGCTCTGTATGTCCTTTAGTGTTGACTGTTTCAGTGTCTTTTGCCAAGGGCCATAGAAAGAAGCAACCACCAGATTTTTTGGTGTTGAAGTAATGCCAGTGAGATGCTGTGCAGAGCACGATAGAGTGCTTTGGCATAGTGATTTGGTCCGGAGGTGCTCTGGAGATTTTTCCACACCAGCTGAGGATGATAGCTGCAGAGCTCTCTGTTATTCCCATGCGTAGGCAGAGTTTTGCAGTGGCCAAAAGGCAAAACCATGGGATTTGCTTTGTTTCCTAACAAGAAATACATGAGTGCGCTGTTTGTCCTATAGGGGAAATAATTTAAAATTCATTGCTCGTTGGTGCTAATGCTTACTAGTAGTTTAGCTAATGAGAATATTGCTAACAGATTCTTTGTCATTCTCAAAGAAGAGCTCTATATGTAAAAAAAAAAAAAAATGTCTTTCAGCTCTTACGAGAACTATCTTTACCCTTATGTTTGCTATCCAAATGAGTCAGCTTAATTTTGTCCTAACTGATCTACTCAGAATCAGAGAGGACATGTTAGTTACTCTTCCTTTTCATCACCAGACTTATCTTCTCCACTTAAGTGCAGAAAGATCTATGAAGTTTGGAAAGTAGCCAACATAATGCCATTTTAAATTACAGCACCTAAGAATACCAGGAAAATCGGTATAATTTGTGTCCAGTATTGTGTCCATCTGGATATAATAATATATGTATTTATATATAAATTTTGAGGATATAAGTGGGGGAGACTATTTTGCTAATCAGACTAAATATATCCCAACTCTGTTTTGCTCCTCACTTAATACACTGTGATACGTGAAGGATTGTTTGTTTGTTTGGGGTTTGCTGTTGTTTTTCCTTCTGTATTGTTACTGGAGCAGATGGGCTTAGCTTTCCAGAAGGGCTTTCAGCAAAGTGTTTTATCAGATTGTCCTGATATACAGCACAAAAACAGCTGCTTTGTCTTTATCCTGGGACGTATGGGAAAATCTCTCTACTGGTTTCACATGTGTCCTTGCTGCATTTTTGTTTGATGCTGTTGCCTTCATCATGATTGGTGTGACAAGAGTTTACAGCAGAGGAGTCAGTAGAGCACTCTGATGATAAAATCTTCTGTTTTGTTGACGCTATGGCCAGTTCTTTGAAATTCATGAGTTTGTTCACAGCGGGTGATTTTAGCCCTTATATTGACAGGAACTTTTAATCTCTATAGTGTCTCTGGGATGATGCAAGCAGAAGGAGGCTGTTTATATCTTTCACAAGCATCCTTCATCCCTACTGTGTTGGCTTTAGATGTGTGTTTAATGTAAGGGTAGTTATCTCTTGCTGATCTCTACTTGGCAATGGCCACAGAAAATAAATCTATGTTGATTTTATTAGATCTGTCAACAGTCCTTGATGTTATTGACAATGAGGTTTTGTTGACTTGCCTGCAGAGCCTTATGGAAATGGAAGGAGACCTTTCAGAAGTTTAATGTTTTCTTAACATTCCATGAAATGCATCTAAATTTACACTCTCAGCAACAGGTCAGTTCCTAGTGAAGAGGCCAGTCCTGAACATTTTAGGAAAAGGTTTGGTGGGCCCACGTGGTAGAATTAAAACTGAGAGGGGTGATGCAAAGCAAGAAGAGGAGTCCTCTTTAGCTTAATTGAAAGAATTATACTATGGCCTCAAATTTCATTGTTACCGCTGAGCTACGATTGCAAATACTCTACAGCATCTTGACTTTGAGGTCTGTGAACCTCTTGGTTGTTCTACAGCAACATTTTGCCAGATAAAGAGGAAGCACTTTTATGCTTTTAGAATAATCTTTGTTAATACATTTTCCAGTGGGGGGGAAAATAAGCCTAATTAAGAAGAGTTACTTTATGCCATACAAAATGGAAGGGCAAAAGGTTACTTGTTCCTGAGAAAGAACAGGGGAGTAGATCTGAGAGCTGACAGTGGGGTTGGCTTAGATCCACCTCTCTTGAAGCTTAGTTTTTGCAAGCTCTCTGCCAGTTTGGAGTACAATGGACTCCTTTCCATACCTAATGGCATGCTGGATATCAGCCCTGGCTTCGAGAAATCTCTGCTGCACAAACAGAAATTAGGTGTGTTTCTTTGTAACAAAAACATCTTTCTTAACAGCAATAATTTTCATGCCATTCAGAAGAGAGCTTATTAATAATCCATTCAAAACCATATGTAAAATACTTGCACTGAAAATGCACAGACCAAGATAAAGCAAACTATAATAGTATATAAACACATGCAACAGAGATGGATTTCAGACTTATACCTGCATTTGTCTGGAATATTCACACCTTGATCTATTCCTCTCCTTCTTAAGGGTAGTTTTTCAAAAGTTCTTAAGGACCCATCACTGGAGCTAGATCTTGAAAAGGGCACGTCTTTCACTTGCACACCTCAAACAAGGTGGCCTGATGTTTCAAAAGCTGCTCAGAATTCAAACGTTTCCTTCAGGTGCCTAAGTGGAAGAGCATCTCTTTTGAAACTTTGGCCACTTGTGGAGGTGTTTAAATGGGAAGACTTAGCGCTAAGTAGGGTGTGTAAAATGTTTTCCCTTGAAATATTTCCCTGTGGAAAACTGAGTTTTTGACTACTTGAATGTTATTTGACAAAGAACGTGCTTTCAGTGATAATAACTGGTTATAATAAAAGAAAAACGACCACTTGAAGAACAAAAAAGAATTCTGCTATAAACTAAAATTTAAAGTGTTTCCAGTTTAAAAGTTAGCATTCACCCTCCGGAAGCTTCATTAACTTTCTGTTTTTTTAATAGTGTTTTCCTCAAAGAAGGGGTGGGGCAAGTAGAACAACTCTTTCCAGCTTTAAGATGAACTTTTAACATGAAACAAGTGCCAAGACTCAAATAAACAGAATAAAAATGAGCCTATCTTTAAAAACATCCCCAGAAACAGCTGAAGATCTGTATCCATTTTTTTTGTCACTAAAAGCTAAAAAGTTTTTAGACAGCTCTCAGGAAGCCTTGGTGTATGTGTGCAGAAATCTGTAACGGAAGGTAGATTAAGAACTGGAGCATAAACTTCACTTACCTCTTGTAGCTAGAGTACACTTAGAGCTCCAAGGCCCTTAAAGGTTAACAATAAAATCTCAAATTGAATCCTCATTTTCAATACGAGACAATTTAAGTTATAAAACAATGAAGTGACATGAGCCTAGCGAGGCCAATGAGGACAGTTAAACTAGGGGTTGTCAGGATGCCCATGCTTTATCGCCCATGAAAGGATGTAACTCTCCGTGACATTAAGGATGCAGGGTTTGATGGAGTGTCACAGTTAGTTGACACCAGAATCATCTGAGATTGTGGAATCCCTGTCATATCCTGCCACTTTGGAATATAAACTAATGATTGTGCTGCTATACCATACCAGGCATACTGGGACGCTGGTAGCTAGAAAAATTATCACATAGAAGTCAGAGTTGCCAACAGAAATAGACTTCCAGAGCTAATAGTGAGATAAAAAAAGAAACTAAAAACATGGACTGCTTGGCTCAAATAGAGTAAGCTGCTGTTTTGAGCATCTGATGGGACAAGTGGTTTATGAAATATATAGAGTCATTCTGGGCTATTATCTAAGTCAGAAATCTGAATTTTTCTGTAGATGTTTTGTGAAAGAGGGATTTACTTAAAAAGGCATGAATAGTCGTTATTTTGTCATGGACAGTGTTTTCCCAAAGACTGAAAGATTCCAAACACTGAGGCTTAGTTCATTAAACACATGTATCTCTATTTTTTAAAATATAAAATAGAGTAGCCTCTGATTTCAAAAAAGAAATTCTCAGAGAAAAATGGAAAATATCATCATTTAAAATTTTTCATAGAATCCAGAAATCTGTAAATAACAGAAATTTTAAAATTCTTTGGGGCCCAGATGCAATAGATGTTAAAGCCTGATGGAAAAATAATTTCATTTATAGTTCATAATTTTCTCCAAAGGAGAAATACCAAAAACCAGCATGTAAGAAGTACAGAAGACAGACACACTGTATCCTCAACACAGTGCTCTTTCTGGCCAACTCCTGCCTATGATATAGTAGGGTGTAGAAATAAGTCTTCAGGGTGCAGGTTGAAGATATGTAAGCATAGCAAGCTACCCAAACTCACAGAGGAAAACTGATTAAGGATTTGAGACTATCGCTGATCACGAAACTGGCAGGGAGACGGGAACGGCACCCTGCTGGAGTGAAAGTAGTTGCCGAGTTGGAGAGTTTGAATAGACTTATCGCCGGTGAGATGTAGGAAGTAATCCCTTTGCTCAGCATTGCCACGAGCTCCAACTGGAGCACTCTTTACTGGTTTAAACGACACTGTTCAGAAAAGCTGTGGCTCGACTGGAGCACAGGGTGAATGTTACGAAGTCTAGAAACCCCGACCTAGCAGGACGGACTGGATGAACTGGGTTGTTTAGCCTAAATAACAGGTACTGGAGAGGAGACATGAAAGTAATTAGAGAAGAAACAGCAGCAAAGACGACAGAAACAATCTGTACAAAATAGAAAGGACACGACATAATGGGCTTAAATTGCAGCAGAGAATTCCGGTTAGACATCAGGAAACTTTCAAAACAATCAGCATAATAAAGTACTAAGGTAAACTGCCTGCGGAGGTTGTGGGATCTCCATTGCTGGAGGCCTTCCAGAACAGGGCAGATAGACTTCTGAAAGGAAAGACACGAATATAACTGATCCTACCTTAGGGCAGAGGGGTGCACCAGGTGACCTCCTGAGTTTTTTTGTTTGAACTGTGGATACCCTTCATTCTTATCCCTCTTAAAACTTGCTTCTCGGTCTTATGTTTTCTTATGGCTCAACCAGCTGAAATCTATTTTTGCTTTTCTTTTAGAGGCTCGTCTTTATCCACTTTCATCTGAGAGCACAGATTTAACTGCTGCCTCTATGTTGATGATTCACAGATCTAGCTATCTTCCTATTCCTAACCTTGCTTGCGTTCTTCAAAATAAAAGCTCTACCTGTCTCCATGACATATCATTGCAGATGTTTTTTTCTCCACCAAGTTCAGTATAGCTAAAAAAATCTCATTTTAATCAATTCTCTCTGTACCTTGCTTTTTCTTTGATCGCTTTGAGTAACACTGTCAACGTGCTGGTAACTCAGGTCTAGAACCTGGAAATCATTTGTACCTGAGACCTCACCTGGGTCCCTCTTCCAGGCTATGCTTACATATCATGGGAGAGATGGAATATTTCCCCCACAAAATAACTCAAAAATGCGACCTCTCATCATCTTTGTCTTGTTACCTAGCCTTGACAAATGCAGGCTTCCTAATCTCCTGTCTGTTCGGAAAACCAGCATAAGCTTCATTGCTGTCTTAGCTACTGCTTTGACTGGAGAACTACTGGTAGACAGAGACAGAGTTAGGCTTTGCAGGTAGCACATCACCTACAGACAAGTGTTCCTGTCTTGTTACACAACTAACAATTTGTTGTTCCTCGGTGAAAACATGCTGAATAATGAAAGATGCCTGGAGAAAAGAACAGCAAGCGTACGTGTACTTACAGCATGTTGTTTCTGTTTGTGTACACAACCCTGATTAGAGATGAGGGAGTGTCAGACTTGCCTAGTGGGTAAGCGCTGGTTCCTCTGCCAAACGAAACTCTGCGGCTGCAGAAACAGTGTCCACATTTGTTTTTCAGATGGTAAACACATCCACTGCATTTTTTGCCATGCTGCCACGAACCGTGGTGAACACCTCTGGAAAGAGCCCTGTGCTGTCATGTGTGTTAGAAAGGGAATGTGTAGGATCTGGAGTCTGCAACCATATCCATGCAGATGGGCTCTGTGCTAAGCCAAATGAAGTTTGATTTGAAATCAATGGATGCTAAGGTGTGTCCAGGTGCATCCATATACTTGCATTATAAGCCATTTAGCACAAAGATTGCTTTGTGTTTGTATGGTATCTAGCAGAGCTCTGAGACTAGGCTCCCAGGCAATATGACATAAATACAGTACAGCAAATAAATAAAACAAGTAAAAGCTGCGTTTCAGTGGAATGTAAGCAGGCAAAAACTTCCTATCTCCCTCCTGAAAACATGCTCTATTGCAATGTAGTGTGGGGAGATGTTCCTGTTTCTTTAGGATTAGCTGTGCATCATAAGCTTCTGCAGCGCTCTGGAAAGAGCTGGTATTAATGAAGGAACTTTAGGAAGATTTTGTTTAGACTATGGATTGTCCTAACCAGCTGCTTGTGGAATGGCTGTAAACTAAAGTGGGTGAAACCCACAGGTGACTGAACTGAGGAAGTAACCAGGTCTGGGACTGGGAAAACTAGGAGGGACAACAGGCAGACAGAATCGCACTATCGTGAACCTGTGAAGTCTTTAGGTAGCTTCGTTATGTCAGCAACAAAAAATGGAATAGCTTTGCTAAAATTCAAATTCCGAATACCATTGTAATTAGCATTATTTCAAGATTAAAGAAACCACTACTTCCGTGTAACAAATTATCTCCAATTTAAAAGCAAAAATAATGTATTTTTTGTTCATAAAAAATGCTCAAGCGGAAGCATTCTCACATTAATTATTTCAGTCTATTCAGAAAGCATATCCCTGCTTGCTTTTTATTATGCCTTCCAGCTCTTTCTTTGAAAAATATGTTAAGAAGCTGCAAGCTATTTTCCAAAAAAAAAAAAAAAAAAAGAAAAATAAATAATCTTTGAAGCAATTAGAGCTGAACGACAGAATGTATAAATATTTTTTTTTACTTATTCTCCCCCTAGATTCAAATCCTCCATTTTCTGCCACCTCCCATCTTGGCAGCTGCAATTCAAGCATCTTTGCTTGAACTTTGGAGGCAGGCAAGTGTTTCTTTTTCCTCCCCTAGAGCTGAATCAAATCATATTTGGTAGATTTGACTGGCAAGAGCTTTTATAAGTGAGTTGAGGGTTACTCCTGGAGGCTAAATGCATTATTTCTATAATGCATTTGTCTTCACTCTCCTAGGAGTCTAAATACTTCTGAACCTTTCCTTGTAAAAGTAATAATTAGTGGACATGTTAGGAAAAAAACTTTGCTTACATAAGAAAAATCACAAAATTGAATAATAGGAACTATGGTTGGTAGTGTGGAATTATCTGGAACGTATTTTATTGTAAGAACAAAGAGTAGTTTGAATGTCATGTAAATATCATTATAGAGCTGCTTTTTATTTTAATGAAGGCTTTGCTCTGGTTCAGCATTGGGCATAACCACTCAGCATTAGCGCAACTTTCAGTCAACCTGTGTTGCAGTAAGGCTGGCGGCTACCTGTGATTTTCAAAAGCACCTTCAGCCTCAGAAAGTTGAATTTAAAATGTAATTATGGAACATTCATCTATTTTCATTGCCACAATCAAATCAATATGTAGCCCAATTAAACAAGAACAATGAACTGTACAGCACTATCAGCAGCACTAATAAAAGGTACCTGTTTTCAATTCTCTGCAATATACTTTCTCCTTTTCTTTCCTTGCTTTTTGCCATAGGAACAGGAGAAAGCATCTAAACAGTTTCCTATTTCTCTGGAGCCAGCTGGAAGTAGTCACAAGTTGCAGGGAGATAATATATTAATACGGAACTAGCCAGGAGACAAAAAAGCTTATGCAGCAATTTTGATAGGTAAGATGATTAACAGTGCTACAGGGTGCGGGGCTGCGTCCTCGTTCACGTGCCTTGCCAAGGGGTGGGCAGGAGGGCGTCCAGGCGCCCCTGCCCGCAGCTGCTGCAGACCAGGAGGTGTAGGGGTCAGGGCAAGTTTTCCCTTTGATCTAGGGAGGATCTGGAGTGTTTCTCTGCACAAAGCCATCCTGGACAGGCAAGCCAGCTCCTGCCTGCATGCCAGGGGAGCAGGAGGCTGAGCAAGGTGAGGTCGTGCTGGAGGGCAAGACTGAGCCCAGAGCAGCGTCACTGTGCGGCCTTGGCCACTTCAGGGGCACCCCAGCTGAGCCACGTGAGTTGCACAGTGTTGCCTACTGCCTTGTCGTGGCATCAGCCCAAGCGAATCAAAGTTCGGGATCGTAAGTGGGGATTAAGGTCAGTAAATCACAGATAAGGGCAGTGGGGACCACCGTTGTGACCTCCTGTGCGCCGCAGCCCCTCAGGTGCCTCAGACAAGAACAAATCTTTCAGGGCAGTTTCAATTTTGATGTCACGGTACAAAAACTTCCAGTGACAGCAAGTCCACTGCAGCCCAAGGGAAGCTGGACATGGTCTGGCCATCAGGGAGCTTCCCAGTTTCTGTCTTTCAGAGCCCCTGTCTACCTCTGAGAGCTTGTGATGAAGCTGCTCTGAGATCCCCTCACAGTTAGGCTAAATGAACTTTCCTATGATACTGTACGTTTTGTAATTCTTTAATGTTTCCTATGGCTTTTTACTGCTATTGCCTAACTTTCCATGTACATTTCTAAGTTCAGATCCGGAACTCAATAATCTCATAGAGCAACCGCAGGCTGAAACACAGAACTACTCCTGCTAAGTAAACTCCTGTTTAACCATCTTAGAATCACTTCTGTTCTATAGGTCACAGTTTAACACTGAGATATAATGTTAAATGGATCAACCCTGCACTTTTTTTCAGAGCTATTTGCTCCCTAAAGAGAATCCCTCATTCAGACAGCGTGGTCTTCGTATTTTAATTATTAGATGTGTGATTTCATATAAAGCCACATCTTTAACTCAGATTTTTGCCTTCAGACAGCTTATGGCCAGTCTTGTTCAAAACCACTGACTCTTCCTCATATTTATTTTCCACTCTTCCAAACTTTGTTTCATTTGCAGCAACAACTGGTTGTCTTCCAATGTATACAACATGTACAAATGTTACATAGCACAAGGCCAATACTTACTCCCTTGAACCCCTTAAATGTTTTTCTGGTTTATTAATGAAGATGTCTTGTAGTAATAAGATGAGCTAATGACATTCAAACTCTAATGGCCAATGGCACATCTGTACTGCAGTATGAAGCGCACACGTATCTGAGCTCGCGGCAGGCTGCAGGTAGGGTACCGTCTGTGGCAGACAGAGCTCAAATCAGGAGAAGAAATGAACTAAGTTCATCTTTGTATGCGTGTTATCCTGTGATTCTGTACCTACCATGAGGATTTTCGTGCTGCATCCTTGACCAGTATTTACTTCTCTTCACCGATACATAAATGCCTTCTTTCCTCTCCTGAACCTGCATCCTTAATGTTAAATTAAGATCGCTGAATTGTGTCTTGGTCTTATCCAGATCTAAGTGGTGTTCTATCTCCTTTCAGCTAATAGGATGACTTTTTTGTTGTTTATTTTCTTAAATCCTTTATGTCTAAGGAATATCAGCTCTGTACCTTTCTTGCCCCTTTTTGGACATATCTATGGAGACTGTAAGTGATGAGAGCATTTCTTGCTTGACAATGACAGAGAATGAGAGATGGCATCAAGTTTTATATCTGCAAGCACCCTGATACTTGAAATGTAAAGAAAACTGCTCAAGCATTGTCCGTGACGAGCAAGGGAGGACGAGGCGTCTTAAAATGAACTGCCAATCTCTTCATATCATGGAAGTTCTTGGGCAAAGAAACAATTGTATCAGATGTAAAGAAGTAGGTTTTTTTTTTTTTTTTTTTTTTCCTTTGGAGATCTGTAGTGTAGGAGCAACACATATTTGCTCACCTGGCTGTATAGTCTAACTAGCTGTTTGTTATATTATTTACCAGGTTTCTGTAATCTAACCAATCTAACCTTTTTATGTGCATAGGTTTTCTATAGAGTGCAGAGACAAATCTGCTCCCCAAAGACATGTTAAGAGAGCGCTAGCTGAAATGTTGAATAACGATAAATTCCTTTGAATTCCTTGTGAGCATTCTAATCCACCATGATGAAACTTTCATGTTTTGTCAGCTATTGTAATTTTGCTTTCACAAATGCAATACAAATTCTTCCTGGGTAAGTGACTTGCACATTTAGCAGCGTCTTTCAGAGGAGTATCGCTATTGTCGTGTTATAAATGGCATGTGTTTCAGTAGCACTCAAACATACAGGCTTCTTGCTGGTATATATTTGAAACCCAATTGTTTTTATTCAGCTGAAGCCAAGCTTACAATTTTTTATTTCTTTCAGTAATTACTTTATGTTTTATTACCTGTGGGAGGGGAGACCCTAAATTGAAGCAAAAGTTAAGGATGCATAGTTGAAAACAACGATCATGAAAAGATAAAGGTCCTGATTCTGTGATCTTGCATTACAGCAAACCATGAAAAAAAAAACATGATTTGGCTCCTTTTGTCAGTAAGAATATGCTCATACCATGTTTCAATTTCATTTTCTTTGGAGTTATGGGAATTTTTTTTTAAAAACTATCCATATGAAATGTAAGTGTCTTGGGGAGAAGAGGAAAGCTGCAGGAAGAGACAACCGGAGAGCATGTAAAATTTTCCTTCCTCTCTGCCCTCCCTCTCCCCAAACCATATCCTAGTCCAAAAGCATATGGAAAAATTCCAACCAAAGTTCAAATGGTTTTATAATAACAGAAAAACGGTTCTCAATCTTAACTACAGGAGTCGCTCTGCTATAACAAAATTCAATGGGATGTAAAAATGCAATACATTGCATATCATATGTTCAATAACAACAGAAAAGGCTGCCTGGCTAAAAATAATTATGAAGCTTAGCAGCTGTAATTAAAATAATTTGATGGGAGATAGAAAACGTTTATGCATCTTGGCAGAAAAAGACATTTTGAGGATTTTGATTGATGTCTTTTATGTTTGTTCTGCGTATTGTACAATAGTAGAAATGGGCACTGCACCAGTATGTTAGCTTAACATAACACTGTGCATCTTACAAGAACAGATGAGAGGTCAAACTGAGAAAAAGAGAGTTCTTTGGTGACTTTCATGTTCCACCAAAAATATCAGGGTAGATGATGCAAGTCCTCCATAGGTGAGCCATCACTGACTCAAAAAATCCAGGTAGATTCACTAGTACGTGAATATGAATAAGCAGTCACAACAGCGATTAAAAGATGTCCAGCGGAGTCCCCTGAGAGCAGCAAAGCCTAATACATCCCAAGTAAATTTAGCTAGAAATATTAACTCCTACATTGGGCTTTTCAGCACTTCACCTGGTGCTTGGAAGACATTGTAGCAAACAACAGATCTTAAAAAGGGAGTCTGGTCCCAAGAGTTTGATGCCAGTTGTATATTTTTTCCTTCTGTTAAGATAAAGAATGGGCCAGACTTTTAAGAGGGAGCTGACTTCAGTGTTTCCAGTGAAGCTGAGTGGATGTTGTCTGCACTAGTGTAATCATACCTTGCAAAAACAAGGAGCTATCTTCACATCTCAATTTACATTATTGATGCGGTATGAAATAAGTCCCGTAGTAGATGAGCACTCTGGGGATTCTCTTGTTTGTCTCAGCATGTTAAATGTCTGCAAGGCATTACACATCAGAGATAGAACAGCTTAAGTGCATAATTCTTCCTCGTGGCTTTGCTAGGAGCTAAACGAACCTTCTTAAACTAATAATAAAATAATCTACGATATAAAAATATGTTTCTTTTGGACAAATCTGACACGTTACAATGACAGAGTGTTTATGACTCACAATCACCACCTCCGCCACCAGCACTGCTGTATTTAGAAGCAGCAGGCAGCAGAGTGAAATAGGCAGCCCTGAAGTTTCACATCAGGATAAAAGTAGCTAAATTCTTACTAAATGGGGATTAGACATTAATGAAGAAAAAGATGGTGGATTTCCAGGGCTATGGCTCAAGGGAACACTCTCCTATTTCACTGAGTCTTGTAGTTGTGTCTAAGTTCAGATTGCAGTTTAGATATAAACAGATGAAGACTTTAGGGATGAAATATAAACATTCCCGACTTCTTACAGTTCTAAATTAGGTGCAGTTCCAAGAACACGGGGTTTGGTCTTGGTGTTGTTTATATTCGATTTTTATGTGTAAAGAAGTACTTATTCAAAGGTGGAAAAACCTAAACCGGGAAGGCTTGTCTCGTTAAATCTGTACATTAGAGGTGCCTCACAGCATGCGATGATTAATTGATTCTTAGAGGAGAAAGTTCTACTCCCCCAAAAGAAAAACTTTGAAAAGTTTGAGGTTATATTTTCCTGCATGCAGAAAAGATGAATGGGACACACTCAGCTTTGAGTGAACAGCAAGATTTCTAGAAAAACGTAAGAAACATATCAACGCTGCATTATTATTTTAGTAGGTTGAAGTAGAGGAAATGCCATTTATAAACCTCAGAAGAGACTATCAGACCATTATTTACAAGTTAATCATAAACATGTAAAACCTTTAGCGTCGCTTTAGATTAGTCCTTGTAACCTTTTCCCTGTGCTCTCTCATAATTCTCTTGCCAAAACTCCTGCAGTCACATGTTACCCATTGAGCTGTGTTAATAAGGAGCAAATCTGCAGCCACAGGAACTTCTGGTAGCAGGAGCTGCTCAGCTTCCTGGGCCAGCCAGGAATGGGGGGGGCTGTCAAATGGCCAGGAACCCTTCCCAGGGCAAGGGGTGAAGGTGGATTTTGAGTGTACTGGCAGGTAGATACGGATCTCCAAACCTTCCCTCCCTGAAGGTGAAGTCCAAGGATTTACAGGGGCCTGTCACATATACGCATTAGTCACCATCTTAGTAACGTTCAAGAGGGGCACAGAGGTACAGCCAAACCCGTGGAACACGTAGGCAGTTTCCTCCTAAGAGCAGCAAATAGTTTTGTGGTTTGATTGATGTCACCAAAGCAAGGGACCATACAGGAACTGTGGAGGGGGCAGTCGCTTTGCATGTGTCCAACGTCTTGATTAAAAATCAGAGGCAATGAATTGAACTAGTGTATGGAGCGAAATGTCTGTGTCTAGTGAATGTAGAAATGCTTAGAAAAGAAAGAAGTTTCACATCAGTGTGATCTTGTGTCAAGATTTAGCCAGCCTGCTGACCCTGTTTGATCTAAACCACCTACACAGTTTACCTGCAGCTTCACTAGTTTTCAGTAACAAACATTAAACTCAAGCTTTTCCCCTTGCTTTTTGCATATATTAAGCTTCTGTTCCTATAAATAACTATGTTACATATATAATATACCATGATATATTGTAGTATAAGGATATATTTGACACTTTTTCAATACGATTTTGTTCACCACCCAAATTATAACCACTCAGACATGTTTTTGGAATGACGCACATTTTAGCGGAAAAAATATTTTAGAAATATGCTTAGCATGTTGGCATTCTTTCTTTTTGGATCCCTCTGGTTGTAAGCAAACTAACACTGCAAGCTCCATTGGGTGAAAGAAATATTACTAGCTCTGTATAAAATATGTGTATTTGAACTCTTAGCTAAATATTTTAATGTTCGCATAGGTTTTCCAGTTGCCATAGTTTTAGATAAAGAAATTTGCGAACCACTAGGACTAACTGTAAGTGTGTCCAAATGTTTTCTTCCTATTCATTATCTATGCACATTCTTACCAGTTGCTGAAATTTTAAATCTTTCATTGCTATTGGTAAGATTCCAGAAGGCTTGCTAGCCTTGAAATGGAAAAAAAATCTGCAATGCCAAGAAAATATAGTCCAATCTGCATTAAAACTGCTATTGTTAAATATTTAAAAGCCTCTAAGTCCCCCTGCAAAGCATCTTGTAGCTTATCCTTAAATTTGGAAGTCTTGGTTTGCCTTGTTCTTTTCCTTTCGATATCTTGTACTTTGGTCTCTTTACAAAAGATCAAAAGTATCTCCATTTTATTTCATGTAACATTTTTCAATTCAAATAGTTTTAATTAGTAACTTAGCTGATTTAAAGAACAAAAATTTCCAGTGTTTTTAGAAAGAGAATGGGAAGTTTTTACCTCAGTTAACCTCATTACAGACTATGACCAAAATTTATTCTGTAAGTCGACCAAAATGCATCTTGGAGGTACTCTGATTTCTTTACCTCTAAATATATTTTTAGAACTGAAAGTTAAAATTCCTAGCTGAGAACAGGGATTTCAAAAACAAATTATCAATTTAAATCTAAACTAAATTAGAGATCATCCAAGTAACTTCTAGTCGTCTTTCAGATCAAAGGATTGTCTCGCCTTATTTTAGAAGTAGCTAGCTTATTTGCTTGGTGACGTGACAAATAAAGTATTGACTTGTTTGGTCCCAAAGAGCTCCCAGGTTTATTCCTTCTCTTATAAAGCAGGCAATGCCATACCACCACAGGAAACAATGCATATTTTATTGTTGATTTTACTTTGCGTAAGGAAGTGAATCAGATCTTTATTTACGGTTTCTTGCTAAGAATGAAAACTTGCTTCTCTGTTATGAAAGCCATGCTGAACAGCTTTGGGTTAATACATGTCAGTACAGTTTTTCAGGTTAGAAGATATTGTGCCCTGTTGGATCAGGCTCAACTCTCTGTTCACATCCCCACAAAAGCTCGCAGGAGACAAGTTTTCTCCAAGGGATGCTAATCCGGAGGTCATCGTTCTGTTCTACCTCGGCCACGCTTGCATGAAGCTGGTGGAAGTATTTCTGGGGACGTCTTTGTTTCTCTGACCGTCACACCCAATGCAGCATTGTTTTCTCACAGTATTTTGGTTGTTTTGTAGCGAGGTATGGTGAAACTAGAGCCAATAGGGGGTGAATGGGCAAGCCCACTGTGATAGCCTGCTGTCAGAGGGGTAATCTTGAGCTGAGCCGACTCTCTACCCCTCGGCTGGCAGCAGCAGACCTTTCTGAGCTCATCTGCCTTTCTGCATGTCAGGATGCCTGGCACCTGGTACATGTTCGCTGTTCTGATTGAAAGGAAACAGCCTACAACTTTAATTAGCTAATCAGCCAGTGCAAAAAAAATCTGTAAAAGGGGAATATTAACAAAGCCTCAATGGTTGGTAAATTACACAGTTTCAGTGAAACTAGTGCTCTTTTTAGCTGCTCTATATCTATACTTATGTCTACACGGTGTGCATGCCCTTCATTCATTGAAATGTGTGGTTCTTTTCATCTCCTTGTAGGTATGTTTTTGTTTGGTTTTAGCTTTTTAGTCTCCTGATGTTTAAGCAAAGCAAGTATCCTTTCACAGTCCTAATGCTAAAATCCTTGAAGGAAGTAAGGATGCAGAAGTAACGAGATAACAGCACTATCAGCAGCAGGGCAGGTAACGACAGCTTTAGAGACTCTGAAATTATTGAGCTCGTTTAGTGTTCGCGCATCTTGCAGCAGGAACAAGCTGTCCTGCTCTACAGCTTCCTGAGCATTAGTGATGCCTTCTCTAGCAGTGTGTATTTCTGCTGAATACAGAGTTTACCACGAAAGGAATTAGACCGCCATGTTCGAATCTGTGCATCCTGAAAACCACTGTATTTCAGATGTCTGACATTTTACCATCTCTAGCCTAGAGCTGGCCTCTCGTTTGAGGCATTTCTCACCATCTTGTCTACTACAGATGTTTTCTGTATCTTTATTTAAATACCTTTTTTCACTGTGTTCTGTGTCACCTTATCCACCGCTTACCAGCTGTGCTACAATCTTGGGGTCACTGCAGCTTGCTCATTCACTCCATGTGTCCCTGCTCCTTTCTTTCTGGTTATTTTTTCATCTTTTTCTATGGTGTTAGGCAAGTCATCTCCAACAGTCTGATCAGGTGGCCAGTGGACTGTGGGTGAGTAAACTCTCACTAAAAGCTTTTCCTTCTTAGCCATTAAGTGGACAGCATGACAACCATATGAGACTCCCTTTCATCAGCAGATTTTGAACCTGTGGTGTTCAGATAGCTCAGTACATTTTCCACAACACATTCTTGCTCTCCCTGACATCAGTCTGCAGGTTTCAACGGAAAAGACATCTCTACCTGTTTTTATGGTCAATGATACTCAGACTTTGGCATGTATTTTCCCCTTGTTGCCATTATGTTAAAGTAGAGACAAGCGATAGAGTTCTGCATGGTCATTGCAAACATAGTTGCTAATTCTGTATAGCTGGAGGATTTTTTAAGATGGGCAGCATAACCTTTCTGCAAAGGTGTTTGCTGTGAATGTATGTTGTCTTGAAGGTCAGGGCTAATTTAGAACTGTGATAACAGACACACTTGCTGCCCATTATTCCTGTGTATACTTCCAAACATACTAGGAAAAAAGTTATACATTCAAGCAAAACACCAGCCCTTCCAATGCAATTGAAAGACATTTTTCCAAAGAATTTGTATGCCTTATTTTCTTCTTTATAAGACCCAGAAAAGGCCTGGGTCCCCTCTACGTAAGAATGTTTGCCCAGTATATAACAAATCTCTGAGCATACATGTGTAGAAGCCCCCAGCATAAATTAGCTGCACCAGAACAAAGAGGTGCTTATTAAACTAAAGGCAGGAAGGGATCTGTATATGCAGTAAATGCATATACTCTGTCTCCAGAATACACAGCTTTTGAACAATGCCATAAATCTGTGTTTGAGGGGATGTGGCTACGCTTGATATGTTTTGACTTCTTCAAGTTTTCTTAATATAAAGACCTAAACCAATCCTTGGTTGCATGTTGTGTTGCACTTGCAGTTGAGGATAAGGACTTTGGCCCCATCAAACACACACGTGACTGCTCTCTTGAGTTCAGTGGGGCCACATCAGTGTGTGTCTTCATGATCAGATATATTTCAATGTAAAGAAAACTTGCTTGGAAAATTTAGAGATTTGTGAAAAGTTTATAGTGTTTCCCAGTTCAATTTCACCAGTTTCAGCAGTAATTTAGTAAGTATAGGCCAATGAACCGAGCCCATTAACACCATCTGAAATCAGCTAATGAACTTTGGATGTGATTTTGTTTTGTACGTGTCTGCATTGCTTAAACTAAGCTGTAAAGGCTCTTTATACCTTTCTGCCAGGCATTAAGGAGGGAATCTTGGGTACAGATGAGTTATAGAAATTGTCTTTCATGTGATAGTGGAGATAATTTGACCTGATCTTTCTTCCCTTTCTGTTCCCTGATGAAGTGACAGTGGGTAAAGGACTGGCTGAGAGCAAAGGATGTAAGACAGAAAACTGTAGTTTAATTGAGTATTTTTCTCTAGTTGATTATTTCAGCATGTACACACCACGAGCCTCTGCAGGGGCGAAATGTTTTATTTGTTTAATGACCTTTAACTTTGCACTTAGAATCACTTGCAGACACAGCTCAGTGAAGCTGTAAAGGATAGATCTTGGGCATCAGGCTTTAGCTGTGAACCAGCAGCACTCAGATTGCAAAAAAACACACAAATTTCATCCCCAAACCATTTCTAAAATCCAAAAAACGCTTCTGAGGCACTTGCATGCTTTTTACTAGACTTATCCTTTTTCATTACAATAAAAAAGTCTAAAGTTGTCTTCTCATTTTGCAAAGTTTAGAAAAGTGTTAAAATACCCTCAGTTCTACACAACTGCTTGTCTCAGTTTTCTGAAATGAACTTTAGAATTGTATTCCTAATTTTGAATGCAACTCCTCTCCCCCAAAAAACTTTCCGGATATCCTCAACTGTCTATTAGCAACTGATTAACAGGATCCTGGCAAAGTTTCAGCTCTCATTCTAATTGTTGTCAATGCTACCAGTACCTACTCTGTTGTGGCCTTTATCCATGTTTAATTAAAATAAACACAGATAGATTGATAGATGGACAAAAATGTAAATATAGATATTTATGTAATACATGCCAGATTGTCTTTGAGTTTCTGAAGCAGTTTTGAGCAGTAAATGTTAAAGACACTTAAAAAAAACTGAATCTAATCAATCAGAAGACAAACTTCAGTTCAAAGCTAACTTTGAAAAGAAGACTGTTTATTTCCTCAGCAACATTTGGACACGGAAATAGCTGTGCTCAAATCTCTTAAGCAGTCCTCAGCTGGGCACCAAAAGGCTGTAAAGTAGCCCTGAAACCAGGGCATTTTTCATAAAGTGTGTTATAATAGGTATGGATTGGTTCTGTCCTGAGTGTTGCCTGACTCTCTGCTGGTAGCAAACCCCTCACACTATCTGTATTTTTCATTAATCCCCTTGCTAGTGATGTTGTTTCTTCAGCTGCTTCTGCAACTTGATCCCTTTGAGGAACTGGTGTGGGTCTGAAGGCCCTTTATCTCAGCTCTGTGCGTCAGGCTTGGGAGGCCAAAGGGAAGGAGAGGAACAAGGCTCAAAAGCTTTCTGGAAAGCTGCCTTTAAGTGCCTGTTGGCTTTGCTTCACGGATGAACAGTTATAGGGCTGCCCTCAACAAAGAGGTGACACAGTTTAATTCCACACCTAGCACAAGTAGCTATACGATTTCCCAAAGGACTGCATGGAACGGTGAAACTCGCAGGCCGTGGTGAAGATGCTCTGCTACCATGGTGATGGACGTGGTGTAAGACCTCAGTGGCAAACAGTGCTCTCTTGCAGCTCTCTCCAGCAGAGGCAAGAAACTGGGGAACGATGATAGTCCTACTTATGAGAATAGCAGTAGTTATGATGATAGCAGTGCATGGCATCTGCTAGTTCAAGGGGACCTTGGAGAACAGGGTGAGAAGGGATGGAGCACATGGCATGGGTCCCTCCAGTTCCTGAAGATCAGCTCTTGTCCTGCCTGCACCACTGAGCCTTATGCCCAAGCAGGGAGCTAGCCAGGCAGCGTATAAGATCCCATGGAGATGGGGTCAAGAGTTTAACTTTCTAACCTCACTCCTTACCTACTCACAAAAAACTTCACTTATTTCAGGAGTAAGAACTAAAGGTAGCTTTAAAGCTGCCTTCTGCCATTTTTGCTGCAGGGGTCCCCTGCGCTGTCAAGTTCACTTAACATTTGTTTAGACAAGAGATGTAGATACCTGATAAGTGGCAGCACCTGGCTTAAAGATGCATTATGGACAGAGGAGAGTAAACAGAGCAGCTCTAAGATTCCCGTGTGCAGAGGTCAAGACAACATCTGTTTTGCCCCGCGTACATATTCATACATAGTTTTCTGTTCTAGAAGTCACTCAAGCATCTAATAACTTCCTGCTTCAGGTGATGTTTCAGCAAATTGTTTCCCTGCTCCAGTTCAGTCAGGATTTTTCTAGCTTTGACAGAGCAACTAACATACCCACAGACTCCGCATGCCACTTCTGCATAATTGCAGTGTCACAAGTTTTGGGCTGGGAGCCAGTGACAAGTTTAGCTAGGCAGAGAAGGGGGGGGGGCGTACGTGGAGCCAGCGCTCGGAGAAACATATGCCGAGCCGGCACGGCTGTCAGATACGTTAGAGCTGCGGGTCAGCCGTCTACCCAGCTACCCTTTCCACAGCTACATTAAATAATAGCTCTAGCCTGGTAGTTTCCCCTTAAAGCATCGCGCTACAGTCTGTGGTGATAGGTGCAGGCTGCGAAGCCATTTTTAACTTGCAGGGCTACCAAAGCGAAGAGTGGGTCTGACATCCAGCCTTGCCTGCACCCATCAGTTATCATCCGTTTAAGCTGGGAACGTCGGGTAAGGCTTGGGTTAGTTGCCAGAAAGCTTGGATTCAGTCCCTCTCGCCACTGCATACGGATTCCTATATGTGCTTTGGCAAGGTGCTTAACCTGCCCTGCACCTTCCTGTTTTCAGTACGAGGCAGGGACAGCACTGTGTAATCATTAGCAAGGCTGGAGCACAGACGTTTCATTCCAGTAAGCATTTCCCAAGTCTCTAGCCTCTTTTAAGCCAAAGGGGTTCGTATTCTGCAAATAAGGACCTCGCATTCTGTCCCTGATAATTATGAATCGAACAAGAGTATCTGATCTCATGTTTTAGTATTTGTGTTGCAGCAGCAGCTAAAAATACACCAAGATCAGGGCTTTATTATGCTGAATGAAGCATGGTGAAAAACAGACCATAGATAAAAATCATGTATGGTAAATAATTAACACCAAAGGAAAAAAAGAAAACAGCAATAATTTGACCCATTCTTCTGTCACACTTTTTTCTTACTCATCCTCCTTACCTTTCTAGATTCATAGTCATCTAGTTTATTGTTGCAATTGAACTTTCTCATCTTACCCTTTCTTTCTTTCTTTTTTTTATCCCCAATGCTAAAGTGAAAGTAGGTGCAAAAAATATGAGCAGAGAACATGCTTGGGGATGTAAGCTGCTGCACACTCGTGGACAGTGTTACGGTTGCCTGCTCAGAAGCATACCTGTGACTTAACTTTGTGCCCAAGCTGTTATCCCCCATTGGCTTGCAATATTTCCTTCAGCTGCACAGAAATACTTTAATCTTTCTCCAGTTCAGCAGTTGGTTTTTTAAATGTTTATTCATTTTCTTTGCATTTGCGATGGAGCTGAAATTAGCACGTCCATTTTCTTGTTTAAACAAGAGAAACTTCAGTGTAAATAGCATCTCAACACACAAATGCATTTGTCCTTCCACTGGTGTCAGAACAAAATGAAGGATGATATCTATGAAATAACTCCTCTAAAACCAACAGAGGGAGCACAAACCTTTGGGTTTTTGTGAGATTAAAAAAAAAAAAAAAAAAAAAAAAAAAGAGGTTGTGTCTACTACAGCTTACCTTTGCAATGAGAGCATGGCAGGTTTAAAAGTTGTAGAAATATTTAGATTCTTAGAAATCTCTTCCATCTGACTGACAAAGCTTGCACAAATTTTGTTTTTAACTACTTGTATTCAGTATGTTCCTTCTGTTGGAAAGGATTGGTCTGTGTCCTGGAGCTATGAGCTATGTTTATTCTTCGTGTCATTCAGCCTCTTGACTTGCCATAGACTTTTTTCAAATACAGCATTACTCCTGTCCTTCGTCATCGCGTTCCTGGCACCCTCAGCACAGCCATGGAGCTGCCATGCAGCTCAGGAGACCCTGCACCCACCTTCCCTTCAGGGATTCGGACCGAGGCTGGGAATCTGCGTTGTGCAAGGATCTTTTTTGAGCATTTGGGTTAAAATATCACCTGCTAGAAATGGAAAGCTCGAGTACTCTGCAAGTAAAGCATAAAAGTAGTTTCGTTTCTCCTCTCTCTGTAGCAGGCTGTATCATGCCACTTTTTTTTTTTTTTTTTTAACAGATGAAGAAGCACAACTCATTTTAGTTCCCAAAGTGATATCTAGGATGTTTTCAGTTGGTTTCTTGGAGCCACAAGAAAACAGTAGACCAGGTTCTCCAGTGGTACACATTAGCATATCTCTGTTAAAATCAATGGAGCTATAGAAATGAGGTGATAAGGTCTTTTCATTCAGAGTTGAGTTCAAATGTCCTTCTAAAAGATGCGTTCCAGCTCCAGCACAGCCTGTTAAGAAAGGTGCAGGTGCGTGGATGTCCGCAATATCCTAAACACATGAGACTGACTAGATGGTCCAAGCCACCTGCCTTTGGCAGCGCAGCACCAACTCAAGAGCTTGTTGTAGTTGATCCCATGTCTGGAAAACCTGGTTCTTCCTCAGTGTCATTTTTCACTTAATTTCAAGACCATCCTTTTGACCACAGCATGGAAGAGACCGTAGGCAGCCATAGGAATGTGTGCAGGAGATACTATTTGACGGGAAATCTGCCATCAGTTCCACGCACACACAGTTTGTGTTCATGCAGCTATGTAGCTCACAGCCACACAAGAGGCCATGGCCGGGCTCATGCTCCTACAAAGTCAGCGCACACATTTTTTCATTGGACCTTGAAGATCTCCTTCAGTTTCTCACCTGAGTGTTTGAAATCAGGCTGGGCTCCACGTGCAAGAGTGGATTGTGCAATGTGTAATTGTACTGTTTACTGTGAACCACTGCCTCTTTCTGCACAGTTGTGCAAGGTTCAGGCTTCTATCTATTCAGACATTTAAAACAAGTGACCAGATGCTGCAGGCTTACAAAAGCACTACAAATAGCCAGCTGTGCCATATAAATCTTAGATTTTTTTTTTTTTTATCATCAAGCTGTGGTTTGTTTGTGGTGTCTCATTTTTCCATCAGCTAGACATTCCTGTCCGTGCTTCCCATTTATTTGTTGGGATCACATAAAAACCTAGCTTTATTTATGCGTATGCTCTAATCCAGAACATAAACTGCTGCAGCCGACTCATCATGTATTGTCTGAGGGAATGTGCATCGTAAAGTGTATACGTCACAGCAAGAGGTTTCTTATAACTCTGTGCACTCCTTTTAACTAGATCTCTGCTTTTGGCCATCTGTTCTTTAATATTATAATGAATGCTTCACACTTACTGCTGCTTTTGTTTGAGGATCTCTCACTTCTTTTCAAAGGTGATTAAGTATTATTATTATCTTAGGGTTTCAGACAGTGTAACTGAGGCATGGGCAAGTTGGGTGACTTGCCAAGATGTGGTGTTCAGAGAGTGTTAGAATTAGGTCTGCACCTTCAACTTGCTGTTTCCTATTCATCCTTGCTTCCTGCGGTTTCAAGCACGCTTTTCAGTCAGCTTGCGATAGTATGTCATATCATCCAACTTCTTCTTTGCCCCAGATGCCATTACTTGGGTCAGATAAATGTTCTGTACTTTGGCCACCAGAATATCGTGGTGCCAGAATGCAATACAAAAACCTCGGCAAACTTGAACTCCTGGAAATACTCTCAAAAAATATCTTTCTGTTAAAATTCTCCAAGTAGTTCAAGCCCAGTGCTGACATTTCCAAGGGCTCAGGTTTAGCACGAGGCATAAATAGGTTATGATTGAGGGTATATTTGAATAATTAATGGCCTACAGGCCTTGACTGAGGTATCTATAGAATTGGACTAATAGTGAAAGAAGTTATTCGTGATTTATAACTTGATTTTTAAATCAAATGTATTAATTTTTCCCTAGTACTGTTTGTATTGGTGTTTCTAAAGACACCAATATTGCAACTTTTGTTCAGATGAATCATATTTAGATGCAACACATGCATGGAGGCAAGGACGTTCATACAAAAGCAGCCATTGATGTTACCACTATGAGCACTAGAACTGAAAGAAAATGGAATTTAGTCAATGAACACACAGATTATGCAAACTTCTAAACATGCCAGTAAAATATAAGGAATGGGCTCTCAGTACGGCAGTTTCACAAAGGCCTCCTTCCAAGATAACTGATAAAGTCAGACAAGCTTCAGTGATTGTCCCCCCCCCCCACACACAGATACAACAACTGAAAATGGACAATAAACCTAGTGCTCCTGGGATTACCCTGCTTTCTCCCTTAGCCTTGAAGGTAGAGTGCTTTAAAATAAAGATCATATATATTGCATATGCATCACAGGGAATGAAAACACTTACATTGTGTCCGTATTTCAACGGCACCAGATTATCTAAGTGTGCATCCAAGTATAACCAGCTTTTCAGAAGGCTTCTCCAGCAGACTTCTGCCAGTCATATGCTCTTCACACACTCCCGGTCACACAAGACTTCATGTGACCCCAGAGTACTGCTGTCATTCTCTCTGAGATCTAAGTTCATCCACCTTCTGATGAGAAACTTCGCTCCAGGTGCCTTCTATTTTAGGTGGGCTCGGCAAGCCAGCGTGGCTCAGGAAGAGCAGTGCATGACTTAGGTACCGATGTGGCTGGCACGGCAAATGCAGGCTTGAGAGAACAGCCGGTGACTAGCTGATAAAAACTTAAGTGACTCAGAGACTGGAATCAATAACCTGTGTCTTAGGTACCCAGTCACAAACTTTGTGTGAGAATTAAGAATAATGGGTGTTGGAAGTGAATCTATGAGGAACAGTCTTAGCTGAAATTTGTTCATGTATTTCTAGGCAATTGCCACAGAATAGAATAAATAAGCAAACAGTAGCACAGAGTACTATTTCTAGAGAATTTACAAACTGAAGAAAAACCAATAATGACAATAGTTATTTGCAACAAATAAGATAATCATCTGAACGCTGCTGGTGAACGCTGCATTGTCATCATACCACTGTTCAATTAATGAGGGCTCCGGAGTAGAGATTAACAACTGCTTTGGTCAGTGCAGCCATCCAACAAAGAGATAGTCTCGGTAGCGTTCACCTGATGGGTGGATGGGTGGGCTAAGATAAATGTACTCTCTGTGTTTCTTTACTAGCCCCTTTTCGTGAGTCAGTGCCCTGGCATCTGCTCCCAAACTGTTCCCATCCTGTTCAGAAAACTGACCTGCATATAGATTGGTCTTAATTACCAAATGTTTAAAAATTCATTGCACAGGAACAGCTGAAAGCAGTTGATTGGTTTGAACTTTATTGTATGCACCTTGATTCCCAGATCTGCAGTAAAGGGGAAGGTCAGCTGGTAAACATTTGAGCATTTAAAAATAAAAAGGGATGGATTTCCCACTACTCAGGCCTTTTATGTTCACCCTCAGTACAAACCTGGATGTGCTGAGATATTTCTCATGTGTATGATTTAAATCCACCTGGACACTGTGGGCCACATCTTCCCTCAGCTGGTGTAAATCAGCATAGCTCCTTTGAAGTTAATGAGGAAAACTTTGCATTGGCTGAGGATCTGGCCCAGTATTACTGTAACTTATTATTTCAAGGATCCACAGATATTCCTGAGAAACTGCAGAATATTTAGAAAAACAAAGTTCCTGACGTGATTATTCTAAAAACACAGTCTTTCAAGGCATGAATTGCCTCAAATTCCCTGTGACAAGCTTTCCCCGGAAATCTTAGTATGGGGATGAACTCAAAGTTTCACATAAGAAACATGAGAGGGAACGACGTTCCGAAAGAGAACAAGAGTGAGCGGTTAGTACTCTCCCCTCTTCTTGATGGCCCTCGTTTACTTTGTTTTGTTTTAGTTAGGAATTTCGAACACACTCCTCGGCTGCAGCTCCCAGAGGCCCCATCCTGCTCCGCAGCCTCATCCTGCCCGGGGCAGCCCCAGGACGCCTCACCTCAGCGGGACGGGGGACGCGATCCTGGATGTCCCGCAGCGCCAGGTCCCCATCCCAGAGTCCGCTCTCACACCAGAGCCACGAAGGGCGTTAATGACTTGCTCACCCTTCTCCGCCTGCCTAGCACGAGGCCCGTGAACTGCCCAAATCCCCACTAAGCTCTTTAAGAGCAGAATCAAGCGGCGGTGAGGCTCTGCCCCAGCCTCTGCACGGAGCTGAGATTCGCTAACCCAATTCCTACTCACGCTGGTGGCAAAACTTTCTAAGTTTGTCTGCAGAGTCCAGGTCAGTTCTTGCCAGCTCAAGCTCCAGGATTTATTATTGCTGTCTTCCAAAAAATACACGAAATTCACTTTAGTTCAAATCACTCAAGCATGACAGCTCTAATAATGATGTTTTAATAGCGTCTACAGTGTTAAAGTTTGTTGAAATCTGATATCTGACACTAGCTAATATAAGCAGTATCATCCCCTTTTTAATAAAACTGTTACTTTAATGAGGAACTCAGTTGCACTTTACTGATAAAGACTAATGATTTTAAACACAACTTTTTTCATCCCGTATTTATGATTTTCATTTTAACCAAGATTATTCTGTTATTTCAGCATACAAGCCATAATGTTCTCCCATCTAAGTACATTTTGTTCACCTCAGAGAATTTAGGTAACTAATTATCCAGAACTACTGAGGCGGTTACTGTTTGCTTCCTGTTCTATTGCATAGTAATATAAGTTTTCTGTAATGGAACAAAAATAATCCAAATTCTTTACTCTGTATTCCTGTGGCTCCCTTTTGAAATGCTTGGTTATGTTGCCTGCAAATTTTTTTGTAATGAGGACTCTGGATCAGCTTAACAAGGTTAACATTGTTTGGGGGGTTGCAGATGTGGACTTTACATCGTTTTTAATGAAATCAAGCCCAAAAGAGGCTCAATAAACAAATGACAATGTTTGGAAAAGAGGGGAACTCATTTCCTTTGATAGGGTGCAGGGAATTTAACCAATCTGTGTTTATAATTACTGTCTGGTTTAGTTAGTGCGAAAGAATCTACTTGTTACCAATTTATAAATAAACAAACTAGACCTGCTTTTTCCCATTCTGCAGCAGTCTTGTTAGAGTTTATTTTCTTTTTATTTGACTACAGAGCACTTACTGTATGCTTAATGCTTAAATTGTTTCTTTTTTCTTTTTTCTTTTTTTTTTTTTTTTTTTTTGTCTCCTTTAAACATATACTGCTACTTTTGAAATTCTGGACTGTTTTGAAAAATTTACACCTTGTCATTTTATTTTCTATTAAATACTTCTACTCTATCAAAAACATCATTGTTAGTTAAAAATAGTCTGTAGCAGGAGGAGGGGGGAAATCTGTTGTCCACATTTTGATCCTTGGTAATTTACCAAAGATATCATTTTTCTTGGCAGTCTTCTATATGGGCTAAGTTGCTACTGCTTAGTTAATTGTAAAACAAAATCAAATTAACAGTCTTTGCAGGTTTTGGCTGCTACAAATGTGGAAATTTAAGCAAATTAAAAATCCAACATTTGGACCACCTAAAATGACAGAGTTTACTATTTTGGAAATTAGAGACTTAATGTTAAGTTGCTTAGAGCTGCATATACCCTCAACATAAGTAATTTTTTGCATAGTTCTTCAAATCTGCATTCATCATTTGTAATTCCTTATTTTTCTTAATTCTCTCAATGAAATACACAGGTTTCATTTTTAAAATCTATTCATTTGAAAATAAATGTTCATTTCAACTTTGTACAAGCTCTTTATACCCTTTTAGTTTAAGAATTAATTTCTCTTGTTCAGCATTAGTCATAAGAAATGAACTTTTTTCATTTACATGCAAGGAAGTCATTTAAATTGCAAAATCTTGCTATCTAACAGTAGTCTCAGAAGTCCAGCATTGTTTAGCAAGTCACTGTTTCTGCTTCTTTGTATAACTTTGGTTTTTTATGATTTCATGAATTCTTTATAGTTACTACCAGAGTTTTTTTAACTGGGATGTGAGTTTACCTTTGTTTTGGAAATTGCATAAATCTATCAGGAAATTCTGAAAAATCAATAAACTAATTTTATCGTTAGAGATGTGTAAAGCAGTAAGCACTTTCCAGATGTGGCTGGGGATAGAAGCAAAGAAAACTGCTCTGTTCTAGGAGAGGAAAAACTGTTGACATTTCTTTGAAGTATAATCTCTTTTGTTTATTTGGGTTTTAATAGCTTCCAGCAGTTAGCTGCATATTTTTAAACTGATGTTGCTTGCATACTTATTTTCTAAGGTTTGTGAGTGGCATTCATTGACTGCCATATGTTTAAAGGCTAACCTGTACGCCGATGAATGAGTGAGACTGACGAGGAGAAGAGATTTTTAACTAGAGATGGACTCAAACTAAAATGCTAGGTCCACAAATTACCTGAACTCTGAAGGTATTTGAAATTCAAACACCAAAGCTAGGATTCGCAAAGGTTTATTTTATTTCTGACTTCACTGGGGCTTATCCAGGACTTGGGGCACTGTGCAAGAATTAAAATACCTGGGTAAGAAGTGAAACACTTTCAGTCCAATATTTAGGATTCTAATTTTTTTCCAATTAGAAATTCTCCCCATCAAAAAAAAAAAATTGCCTAGAAAGAAGCTAATCATGCCATAGGGCCCCACTTCAATCATCTTTCTTCTTTCCTCAAAGACTTCTGATCAAACAAATGGTCTTTCCCCCAAGACTAGAGAGCATTTCAAATTGGGATCTGGTGATTCATGTCTGACAGTAACTAGGATCTGAGACTACTGTTCTCACTCCTCTATGCCGGAATGGCTAAAATTACTGAGGAATTGCTTTGTTGATGGGACACTGGTGGTGATGAAGATTTGTGAATAAAACCTTTCTCTGACTTGTGCATTGATGGAATACAAGTCCCTTGGGCTAAATACACAATAGGTTTCAGGTACTTAATTCCATAGGTTTTGGTGCAAAGTAGCTGCTGATACATCTTCTGCAAGGCTGGACCTTACGGTCCAGTACCCATCTGAGTCAATGCGAACCTTGCGCACGGGATGAGGCCCATTGTGCCTCTCCACCTCTTCTAGCCCAATCTGGAAAATGGGAGTACAGATACTTATCTAAATCTATAATGAGATTTCAAAGTATTGGACTGGAAAACTCTACAGAGGTGTGAAGCCCTAATGAAGAGGAGAGCAATTATCCCATATGTATGACTTTGCAGTGCAAGAGTTTTTAAAGTTATTATGATTTCATAGTATAAATGTACCTATTCAAAAGAATGGCTTTACAAATCATTTATTACTGTAATAACAGCTATTTTGAGCTGAGATATCAGGGTGTAATCCAAAGCCCATTAAAGTCAGTGGAAAGATTCTTACTGACGCTAGTGCATTTTATGTCTATCTTTAAGCACATGCTTAATATTATAGTCAAAGAAACTTAAGTGTCTAGCAGAAGCTAAGTATGGAAACAGGTCTTAGTCCTTTTTCTCATCCTCGGCAAAAATACTTCCTGAATGAGGCTTTGTAAGACAAAGTAAATCAACTGCTCTGCAAATTCTTTTGTGTGTTCTTGACTTCACTTTCTATGTGTGTTGTTCTAACGCACAAGGTAAATACTTGCACTGCTGGGAATACTAACGTGTAGTTGGCATTACACTTGGTAACTTACTTGCCCAGTAAATATGTGCTGCATATTAAATATTAAATGAGTTATTAAAAATATTCATGTGACGAGCAAATCTAAAACAAAAAAATCATTATAGCTGGTCTAAGTGTCTGAAAAGGAGTTGACATTGAAAAATGAAAACTATTTTGGAAAGTAAGTGAAAACTTAAAAAAACCAAACACAACTACGTACAAGCTCTTGGCATTTCCTAATGATTTATATAGCATACTGCATACAAATACAATTTAATTTGATTTCAGATGCAATGCTGGCTGTTGCCAAACTCCAGCAAACAGTAAGCATTTCAGATTGAGAGGATTTAAAATTTTTTTTCTGCTATAAAAATAAATAAGATTGAGAACAAACTTTTCACTCTGTCCAATCAATACTTTTATTACTTTTAAGGAGGTGGTTGCCTATGAAGTATTTTCTGGGGAAAAGTTTCTGTGTATAAATCCAATGCAGCATTTCTGTTTCAAGAAAGTACCTTAATGTCCCAAATGCTTTAAAAGTACAAACACTAATTATGTATGATTTGATTCATCTTAATGATCTGTGCGTACAAATTAATGGTTGGGTGCTTAGCAAATGAACTTGCATTTGGTTTTCCGGTTTGAAACCCATCACTAAACAATACTACTTACACGTTGGTAATAAAATTATTCTAAATGATGCTACTTGAACAGTTGCTTTAGCTACATATTAAGATTCGCTCTGTTTTTCATGTGTTTTCCATCAAGGAAGTCTGTGGTTACCTTCCTGATTCTGCTGGACTGGAAAAACATAGCTAATATGGTGTGATCTGGAGAAAGCTTTGATGCAGGGGCTTTACAAATAAACCTCCAGATGCCATATGGTTTACATTCATCTCTCAATTTATTTCCTATAAATGTCTATTGAATATTCCATTGAACCAACACATGTGAAACTAGAGCTGGAAAAGAGAGCGAGGTATAGAATGCTTTGTGGCAGCATGTGATTATCATATTTCTTTTCCAATATTGCTACCAGCCTTAAACGCATGGTAAATTAGTCAAATGCCAAAGTTCTCAGAGTTAGAGAGGAAAATAAAGAAACAATATTTTAAACCTTACAAAAACAAACATTGCTCTCTTACATGTTGTAATGTATCTCTCACACAAGAGCTAGTTCTTCTTTGCAGTAAAACTAACTTGTGTGTTTGGTTTCTGTCATTAGAAAATTAAAGTTCTGGACAACTCAGTTGTGGGAAAGAAAATGCTGTTAAGACTTTGCAAAGGAAAAACAAATGGAGCAATGAGAAGCTTAGATGTGTTTGGGCTTCGTTGACTCATACCTTGTATCATAGTTCCCTGCCCTTCTTCTTTTCTCTTCTTTCTAAAGCCAGGCAATACAACTTAAACATTTCTGAATAGAAACTCAGTCAATGGGCCTTTCTCCTCAGGGCTGTATTTGTTCAGGAAGGCCTCCACTTCTCCAAATGCTCCTCATTTTATAGGTGAGGACTCCGAAGGAAACTCCCCGGTATTACTGGAATCTCTGTCCTCTCTCTGCAGCGCCTCGCCGGGTGCCCGGGGCACGGGCAGCTCCCGCGGGCATCCGCCCCGCCAGAGCTCCCCGCAGCGCCGGGCTGCTTGCGTGTTGGAAGTCACCTGTGAAAATTAAAAGAGAAAGACCCTGTCTGGGCGAGGGTGAGGAAAAAAGCTTCTACTGAAATGGGCTAATTTGTTTTACAGAACTAAACTTTTCCGTAACCCCCATTTAACGAATTTACCAGCTTGGGTTTGTAGTTTGCATTGGTCAGAGGGCTGCGTGTACAGGAGCTTCCCTCTTCGTTGAGGATAAGGTGGTCTGCAATTATCCACCCCTTCAGGCTGAGGCTGAGGGTGCATTTCTCGCCCACACAGGGTTTCTATATAAGGCCTAAAATACACTTAAGACCTGCTTTTGCCTTACCAAGCTTACTAGTTAAAATAACCTAGGCAGGAGATCTTTTTCCCTTAAATCCTTGGAACTATTATTTTATCTGGAGGGGTTAATACTGTATACAGTCTATACCGGTCCTCTACAAGCAAGTTGACTTCCTTAAGTAAGTTTTCCCAGAGAGGCTCGTGTAAGAGAATCTTCAGACTACTGACCCAACATATTAGAAAATTATTATTATTTAGCCAAGTTTGTGATACCAGATTGAAAAGCTCCAGGTCAGCAGCAAGAAGTCTTATTCACTGTAGCTGAAAAGCAGGCATCATTATAATGCAAGTCCCATAAATAGCAAAAACAGTTAAGAAAGCAAACCAAATCCACAGATGAAAAATAAGGTAACTAGATTTTTTACTCCATGCATCATCCTCTTATGTTCCACTGAGAGTAGGGTTGGGAAATCCTATATTTAACATACTAAACTTTGATGTCTTCAACAGAGATACTATTCAGATATGTTTACTTGAAGAGACGAATGGAAAAAAAATCCTTTTTGTTTATCCTCAGCCATAAAAGACGTTAGAGACACTTTGCATGTATTTTCCGTGGGTTTTTATTATTATTATTATTTTTATTATTGCAAAACAGAAACTGCCAGATGCTGCTGGGCAGAAATCTTAAGAGTTTCCTTTGAGAAATAAGACACTGGTTTATTAAAAAGGCCAGAAAAATAAACTCCTACATAGTCACAATGGCCATGCACAGGTTCTGAAGAGAGTATTGTATTGCTAAGAAATTTGTCAAAACAGCTTACGTTTAAGAGAAAAACAAACTGCTGGCAAGCATATTATATTATATACCACTGCTGAAATGTCAGTCCTTTCCTATTCAACTTTAAGTGCAATAAAAAAAGGACTTTTTACTGTTCCCATGTAGAGTAAATGTAATTTTCATTTTTGTGAAGTGTTATCATTTCTACTAAATTTCCTCTTAATGACTCACCCCTGTTTTTTTTCCTGGCAGTTTGTTACTATACTATCCTCTTAGATGCAGAAAAAAACAAAGGAAAAAAAAAAAAAAAAGAAAACTTTCAGTATACGACAGATTGGAGATTTTTCAGCATACAAAGTATGAAATGACAATTTTTACACATCCTTATACATCCCATCACTTCTGAGAGGAAAGAAGCAGGGCTAGGAGGAATCAACCCTCTTTATGCCACCTGCTAGCTCCCCTGTTCCTGCCCCTTCAAATCTCTTGCTGGACAAGCTTTCCCTTCAGTTTGTCCTTTAGTCCTCAAACCACTGAAAAGCTCACAGTTTGACGTGCTGTCTTTTAAAAATACTCTATTTAAAAAATACTCTCTCACCAAGTAGAGGAATCCTGGAGCAGCACATCAAAAACAGAGGCTCCAAACCCCAGTCCCTTCTCCCTTTGGCCATCCGTCTCCCTGCTGCATAATCCTACGTGGGCTGACGCACTCACTTAACCCTCAAAGCTGGGTTTTTTCGCCTATTCCGTACCACTCCAGCTTTGAATGTCCAGTAAACTGAACCATTTAAAAAATACTATTCCTATTTGCCCTCTCCCCTGTCTTCTCCCAGAAACAACATCCAGTTCAGTTCCCACACGCTTAGTGGTCAGGAAGGGGAATGCTTGAGGGACTCAGTGAGACTATTTCACACCTTTGAGGGACAGCAGGGAGGAAACTAAAATTTGCTCGGAGATGGCATTAGCTGCTCTTTCAGGGATGCGTTTTCAGGAGCCGACTATAATGCTCATATTTCTGTGCAGTGCTTGTCTTCACATGTGTGAGTGCAAATACATAGTGACGTGGTGGTGAGGGAATGAGAAACCATCCATCCTGGGTAGCTTGCCTATGGGCTGGGTAGAGCTGTGGTCCTCGTGCATGTCTCTCGTATACGTGTCTCTCATACCAGGTAGGGGCAGATGATGAGTTGGTGTGCCGTGGCTTCGCTTACGGATCTGCTCGCAGACAGGGGTGGCTCGCACTGACACGGGGCTAGGGACCCACTTCCACCATATCTCATGAAACCCACTTTGGGCCTGATGGCATAACTGACCTCACTTGCGGCATTATAAATGAGTAAGGAAGCTTGTATTTCACAGGGGAAGCCTGTGACCATGCCTGCAGCAGTGCTGTTCATTTTCTGTACCTGCGCAGCACTGGGCAGGATGTTACTGAGAGACAGCACAGAAATAATGTGATAGAAAGGCAGTGGATCTGGGACAACAATCGTTTAGATGGTGTTAGTGAAAACAAGGCTTTTATATCAAACTAAGCTTAAACAAGTTTGACTTGTGTAGAGCCCCAGGGTCCTGCTGGCCTTCAGCGTGGGTGATCTTTACTTCTCCTACCAGCTACACTGTCGCTCTTCTAGGCCAGGAGTCTCTATCAGTGTGAGATTTCAAGGGCAAAGTGCTCTGGTGTATCCTGAGACGTAGCTTCGTTTTAACAATACTGCAGCTGTTGCATAAGTTTCTACCTCTTATTTAGTCATGTGTTTGTTGCTTAGAAATAATTGTATGGGTTATAAATGCTTTCTTACGCTCTTCCACAGTAGTCACCCAACTGTTCCTACCTGCCTGGTACGTAAAAGACATACTAAATTCTAGCTGTTCTTTCTTACACATTGAAGGTTTTTAATCACATTCTTCTATAACCATCCTGGAGCAATGGCTCTGCTGCTGTCTTTGCCCTAGGCGGAGCCTGCCAAAGATCTCTTCCCAGAAAGATCTTACTCAGTAGGAACAAATGGAACAAGCTCTCCAGTCTGCTCCGAACTAGACTCTCTCCCAGATAGTTTCCTTTCTTAGAGAAAAGGAAAAATATCCCAGGGGTCATTCCCAGAACTATCCATTAGACACATGGCTACAGAAATAGCCTCTTTGGTAGCTTCAGCATTTAGGAATGGGAAGAGTAAACACAGTGAATTCTGCTGGCTCTCAGAGCCGCCGTGGAAGCTGGCACTGTGTCCGAGGTGGAGAAGTGGAGAGGAGATGGGAACGCTCCACCTCTGATGATGGGAAGATGGCGAGAAAGAGAGGAATTTTTTTCACTAAGCTTGTAACACAGTGAAATTTAGCCAGGATTTGTGTTCTTAACTGCCTCTTTTGTCTCTTAGACCAAAACTTCATTCTCTAATATTGAAGTTAACTGTTTGCCTAACATTACAGCACTAAAGCTTCAGAATAGACTACACTAAGCCTCTCAAAGTTTCACCTACCCAGAAGCTTGTCAGTTTTAGCAGTCCAGGATGTATGTTGTGCCAGGATGTATTTTGTGCCAAGTCTTGCTGGTTTCCACAAGTCATATTTTGTTTGCTAATATGGCCAGTGGAGCAAGTAAGGATTCTCAGACCACGTCTGATGGAGACAGGTAAAAGGAAGGGAGCTAGTGATCATACCCATGTCCATCAAAACACTTCGACTGTTTCTGGCTTTAATATATTACATAGCTGAACCTTTATCTCCTTACTCCCAGGAGAGTATCTGCTGGCATCATAGAAGGATTCTGGGATTAGAGAGGGCACTCTTCCCTTTCTGTGGAACTGTTGCCAGGATTAATTGAATATCTGTGAAACATAGAAAGAAAACTGCGATGAACATGAAGAGTGAAAGGGGCAAATGGGAATGAATACTTGTCCTCTTGTCACTTTTCGAAAGAAATGGCTCAGATATTTTACTCTAGGGCTATGATTTCCAAGTAGAGAGCTTACTTTGCAGCGCAAAATAGGTTGTCTGTATTCTTGAAAGTGGTGGGATTTAAACCACGATTCCTGTTGACTGGCTAATAGCTGGCATCTGCTAAGCTCATTCTAGATTTCTAGACATCATCTTATTTAAAAGGGACCAGTCACCTAACTTCAGTGCTGCAGGCTGCCACGTGGCAGAGCACCTATTGCTCTGCAACAGTTAGCACCTAAGATCACCTTTGCAGAGTCTTGGTCTCTCTGTCAGAAGAGATTCTGCACAGAAACTAGGCAACGCAAAGCTCTTCAGTGGGACAACATAGCCCTCTTCTCTTGTGGTCAAGTAATTCCACCTGCCAGCACAGAGGCGGTGCAGAATCAAGGTTTCACTTACTGTTCGCATCAGGCCAAACTGAACCCCCTAGGATGGACTTACCAGAGAGCCGTCACCAGAGGGGATTTGCGTAAGTGTTAACTTCTCTGCACTTGCATTTGCTCTTCAGTACTAGTTTAAGGAAAAAACAAGGGAAGGGATAATGCTCTGTCAGCAATAAAGGAGTTCTCTCCCTGGATACACGGCCAGGCAGATCTGATGAGGAAGGTAGGATATTTTTATATGGACTTTTTTCAAAGTGGAATCGCACTTCAAATATTGATTTCCATTGGCATGCAAAACGCTGATACCCACAGTCAATTATGTCACAGCTTTATTATTTTATTTTTCTAATAGATTTTCTACATGGCAGGATAGCTCCTCAGTTCTCAGCCAAAAGAACCATCTCAGTAACATGCAAAGAACTGTGGGTTTGACTGAAATCCAGCTGGAGCATACATTTCAAATACAATTAATTGTAAGCAATATCTTTAAGGCATTTGAAGAACAGGATCTTGTTTAAAATTTCCTAGTCTGTAATACATATACATTATATACAACACTGTATATTTATATATACACACTATACACACACACACACACACACACATGCACTAGATGCAATACTATATACAATATTTTGAACTTGAATTAAAATAATTGTAAGCTTTAGGAGTACTTGCTAGACTGTGTCTATTCACATGATAGCCACATGATACAGTGGTTGTATACTTCAGGTATTCTGTGATTCAGAGGCTCATTTAATATTTTGTAATAAAAAATAGCATAAAACACATTGTTATGGAGTTGGATTCAGGGAGCATCCACACCGGGATAATGCAGGGCTACACATGGCCGTCCAAGTTGGCCCAGAAGCCGCTGATAGTCATTGCATGCAGTTTTGAACTCCAGAGTATCAGAGAGAACATCTGCAGTCACAAGATATTAACTGTTGTGTTTCTTACTGAAATAACCACCAAATCCCTGTTTTCCCACCAGGCAGCCACTGCACTTAGAACTGAAACACAAGAAAATGAGTGCCTGTGCCCCAGAAACAAGAGCAGACTGCTAGAACACAGAGAAACTAAACTGCTATTATTCATTATCTACATTATTGTTTAATGTGTAGACATCAAGTGCTCCAGAAATTTGACAGTTAGATTTATGACTAGATTGAGAGAAAAGGGCTTGTCTTTATAACAAATGGCAGATGGATGATTTATAGCCATGCTAATAAGTATTTCTCAGGGATGCCCTGCCAGGGTGGCAGAGTTAGCACACAGGGCTCCAGACCTGCCTAGGCAGACATGTCAGAAGCTTAGTTTATGGTTAAGTCACTAGATTTTTGGGGATATTTTGGGCCGGCTTGCTGATACTCGTTGCTTTCAAGTGTTTCTAATTACATATCTTCTATCCATCCCTTCCTGTTACCTCGTTAGCTCTGTGGAACAGGAGTTATTTCTTACTGTCTTTTTCACTAGCTGTGATTCGGTGTGGCCAGGTTTCAGTCTCAGGTTTCATGATCAGTGTGTGGCTCCTGATACAGACAGTCATGTCCTTGGCACTTACAGAGTTTACTCTAGCAGTTCTTGTCCTTGATAGCTGACCTATCAAGGACTTGTCAGCTGACCTCAAGCATCGAGATGCCCTCCTAAAGTTCATAGATGCCCAGAGTGCTTCTGACCCCCTCAGATTTTGGATACTTCTGTGGTCACCATCATGACTGGCAGCAGGCGTGTTGTCTTGCTGTGCCTTTAATTTCCTATTCACGAGTCTGGATTTCCAGTGCAATTCAGTTGCCTTGTACTGAGATAAGCAATTTGTTTTATCTTAGCAAGAATGGTTGTCGTAGACTTCCCTCCTAGTTATCCCAAGGGTGGTGACATATTCCTATGACATCTGAAACAATGTATGCAAGATTACCTGACCACAATTTATTGGAGAAATGGATGAAAAATGCTTTAATTTAACTGATTAGCATTTAATTAACATAGTTAATTAACATTGATTTTAACTTTTTCAGCTGAAGTGTAACACTTAACATTGACCTTAACTTTTAAAATCAAAGCTAGGTGCTAAGAAAGCCTGGAGAAAACCATGATTGATATTATGCATTATAATCTAGCTGTATGTGATCTGTACTGGAGTTATGGAGCAATGTGCATTGTACCATATAAAAGTCTAATGATAGTTAATGTTAGTTAATTAAGATGAACACTGAATGGTATTACCCTGTCTCATATGGGTATTAAGATCATATTAGTCTAACAAAATATTATTTTAGTTAAAACCACATATACTGACTCAGTCTAGATTCTCTCTGAGAGAAATGAATTCTGAATCCGATTAAACTGCCTATTTCAAAACCATATGATGCTCCTGGATCTCAACACAGCAAATATGAGAACAGGCTATAGTCTAATAGGATAAATGGGTCTTTTTTATTAGGTAAAAATAAAGAGATAACTTTATACTTACGTTTAGGAATTCTAGGACGATGGAGCAGAGATCTTCAGTCTGCTATTGCAGGAAAATTCATTATGTTATTCTGCTTACAAGCTTAGCAAGCTCCATTTTCAGCTGATAAGGTTTTTCTTCTGCCTTTTCATATCCTCCCACCCTGAACTCCTCCTAATGAACAGTTAATCCAGAACTGCATTTCCGCGGGGGTATACAAAGGACATGATCAATGCTGTACTGTAGTCAGCATGCTACAGTGTTGCCCCCAGAATATGATGGTGACGAACAGAGTGTTTCGTTTATTGTAGTCTTCTCCGTCTATAGCAACAAGAAGTTATTGTCCCTTAGAGTGGGCTGAAACCACGGATCCATATTTTATATACCACAGAGGCAAATCAGAAAATACTCTGACATCCACCTCCACCCGTGTGAGAGAAGTTCCTCTACACACGAACATGCAGGACACCCAGGTAGAGAGAGGACTTCTCTCTTTTCCCTACCCTTCCTGCCCTTCCACGGCATCGAATGCTCACAGTCTCAGACAAAAAGCAGTGTCTAAAGAAAAACAGAAATATATGGAAATGTAAGTTTACATATATCCTTTAAGCAGATGAATATAAATGTTAGAAGGATTTAAAGAGACCATATTGTACCGTTAATCAACAGGCTGATACTTGTCACCATTGTACAACAGATGCATCCTGTTAAGTGATCTGAGGAAGAGCATGATAAATTTAACACACAGGTTACGAGGGGCATCTCCATAAAGAAAGGAGTAGTATGAAACAGAGAAAGTCTTCGTATATACTCTGAATGCATGGTTTTATTAGTAGGTTGGTGCAGCAGTCACTATGGAAGTAAAGCAAGGACCAATCTTTCCAAATCAAACTCATATTGTAAAAGCCCATATTGGAAAGGGAGGCTGAGGAAAAGATAGGAGTGGGAGTGAAAGCAGAATTCATGCTGGCTGGAGTGAATGAGGAAGTAGGACAGCTGCTATTACCGGGTCAGACTGGACCTGTAAAGGAAGTTGAGGTCCATGGATGACAGGCAAAGCTTATTTCCCGCACTTATTCTTTCTGAGCCAAATATCTTTCTGATAACCTTTCTCCAATACCCTTCATTTCTATGGCCATTTCTTCTGTGTTGAGGGAGAAAAGTGGCTTTTGCTTTCAATAAGAAAGGAAGAGAAGTTTCATCAATTTTGAGTGTTTGTGTTGAGAAGCTTCACAATGAGAAAAGGCAACTGATTCTCAAAGGTACAAGCATTACAATAATGTCCATGTCGAGTTTCTGTGAGTTCTTACCTCCTTGGACAATACCTTGCTGTAGTTTTTGAATGGCACAGTAAAGTACAGGACCCAGGTGCTGTGCTATAGAAGATAATATTCTGAGGGTAGCGCCTGACCCCTCTGTGAGCTCCAAAGGCAATTGTGTTGGTAACTTTGCATTTGCCTGTGGGGCTCTCTCATAATTAGGCTATTCATGAGCTATGGGGGTTGCTTTCTACTTGTGAATGCCTTTTTTTCCCTTTGACTTATCTTTGATTCCTAGGAATTTATGCACTTTTATTCGCTTCAGAATACAGTAATGTACAAATTTCTTTTTAAGATTCGCAGTATATGCATTCACCCCATGGGATACCTCCCTGAGCCCGTATTTGTTTTTTGTGTGTAAATATGCACAGTGGCCTCACTGCTGTTCACATATGAGAAGAGATCACACTGAGGTGACTGATTCTGAATCAAAGTTAAAACCACCAATTGGCATTAAAGGTCACATCTTTATTAGAATTATTTATCCAAATACACTTAGCTTCACACCAATCTGTGGGGAGGAGGAACGGAGGGACTCTGTGAGTCTGACCTGATCTTGACCTAACTTACACCAACAATGTGTCGTTATCTTGAATAGAGCTACTTCCAACGTAGCACAAAAATATAACTTATATTCCACAGCCTCCCTTCTCCCCCTCCTCCCAAGCACAGGACAAAGGGAGGAAAGAAGACATTAAGACTGTCTTGATTTGGAAGAAATGTTTTCCTTTTTCTTTTTTTCCCCCCTATTTTGTTTTATTAGTGACTTCATTCCTTATGCACTGTTGGATGATATTCCATCAGCACACTTGCTGTAGATGTTTCTGGAGCAGTCACTCAGTATAGTAACAGGGTGATGCACTGAAGAGAGAAAAATCAGGATGACAAAAAGAAATCAGTGTGATTAGAATGATGGGTTCAAGAGGTTATTTGTGCCAACTGGTTAACATTAAGGCTTAACCCTCAGGGACTGCATGTAAACCTGGTAAACGAAATACGAGATGGAAACACGCATAAGGATTTGAAAAGCAAGTGAACATCAACTTTTAAATGTAAGCTGAATGATCAGATACAAAGAAATTGGATAGGCCATTCACTGAGATTACGGAGTAGAAAGAACTGATGAGCTGGTTATTCCAGGACAAATGCAGTATAAGCACTGTTTCGCCTGCCTTCAAAGTACCAACACTGGTTGCTCTCACAGGCAGTCTATGAGATTGTACAGACCCTAGCTCAGATTATTTATGTTGCAGAAGTAGATTTGTTGAAGTTTACATGGTCCAGGCTTATAAAACACTAAGGTCTGCAGGTAATATCCCTTATTAGACCAACAGCTGTACTTATATAGGTTCTTCTCCAGATCTGAAGCGGAAGCAGCAAACATGAGTGTCCCAAAAAGCTGGTCCATTTTTTTTCCAAAAATATTAGTTGATCTAATAAAAGACATTACCTCTCCCAGCAAACCTTGCCTTGAGAACATTTGTGGTAGCTCTTATATTCCTGTAACTAGGGATTTCAAAGCACTCTAAAAACACTACATTAGATAGTATCACACCATCTTTATTTGAAGTTAATTATTATTTTTTATCATCTTTAGCATGTGAGGAAACAGAACTGAATAGACTTATCCAAGATAAAATAGGAAGTCTGGAGATGAAATCAATCCCAGACCTTCTCCTTAGCCTCAGCCCTGTCATACGGAAGGGATAAGTCAAATGTCTCTCAAGAAGTCAGTTTTCCTTTTTGCTATGGCAATTAAGAAGCAGAATGTGTTTAGCTTTGCTCAGGGACATGAGATGAGTTTGGAAGTTTGTCCTCAACATGGTGACGTTATAGGAGCACAGGAATGGATGTATAGAATGGAGTGAAAGCTTTATGTATTCCTGGTGCATAATTGCTCTTCATTCTTGGATGAAAATTATGGTTTTAATTTTAGAGGTTTAAAAAAAGACATGAGCTTTCATTATCATACCTAATGGCCACATATTGTTCAGTGCTCTGTCATTCCTGACTTTTCAAGGCAAAAATGTGCTCTCTCTCTCTTCCGGAGAGGCACAGATACACACGTAAACACAAAATGCAATCTCTTCACAACTTCTATTTATTGATGGAAGAAACAAAGGGAGGGAGAAGACCACATTTTGTCAAAAATATTTCGGGATGAGTTTTCAAGTTAGCTCACGAAAAAATATTTGCCAGCCTATCATTTGTTAACTGGATCTGTGCAAATGGCTTATGAGCGTGGCTTTCAAACTGTTATTCCTTATTGTCTGCCTGAATTCATCTTTCTAACCACAGGGCTCTTAAGTAATGCAATTCCCAAAGCTAAATGCACATACTGTGTGTCTGCAGATCCTCATATCGAGAGTTGCTACCATGCGCAATACCATGTAAACACCTTTCTTCCTCTAGTTTCTAGAAAAATAAAAAAGAAGAAGATAAAGTTCCTATTGGTACATTGCAAATGCAAGGAATGTGTCAAAAGTCTCCTGAGAAGTTGGGTTTCCTTTATGCCACAGCAGTGAAGAAGCAAGATGTGTTTTCTTTCTTTCACTTTGTCAGAAGGCAGTGCTAAAGTCTGGGGGTCAGGACCAGTGTCAAATAAACAACTTTACTGTTTTGAATTTTTTAAAGGTTGAAGCTCCAGATAAAACAACTGCCGTTTGCACACAATCTGCCCTGTGATCACATGACATGATTGATGATAAGTCAAAACAAATTTTGTTTGTTCAGCTTTAAAGTGAATGTGGTGCTCAGATTTTTCTGCGGTTTTGACTGTTATTAGACAAACAAGGTGCACATATGGGATGTCGTAAAGGTAGAGGCCTGTTTCGGCAGCGACGTGCGCTGCTGAGTCATCTGCAAGGGCGCGCGGGCAGCGGGAGGGTGGCACCGCGGCTCCTCTCCGCCGCCGGCGCACGCTTAGGGCTTCCTTGGGATTTTGGCCGCCCCCCGCCCCCCCAACACCCACCTTTCCCGGGAAGGGAGCGCGCCGAGCAGCGGGCGTTCGGGCTCAGCTCGGGGCGGCCGGCGGGTGCCCACGGTCCCGTTTCCCGACCCCGGAGCGGGAAACGGCGGGCGACGGGCAAAACTTTGGCTCTTCCGTCGCGGTGCTGCAGCGAGCGCAGCTGCAGGGACCGAGGGCGTCCCCGAACCCGCCGGCGGCGCAGTCAAAGCCAGGCTCCCCGCGGCGCCGGCGCGGTCGGGGCCAGAAACCCTGGCGCGGTGTCTCACCTCCAGCATCCCTCTTCCTCCCCAAACGCCGTCGCGCGCGGTTGAATTCGCGCTGGTCTTCGCTTGCGCACGAGGCGTGCGGGGAGCAGGTCGCAGCGACCCGGCTGGGAGGATTTTGCGGTTTCACCGCTGCGCTGAAATAGCAGGTTGGAAGTATAAAGGGAAAAGGCACTGAACAGCACAGTTATTTCTTTGTTGTCTAAGAAAGCTGCAGTCGTTTGTTTTCTTTAAGAATTGAACTCTCTTCTGATTATACTTGAAAATGCAAGTTAGAAACTTATATTTTTCAAAGAGGAAACCCAAGATATTTTTTTCTATAGCAATAGAGCTCAACTGAAAGCAACAATTGTTTTCAATTTTTCTTACAGGAAATATCATACCAATTCATTGGGAAAATACAAATGAGGTCATTTTTTTCGACAGACTCGGAGATTCCCTTGAGAAATCTCAGTAATTTCCTAACACCACTATCGTTTATCCTTGGCCTTTCTTAAACATATTTTTCAAGAATTCTGAGCACAGCCTCTTTCACTGAAACTCTTTGTATTAGAATAAGACATTTGTTATAAACATTAGTGCACATAATTAGATTTTATGTTGAAATCTTATATAGGCAAACTTATATAGTGGAATGTCATAAACAACAAACTACTGAATGATTAGTATTTTAAAATGAAATGTTTATTTGTAAAAAAGAGCTAATGCTATTTAAAGAAAAAAGTTGATGGCTAATTTTATCCCACTTAGTATACTGTAATTATATGATTACCTATAGAAACTTTAGAGCATGGGTTTTTGAAAGATCAAAGTTAGTGAAAAGTCAGCACGTAATTAGTTTCTTGCTTTGGAGCATTAGGCAGAATTACTGCAAAGAGGCAAAACTATCATTTTAGAGAGACCCTTAGGAGATTTATAATGATGGTAGACAAATATATGCATACAATATCAGTTGGTGTGCTAAAATTTAATTTTAGTGAGGAAATGTGGTTGAAGGTGATCACAATACATGGGGATGTTCTTATTTTAATATTGGTGGATGTTATTATTAGAGAATCATATCAAAAGATATGTCACCAGGGAGAAAATATCATTTATAAATCACTAATGAGTAGCAAACAGTGTTTAGCTTGGAGGTATAAGACATCTTTTCACAATGTGCATTTATGATCAAACACAAAAGATCAAGTGGGGGAAAAAAGAACAGTAGATCTATATTTTATCTTTTAGTTCTCTGCAATATATTTGATGGTTAAATGGGGTTATACGATGGACGCATTGAATTTCACGCTCCCTATAAAGGCAAAAAGAGCCTCTTCCCTATTCTGTATAATGAAGAACTCACATTTTGGCCCTCCAAATGTTATTGTCCTTTAGGAAAATTCAAAATAAATACCACCCACTTTTTAAGATAGTCTGTATTCAAAGAAGTGAGGAAGTACTGCAGTCAAAACTTAGGGCCAGCTAAGGGCTGAGATTTCTAGGTGCTAAAGACTGTTGCTTCTTCAGGCATGAGCCGTTTTACGGAACTGTTCTGCTGTCAAATGTGTTGATTAAAGGCTGCCAAAACTGTTAATGTTTAAATGTCATGCTCTTTTCATACAGTAACTTTCTACACAGATCCGTTACCTCCCTCCATATCACAAAGAGAAAAGAAACGTTGTGTTGGTCCACTTATGCACACGTGGAAGTCCAGAGGAATTCTGCAAGAATTTCTCTGGGTCTGTAATTGGACCTATTATGAGAGAGTTTTTTTTTTTTTTTTTAAGGCAGAGCCCTTATGGCAGCATATAACATATCAGGACTTTTCCCACCCTTAACATTGCATAAATATGATTTTAGCATGGAATTGAAATATATAAAAGTACCTGGTCGCTAACCATTTAAGACCTAATGGAATAAATGAGGAGGGAGCTGAAGCAAATACGTGTAGGCGAGGGATTATCATGAGAGACGGCACAGGGATTAGAGCAGAAAAAGTAAAACCCAATTGAGAGGCTGAGATGGGAGTCAGGAGGAAAAAGGATGGAAAGGAAAAAAGGATTTGAGAATAGATATGGAGAGTGAGAAATAGCATAGAACCTTAAAAGGCTGGAGAAAAAGGTGGTGGTAGCCAGCAGCAGCATTTAAAGGTGACTTTTTGTGGTTCCATAATATATCATTCTTTGCATATCCTGAAGCAAAGAGGAAAGAGAACAGCTTTTGCTGATTTTGCTGAGTGCAAAAATATAATACTAATCAATAGAGGAAAAAGCATCCATCCTAAATTACAGCAGTTCCAAAGGTCAAAGGGAAGATGGACTTGGGTAAATAATTCAGAGACTCATTTTAGTGTCTATATTGTGAACAATTGTTTTTTTATTGCTTCTGTGTTTGTCCAATACGTCTGTAAGATCGGACATAAGAATTACCATCAAATCCAGAGGGCACAAAAAGTTTATCTGTGGACAAAGGAGGGATCTTTATTGTTTTATTTTGTGTATGTTAATTTGATCAAAATGCCTTGTTCTTTATTCTGTCTTTCTCCTTTATTAATGTCTCTTTTCAAGATGGAATAAATTATCACTTGCTGCTGTCATATAACAGAGTAAGTAAATATATATGAAGACTTCCAGAATTAAATTCCCATCTATAGTAGATCAGAGGGTGAAACATCTCACATATTTGCCTTGTCTTGTAAAACTAGGTATAAATTCTGCCTCTGACCTTTTGGGTTTGTTTTTACGGCTCTAAATTGGATTTGGAAAATATCCCTCATGTACCATATTCATAGTCACCTACACCTATTTCTAATATTTGTAGGGCAAACCAGTACATGGAGAATGCTCAGCTAGCAGCATCCAGCCTCAGCATGAAACAAAAGGATGCACACACACCCACACACGCAGACCAGACCGGAGCGCCTTGAGTTTGCTGTCACAGCGAGCGAGATTCTTAAACTAAGATTAACCTTGAAGCTCAAATGAGATAAAAACAAATAGAAATTTCTCCACAGGAATAAGAGCTTAATATAAAGGAAAGTATTTCATAACTCACATAACTTTAATTAAGAAGAAAGACTGGCAGGATATGCTCCATCTTAGCAACCATATGTTTAAGTGTGTGTTCAGTGAGGTGCACAGAAGGTGTGCACGTCTCATTATTAACTAAGTAGATCTGTGTATACAACTTCCTTGAAATGCTGACAATATTGCTTGCACATTCGCATGATGCTCATCCTTTTGTCCCTTATGTCTGCACTGTATGGAATGATCTGAGCTGCACGGGTACAAATTAAAGCAGCTTTGCACTGCAGCACATCCAAGTGGTTGGAACAACATTTCTGGGAAGAAAAGGAAAAAAAGGGGGGGAGGGGAAAGAGATAAATGAGTGGATGAAGTGGAAGTTGAGAACTCCTTTGGGCAGGGAACCATCTGGGTGACCTTCTCGTTGCAGTAAAGGAAGCAGCTGGGAGAGTTTGTAATAATCCAGTGCTTCCAGCCAGAGTAAGGCCACCTTCCCGAAAAATGCTACAGCTTAGAGTCATAGGACTATCTCCAGGTGCCCTTTGGAGCAGCATGTTTAAGATTTCCTTGTTTGGATACTGCAGATAGGCCTGATGGTGGGATTTGCAGTCTGCAGAAGATGTGGTAGAGAACACTGTTGATAAGTTTGCCATGATTTTCTGCTGAGGAAATCTGCAAGGTTTCCTCAGTAGTGTTGTAAGTCACTGATTGAATGCTAAGATTCAGGAGGGGGTAAGACAGTTCTACATACTACTGAAATTACTCTGTGTGCCAGGATCTTTATGTGCATCTCTTGGAGTCGTAGTCCTTGATTTCAGAAGCAATTAAGAGAAAGTTTCTAATTTTAAATAGAGATATCTGTTCCCATATGTTTTCATAAAGCAGCACAACAATGTGGAACTCTTGCTTAAATCTGGCCTCTCCTATTAAAGCCAATAAATCAGATTACGGGGAAGGGGAAGGATGGAGGAAGGAGAAGGGAATGTTGATTACTTGGTTTTTGGTGTGCTGCTTTACTGACTTTGTCAAAACTTGCAGAAACACAAAATCCCATCAGGTGGACTGTGTGATGTCAAGGCATGCTGCGGTGAGGTCAGTGGGTCTGAGCATGTCTTCAGCCATATCTCAGGCTGCTCATGCAACCAGTGAGATTTCTCACTGTTAGAAATTAATGCAGAAGTAGGATTGTTCTTGCCTGTATATAATCTAATGTTGCCCCAGTAAATGGTATGATTCAAGTAAGGATCATAATGGATGTATCTTTGTTGATCCAGAGACCATGCAAATAAAAAGATGAATAATTATATGTACTCTGTCAATTTTCTGACTTCCAGATCAGCTGACAGTCTACATATGAATTCATAATGAATCCGCAGGAACCTTTGACCTCAGTCTGAATAAGTAGGAAAGCACTATGGCTAGGCTGAAAATTTCTGAGGCCGCAGAAAAACTGAAGAGGAAGGTGCTGCAGTGGTAATGCGATACGTCCACTAGAAACCACGAGTATTTTGTGAGTGGGATGGATTGGGGTATGATGTAAGCCTCTTGATAAGAATTACAAGGCCTTTTATGGAATACTGAAACAAATCACGGAAAACAGGATGACCACACAGTATTAAAAACAGCAGCATTCAGACTCTGCATCAAAAATAAACTTCCAGTTACCCTTCCTTCTTTCCAAATAGGAAGTCGCCTTTCTTTTTAAGTGTAAGGTAACTTCTTTCCCAACACCCAAAGGAGTTTCCTTATGCCTCAAAAGTTTTTCAAGAGAAACGGGACCTTGAGGAGAGATACACAGGGGGAGCAGAGTGGGAATAGTCTTAAAAGTGCAAAGCCCAGCAGACCACATTCAAGCAGACAGGCAGCTGTGGCAAGGAGAGGGCTCCAGGGGGAGGCAGGCTAGCACAAAGCGTACCACACGTCCCGCCTGCCACTAGCACCCTCAGCAAAGCTAGCTGCTGGCAGACTGCTCAAGTGGTAAGAGAGCTGCAAGAGAAGTAGAGGAAAGATATTTCTGGCACCTCAGACTTTTCCTCAGAGAGCTGGATGTGCATTGCTCCAAACGACACTGTGGTTGAAATCTCTGCTTCCAATCCAGTTGTAGTTTCTTCCTGCCCAAGTATCTTTCAGGCTAGGAAGGACTCATAGATGCTGCTTCTTTAAAAAGAGTATCTTTTATATCTGGGTGGCTGTTCCTTGTTGAAGTGCAGATTTTCCCTGGAAAGGCTCATGAAGGTGTTTCTCCTTTTAAGTAAGGCATCCTGCCACCAAATCCCCAACTGAGGGGTCTTAAAAGAAGGACAATGTCTGGGGTCCAACAATGCCTCTAACATTCTTGCACACTCCTGCTGTAACAGAAAGTACCCTAATCACAGCAGCGACATTATGCTGTACCTAACGTCACTTAGGAGTTACTGTGAGATCTGGCGTTCAGAGTCTGTCGCTGGTTTAGAGAAGTCTGGCTCAATCAGTGTCACTGCTGGCCACAATCGGCTGTGTAGGTTGCTGTCAGTCCAGCTGTCTTTGTTTTAAAATGCTGGGTATCCTTTTTCTCTAAAGCAACTACCACATCAATGTCCGGGCCTGGTGCTGTATCTTACTCAGACATAAGAGAGGTTCACATAGGCTGATCGTCAGTGGTTTGGGTTCTTCCTCAGGTGAAAGCAACCCTTTCTAGCAGTGCTTCTCCAGGCTCCTGCAATGCTCGGCTGAGAACCTTTCTTCACCACGTTACCCCCACTGTGAGTCTGAGCAGAGCAGCTGGCTGCTTATAGAGAACTCGCTCATCCTCCTTCTCACTTTGCAAGCAGTAACATTTGCCTATCAATAGAGCAATTTCAGTTGTTTTTTCTCTTTATGACAAAAGGATGCAATTCTAGCGGCAACACTCCTGAAAACTGGTAGGGAGAATGGGAAAATTCATTATATAAAGCAGACATTTAGGAAAGGCCAGGTCTCTTCGCTAAATCCCTTTAGCACTCCCGTTACAGCTAGGGTCCCCTTCCCCTGCAGTAAAGCTTTGGGTGACCCCGAACAGTGGCTGCAGTCTGCGTAATCTCCTGGACGGAGCACGTCTCCAGACCGGGGTGAGACCAGGTTATTCATTAAGCTCTGCTGCCCCTTTCACATTGAATAACTGCTCAGGGCTCTAGATAAGTCAGTATAACACAGCACGGTGTAGCTGGCAGCTTAAACCGGACACGCTAAACCACATTCTGCCCCACACCTGGAGCTTTTCCCTCCACTTTTGTTGCGTAAAAGAGAGAGAGCCTTCCAGTAGGCCGTCTTCATGGGAGCACAGAGCTGAGGGCATGAAGAATTCTAATTGCAGGCAGATCGGGTGCTTGATCTTTTTCTGTTGAAATATCCCACAATATCTCATGATGTTGTTCATGTAGGGGTAAACAGCAGTGATGTTTGCACAAGCCATGGGCTGCAAAAGAGCTGTCCTCAAAAGCAAAATTGAGAATGTCCGTTACAAATAGGGAAGAAGTGCCATTAGCATCGTTTGCAAATCAGAAGTGTTACTGACCTTCAAGTCATATCAGCGAGGTGGTTCAGACTCGTTACTGTGTTCTCCTGTCTCACACTTCTGTTTCCTTGCTATTACTATGGACACAGGAACCAGTTCAGACAAAATAAAATTTGCCCTTTGCCCACTGCTCAGGCCTAGCCCAAAGCAGTTCTTTCCTGCATTATGAAAGTCTGTCTCATTTTTATTTCCATGCTCCTCAGGGCTTCCTGGTCCATTGAGAATGGGAACACAAGTGCCCCAGTTCTGTGAGAAAAGCTATTCTTGACCTGAACCTGACCAGAAACAGGAAGTAATAGAAATCTCACAAAAAAATCTTTTCTCCTGAGATCTTCAGCCAGAGGGTCATTTTCTGAACTCTCTCTTTCCCTGATGTAACCACTAGCTTTGTTTACACCAGTATAATGGAGCATAGCCCTAATTATGGAGGTTCCCCTACAGCTTTGCACAAGGTTCAAGCTTGAATGTGTATCCAACCCAAATCTACAGAGCTTTGGGGCTTCTCCCATCACTAATTACTTGTGTTTTTTGGACGTACACCAAGAAATTAGTTCATACTCATCTGCAATTTTCTCTTTTGTTTGATTGGTTTGAGGGATGGATTTTAAGAAAGAGAATTACCTAGAATAATGCCATCTGTAGTCCACATAAAGAGAATCCAACCGGAAGCAGCAATACAATGTTTTTCAAGCTGGATGATATGTTAATACATAATGACACACTGCACAAACCGACACATGGTTTCCACGAATACCAGTGAGGTTTCTCTTCAAGGAAAAAGTAATGAAATGGAGCAGACCTCAATCCAACCACAGCAGTACCAACCTGAGCATCCACCAGGGACATAATCAGAAATCACATACTCACTGCTGAGGAGCTATAATTAAACTAGATTTAATTTTAATGGAAATTCTTCCCAGAAAAAAAATAAACCAATGTTCCCCACCCCCACCTCTAATGTTGTTCCACTGTTCCAGGCGTTATGGAAATAGTTACAGGATTCATGTGTTTTGCAAACCCAAATGTTTTCAAAACAAATAGAACATCTAAAAAAATGAAATTAGTAAATCTTTTACATTCATACTCAAAGCCGCTCATGCTGAGGTTGTGCGGGTTCATCAGCATCAGATGCTTCCTGCCGGCTGGTGCCTCCACCCAACACATGTTTTAAATAATAATCAAGTTCAGCCCTTGCAATTATATTTTTGTCTTAATGCTGTTGTATGGTAATGTTTCTTTTATCCTACTTTTATCTCTCAACTTTATGTCAGACAGTACTATTCCTATCTAGGGATGTGAAAACCTGATAACTTTAAGAGGATTAATACTGAGGAAATGTGCTTTATTAGTCTGGATTTGTTTTATTAGTGCCCTGCAGTTTCATTAGGATGAGGAAGGCAACAGAATATTCTTTGCCCAAGCAGAGAGAAAATAACTCCAAGCAGAGAGTTAAATATATACCTATTTATTGTTTGTTGGATAGGTGCTCTCGTAAGCACACAAGCTCTTCTCTTGCCTTACTCAGCCCCTCTGCTTACAAAGGTCCCAGGCTTTATGAAACAAAACAGAAACCCAAAGCAGGGTCTTCAGTGCAAACACATGTAGCTAAACTCTGGTGAGCATCACATTGCCCATGCTTTGGCCCCTTGGCTGAGTCCCTTTCTGCAGTATGCTTACGTAGCTCTAGTGGCATTTAGAGAAGTGCTCGACACCAAGCCACTTATTCCATGCCTGGCATGGAGCCACTGCCGGGCTGGCGCTGCTCCTTTGGATGGTGTTCCCCCAGGTCCAGTCTCTCTTTACCAGTTTCCTCCGGCCACATACAGCAGGCAGGTCGCTGAGGTGCGCCGCGGTCTGGCATGATCCCTGTCCTTGCATATCAGAGGAAGGAAAGGCTGGTGGGAGCGTCAGGGCTGAAGACGGTTGGTACCCATCTGTGCTGTGCTTGACATAACCACCTGGCAGTAACTCCTTGCAAAGTCCTTTTATGCAGCAGTGACGGACATGTTACACAGAAATCTCTGCGTTACCTTCCCAGGAAAAATGAGCTCAGGCTGAGTCAAGTCCTACTGTGTGTGCTGGTCAAACCAGGCTGCAATTAGGCTGAGTTTTGTGCCACTGCACTGTGGTCCTGCGATGGCCCCACATTTGTGCTTGTAGGATGCCTAGAGCAGGAAGAAAAGTGCTCTGATGGACAGAGAAGGCCCAGGCAGGCTCCAGAGTACCTCTGACAATGAGGCTGGCATCAGGAAGAGTAAGAAATGTGGTTAAATACAGCCTACCATGTGATAGGTGCATGGAAAACCCATTTTTTAATTTTTAGCAGAAAGCAATTGGAATGCAACTGGGCAAGCTCCAGACCCATGCTCACTTTGCCAACTTTTGTAATAATGGGAAGCTAGTTACAGTAAACAGTGGTAAATAACACACTCATGAAATCCAGTGGGGAATAAATGATTTGTTCTTATACAGAAAAACAAAAAGGAGACATTTCTTTATTTTTTAATGCTGTTGTGCTCCACCCACACTGTCTCCAGTATATTCCATAACAGTGTTGGCTCTTGAGAAAAATGCATATAACGACTGGACTCAGTTTTCTTGCACAGAAGCATGGCTAGATAATAAAACAAAGATGCTGGCTTATGAAAAGATTCACGTTCAACTGTTTCTGACACATTCATTCACCACTCACTTTCTCCATTTTTACATGTAGAAAGAGTTTGGCAACTGGATTTATTCCTGATTTGTGCTGGTGAGAATGAAAACAGAATGAGCACAATGCTATTTCTATCTGTGTGCCCAATATATAGTGCACTACTTACAAAATATTTATCTGTGCTTCCTTCCACCCACTGCTTTGTTACATTCATCACTGCATGGGAGGAGAGGTAGAAGACACAGTAGATATATGAAGATTGGAAAGGGTGTTTGCTTGAGAGAGTTGCTGTGAGCTTTAATGAAGACTGTTTCTAACAAGATTTTCCAACATTTTGCTGGAAGTAAATAACAAGTTTACTTACACTGTATCTTTCCAGTGCATGTATAGGACTTGTTGCCATGTCCAGGATGAACTGTTTACATAATTAGAAAGTTTCTACTTAGGTTCTCTGACTGAAATTTAAACCCATCCTTTCATACCCCCAATGGACAGGAAAAATAGTTTATTCCCTGTCTTTCTGCAATAGCCTGTTACTTGACATCCTTTCTACCTTGGCCGACCCAGTTCTCTCTCTCTTCCTTTTCCTCCCCTGTAAGTCATCTTCCCTTAATTTTTAAGCACTTGTGGTGGTCTCCATTGGACTCTTTCCAATTAGTCCTTACTTACTTGAGCACAATGCTGAATATCAGAAAATAATACTCAAGCTGAGCTTCCCACATCCTAGGCTGGCTGTTCTTTTTTCACAGCACTGTGACCATTGCCTCACATTTGCCTTGTGATTTCCTCTAGGTCTTCCCACAGTGTCTCACCTGGAGAACTTCTGTGGAGTTAGTTGTTCCCTACCTTGCCTTTACACTGCTGGTTATTGCTACCCCTCTGTACCGCTTTGCACGTACCTTACTGAATTGCATCCTATTTTATTTCTGTTTCTGTCCACTGCATAAGCATATCCAGTTCCAGTTTGGATTTGTCTACAAGTGTAGTATACTCTTTATTCCATCATCCAATGGAGTTAAGGAAATTGCTGAAAGCTAGTGCAGGACACTGTCACAGAACATCAGAATTCAAGTGTCATGAATACATTGTCCTGCTCAAGGCAGGACTAGTGGCTGGAAGCACGGGACCATATGCAGGGATATGGATTTGGTTTGGGCAGCAGTGAGTCCGTGTGGCCGGACTTCTGTCCGAGTGCAAGTGGCAGTCACCAGGCTGTGTAGGTTCCCAGAGCACAAGAAGTTATCTCTTCTGCTTCTTCCTCTACTTTCAGCTTAACTGTTACAGCTGGCTTCTGATCTGAAAACATGTCCTTCCTGTGAGGTTCTGACCACAAAACTGACTGCCTGCCACATTCCCCTGTTGTTTTTTTCTTGGGTAGCTATATAAATCTAGTTTATCACATCCACTCCTGTGCCAAACATGGTTAGTGTTTAAGCAATCTATGAAGTCAGAAGCTTCCCATGGAGAGTTTTTCTTTGCTTCATCTGGAATCCACCAACCCATACAAGTGTACACAGCATGGTCCCTCAAAAGGTCTTCACTTGTCACCTCCGGGAAATTTTGCTACTTCATAGTTGAGCTCTTTCACATGGAAACATTCAGTGTCTGTGGAGAAGTGTAGGTCACGTTGCTGAGCTCCAAGAGCCCAGCTTTCCTGGGTTTCCCTTTAGCCAGAGAGGGAAAATGATGCTGAGGTATTTTCTCCCAGTGACTCTCCTGATCTCTTCCCAAAGAGTGCCCCAGACAGTGGAAGAAGCCTAGAAGATGGGGAGATGATATGGCTGTGGTAAGCAAGAGCACTTCCCTCGCTGTAACAGGACACAATGACCCTTACTGGAACATGAGATGAAATATTGGCTGGAGCTAAGGGAAAAGTTCTCACTGTCTGGGATTTCATCCAGGTCATGTAGATGGTGGATCAAAAGGAGCATTCAGGGCTCTCTGTGCCTAATCATCCATTTGTAGGAAGAGCAGAGTAGGGAGAGGAGGGTGGCTGAATGCTGCCTGCAGAGACCATGTGTCCATCCTGGCTGACCGTGACTCCCCTCCTATTGCACTGGAGTTTCCCAGCCCTGTGGCATGCTCTGGGCATGCCCCTGCCTCAGGCCCAACATGGATCATTTACTGACACCACAGGTAACTGATCCCCCCCCCCGTACATGGCACTGAAGATGGAACAAGAAATAAATAAATAATAAATAATTCAGAAATAATCTTTTCTCACATAAAAATCCATGTTCCTGGGGAAAAGTACACAAAACTAAGGCCAGAAATAATCTGTTCAATTCCAGCAAAAGCTCTGATTCCCCTGTTCTTTTGTGTAAGTCACAGGCTCCCCTTTCTCCTCCCATAACAATCTCATGCATAATAAAAACAGGGCTTCCTCTGAAAATCTTTTGTTTTCCAAAAATATGAAGAGTTCCAGGGAGAGCCTCCAAGATCAATTTGCTATCTGATTCCAAACAGAGCTGAACAAAATCTCTGGTTTTCTCCACTGCCAAATATTTGTGGTAACATGCAGGATCTGCCCCTAATGTCAGCAGGAATATCAACAAAACATTTCCAGCATGTTTTCACAAATTTGCCATCAGTTCCCAGGCCATTTGGTGAAATTCTACAGACGTCGTGGAGTCACTTTGTTAAAACCTTCCACGTACAGTGTTAAAGAAAATAATATCCAATGACTTCCCACCACCTTTCTTATCTTCCTACAAACTTTTAAAATGCTATAGGATTCCTTCAAAATATTGAAATAATCACTCCTGCTTTTATTATAAACAAAGAAAACTTACATTTGTCTCTTAAGCCAAATTCAGGAAAAATCAGATTCCCCTACGCAGTTGGAGAGGGAAAGACAAACAAATGTAATGAAGCCAGGCAGCTGAAACAAAAAATGCACTGATTAATGGAGAAAAACAATCTGAATCATATTTTTTTCAAGCCCACTGCTATCAACACCCTACACACAAGGCAAAAGTGAAAGTGCAACCACTCCTCTTCTTTCCTGCAGGCAGCACCCTGCCTGCTCAGAGGTGGCAGAGCCAGGTCGGGGCCCCCTCCGCCTGGGGGTGGCTGCCTCTCCGGCATGGTTGCCACCACCACCGCCACTCATGTTGGTGCATTTTCCGGGAAAACAGCGGCTGCTGCTGTTGCATTGTAGATGGTGCTCACAGCACTTGGTGTCCACCATGTGCTCACAGATGCCACCCTTTACAACCAGGTCCCTCAGGCAGTTAGAGGGTCAATGCCCAATATTTTGGGAAACTTCACCCAACATTTCTGCTCCTTCCTACAAGTGCAATCATAGGAGTGGGGATGGGTGGGAAATTAGGCCCTGCAGTAAATGAGTTGCTGCCGGCGTGAGCTGTGGCTGAGCAGGGACACCCTGACACCATCCCTCATCTACAGCTCTGCGTCTGGCCCAGACGCTTGGGACTTGCCTGCCTTCTACAGGAGCAGCCAAATCCGCAGCGAGTGCTCAGCCGCTTCCCGAAAAATGCCCTCTGGAAATGTGATCGTGGGTTCGTAAGTGTTTTCAGGGTGGAGCTGTAAGGTTTTGTGGTATATGTTTTTAGATTAGGAAAAAGACTTTCCTTCCTCCTGTAACTTATTTCCAGTGTTTCTGCTGACACCAGTGCTCCAGGAATAGACTCCTACAGACTTCAGTTTAAGGGACTTCAGTTTAAGGGACTGCGCTGTATGCAGCGGGTTTACAGATCTCCTAATGATTTCAAACACCACTTATATTATTGTAGTAGTCACTGAGACCGTAAGAGATAATGCAAACCTCTTCCTTGCCGTAATTCCTCTTGAGATATAGCTAAATGCTGCAGGCACATGTTACTGTGACTGAACGCGTATAATAGGTATTTGTGCATGCAAACAGCCAGCTATATGTGAGCAGGTAATTACTTGATTTGCATACCCAGACATGGTAATTCAAATGTAGATTAGCTGTGCAGTTGTAGATATATTTTGCATGTGCAGTTGCTTATTTATAAAAATGTACATTTTTGTGCAGCAGAAAGCCTGTTTTACTCCCTCAAAATGAGACATAAGTGCGCCTCAAGTGGCAGGTGCTGGCATCTGTTCCGGGTGAATGTCATCTGTGGGAACGTGCAGGTGAACTACTCCGGCTCAACTTTATCTATAGAAGCAACAGCAAAAGGTTGCTATCTAACGTCCACCAGCATCAGTGCAAGCCTTTCTGACGGCTTAAATGGGCTTTGAATCAGGCCCAGACCGAGCAAAGATTTTTTTTAAATTATTTTTAAGGGAGGAAGTGTTGTGCACAAATATGTGAATGGATTAGCAGATAGATCTGTGTGTGTCTCTGTAAACTGGTAGTGATTATGCAGCTGCACATTCCTGGCTTTAAAGTTCCTTCATCAAAACTTGTGAAATTATTTTGATGATGCAGAACTCAATAAAATATTTACTTACAGGAATATTTTGCGTTTGCAAACTTCAAAACCAAAGTACCACATAAACCATGATTACTATATTTTCAAAGTTAGTAATGCTGTGTTTTCCTGCAAGAGTATTGGTATATGCAAATAATTACTCTTTTTTTTCCTTTTTGATACAATTTCATATTAGCATTGCTACTAGTGGTTCACCAATAAAGGCGAACATCACATTAGGATTCATGACAGTTTTCACATTGTATTATCAATATGTGGAAATAATTGTCTGCTCCAGGATTAAATTACATTATTGTGTATCTTTTTCATGCCTAATAAATAATGATGGATGGCTTTTATTTTCATCACCACCTGCAACCATTTAGTCACCCCTTGATTGTTGAAGATAAAATAATAAGAGGCAAGTGTTATGTTGCAAGCAAAAGAATGCAGTCAAAACAGTTGCATGTTTCGTGTTTCTGTCTACCTTTTTCTGCTCCCCAAAGAGTAATAGATGGTGTTCTGGGAAGGCTGGCAACCTGCAAGCTGGCAAACAGTTCTCATAAATTCAGCAAGGGAAAAAAGTGGAAAATGTTTTTTTTTCTCTAGTAAAACAATAATTATTTCTTAGTGCTTCATTCATAATCTGAAAATTAGGTCTTTGTTCTGCTGTGCAAGTCAGTTACATGCAATTAGAATGTAAAGCGGAAACGCAGCTTAGTGTTTAGCGTTTTTCAAATAGAGATGAAAACAGCCTGCAAATTGTACCAAAGTTTAAAATGCATGCTAGGTAATTTTGAAATTCAAAGAAATAAAACCATGCATACTAAAAAGTCCATTTATCCATAGCCCATTACATTTCTTTTTTAATTGCCAATTGTGAGGCTTAATAGTAAAAATAGATGTTGCATATTTTGGAAAACTGTAATGGTTACATTCTTTGCTAGTGTTTACAAATTCACGCACGTGTGCATGGATACACACACACACACAGGGTCACAGTTGCTGTCACTTTTTACATGATCTTTTTTTCTACTAGGTCAAGTGTAATCTTGAAATTGTTATAAATCCTACCTGTACATTCTTATCCAGAAACTCTTTAAGCTGAAAACAAATGCAGTTGACATTTTTAGTTAAAGCTTACATTAGCTATTGTCACAAGTCCTTAATCAAACTCACCCTCTTTGGATTTTTTTATCGTTATCGTACTGCGCAGTGCTTGGGCTGCTCTGTGTGGAAAGCCATAGGAGCCTTTTAAAAATATAGCAGCAATATTTAGAATGGAAAGTTATCGCGGGGTAATTTCATTAACTGTGAGTGTATCAAAATGAGGCTCAAGACGAAGCCGTCCTCTTTTTTAACAAAATAGTCAGTTCTGAGTCAAAGGTTTATTCTTCGTGTGCAGTTTCACATGCTTGGCTCTATTATCTTTAAATCACAAGATGACAAGCTTCTCAGGCATACCAGAGAGTCAACCAAAATCCAACAGTAATAGATAATCCTATCAAATGTCAAATTACTGAGGAGAAGCAGTTTGAAAAATAGGCCAACAGTCCATTACTTGATTTACCTTGAGAGGATGTTAACATTTCTGTAGTCTGCCTTCAACAAGGTATACTTTTTCTGTATTGCAAAATTGTTTAAAAGCATCTGTTTGAGGCATTTAGAACTATTTCTGCTGTTTGTGCAATGTTTAAAAATGTAGTTTGAATCTTCTCATATAAGCAGAAAGTACTGTATAAAATAAATATTTTTCCTTCAGGCAAAAATCATGATGTTTGCTGTAGCCCTCCTCCCCCAAGCACACAAACACCAACAAAATCATGCATTCACTGGTCCAAATTTGTAGTGGAAATTGTAAGTGAATTTTCCTAATAGCTGATGAGTGGAATTTCTTGAGGCATCCCCTCTTTCGGTTTATGAAAATGCCCCAACCATAGGAAATTACCTTCAGAAATCATAAGCAGGGACCCAAAGGGCAGTGCTGAGCGCTGATGTGCTTGAAGCGTTCTTGTGGCCCTGGGCCATTCAGCGTGGACACATCGGGCCTTCCTTGTGCCACAGTCCAGTGCATTAATGCATACACGATGATGCCATGCTCTGAGTCCCTCAGAACAGTGGCTGCCCCAGCAAAAGAAACTATCCTGGAACATTTTCCAGAAATTTGAATTCAAAAAGAAGAAGCTATCCTGGAAGAACTCTCCATCTGCATCACTGATAATCAGGAAGTTGAAATGCAGCATCCTCTTGAGACATTGCTCCAGTCTTTTCCCGTTTTGCTTAGCCAAGGCATTACCAACACCTCCTACAGAAAGCAAAGAAAAATGAAAAACGAGGGGCAGAAATAGTACCTTCCATGAGAACATTGCTGTTAATTGCTGCAGTTCATTGCAACATGAGATATTTTTTTCTCTGATATATTGGCAGTCCTTGTTTATCTACTTGGTGTAAAACAAGGGCTGACTCTACAACTGAGGCTAATCTTTCTCATGCACCCACAGAGGCATTTGGGGACAGGACGAAGCCGTGTACCCCACCAAGTTTCAGCTGCAGCCCTGAAACCTGTGCCAGGCTCAGAGGCAGCAAAGTCAGCTGCATGACTGTGGTTTCCCAAACTTTCTGCCATCTCCAAAAAAAATAGTTAAATTGAAAGTGAAAAATAAACACTCTCTAAGCTCCGCCTGCAGCTGGAGGCAATCACTATCTTTCAGATCTACGTGCTGCATCTAAGCCTTCATCAATAGAGAGGTAATTTTCAGATTCAGCTCATTAACACCGAGTTGTTGATGGAACTGTAAACACTCCACCCCGTTGCCGTTTTGAGCCTGTTACCAGCCATTCTTTTCTGTTTAGCTGACCTGCCATGGCATTTCAGATGAAAAATATTTATTTTATATTCACAGCAGTTGCTCAAGCCTCCAAAGAGGTCTGACACTGGTTCTGACATCCAGAAAGGACTGCAGCCGCAGAAAGGGAAGCAAACTCCTTTGGCTCGCCTCCTGCAGAGAGGGTGGGACGTGTGGTGGCTTGGGACACCACAAGACGTAGGCAACACATTTTTTGGCTTCAGATTAGGCTTTCAGCATGTAGAAAGCATGTAACAGAAATGGGCATAAAAGTAAGGAAATGTCAAGGAGGCAGAATGAAAATCAATTTAGTCGGTGGATGTCCATGCAGGGCTGGTGAGGAGAGGTGCATTCTGTTTGTCCCATCAGCACATAACAGCAAACAGAGTCTGACTTGAGATTGCTCGACTACCCCTTCATGCCACAGTATTGCCACTGCAAGAAGATGATCTGGGAGAATCGAGCCCTTTGTGGCTTAACCCATGGAGCCAGCTGGATTTCTCCACCGCCACAAAAGGATGCTGCCAAGTGGCTGGAGGCCTTTTCAAAGTGCCCTGGATCCCGACTCTGCTTGGCGGTATGGCAACTGCTCTGATTGCTCCCATTGACATTTGTGTACGTCTTGTGGTTCAATGTGACACAGTTGCCAACCCGTGTCAGGCCGCAGCTTTGCAGGCTGGTGGTTCAAGGCACCAGCAAGGACTGAGTGGGAAGACTTAGACAGCAGCCACCCACAATGAGACAAATTAATCCCGAGGGTTATGTTATTTAAGTAAATAGGCTCACTGGACTGGACATGAGATTGTATTTCTGCTCTCATCAGTGTTGTCAGTTCCTTCATTGCAAGGTTAACAATCACCCACGTCTGAGGTGGGGGGAAGGTTGGTTTTTGGAGAATGATGGTTCGAGAATCGTCCTTCCCATGCATTTGCTGGCTGTGTCATGGGCATGGAGGACACACTGCAGTGCAGTAATCTCATGCTTTATATGCATAAACATAGGCTAGTGAAGAGTTGCAGCAAGTGATAGTGGGTAGGAAACATCACCAGAGTGTAACAAAAATATCTGCTCCTGATGGCAAGTGAGGATATGCTGTGTGACCCAAAGGAAGCTTACAAGCATCCCTGCACCCCAAGGTATGAGCAACCAAATTTGTTGATAATTCTGTTTGGTAGGCAAGAGGGACCACTGCCACACACAGGTAAGATTTAATGTTTTAATTCTTTCTCCTCTTCTTAGCTTTGACCTGATTAAAATCAAACTGAGGTGACAGGGTCATATTAACCTTCACTTTGAAGATATTAAGCAAATACCTGGCAATACGTACATCTGCAGCTTCCCTTGCCACACCAGTCAGGCAAGCAAACAGCCCACAAGATCCACAGAGCTTTGTTATTGTTGTGCAAGCAGATGTCTCCAAAAAGGCTAAAATATGGTTCAGAGATCATGTGACTCGGGGTGAACTGAATCTGCACATTTTAATTAAAATGGCTATCATCCACTTTTTGTTTTCTTTATAAACATTTGCAGAGTATCAGTAGCCAATCTAAATGTCTCACCAGATGAGTACATACTGTACTTCATTTCTTTTTTTCTAGAGTGCTGGAGAAAACATGTTAGTTGGAGCCAGCTGATGTGCTCTCCATAGGTCTCAAGGGCAAACTCCTTCAAACTAAGCCTAATCTTCATGTCCTTTCCAAACCTGTTTTGTGCTCTTTATTCTACTTTTTAGAAGCTCGTCAAACCATTCCTGCTCTCCATCGTGCTTGGGCACCTCTCCTTCCCCAGCCAAGTCAGAAGGGTACCTAATAGCCAAGTTTGGCCTGGCTGTCCAGGTGATTAACAAGTCCTTGGGAAGAACTGTGCCTGGGTCCAAAAGGAACTATAAAGGGATTTGTGAATAAGCCCTTTCTCAGCAGAGCTACAGTCCATTTCACTTTTCATTTCGATATTTCTCTCTCTCAGTGTTTCAGATAAGGATCATCTTGTCCAGCCAGAGGGCAGCGCTTGTCTGCAGAGGTAGCAGGAGTTCTTTGGATACTCTGCTGCAGGCTACAGGCTCAGCTGCGGAAGTTAGGGCAGCTCCTATGACAGCCTCGTTATTGGAAGGTGAGTCTAACGAACCTGCTCTCAGCTATGTCTTGTCTCTTTTAAACAAAGAGAAAGGATCTAAGAAAGCTCTTTCTTGCTCACTCTTCAGACAGAGGCATTTGGATTCTGAGGGCTGTGGCTCTCCCTTCCTACAAAGAGTAGAAAGGCATTTTAATCTTAATTAGAAACTTTCAGTGGCCTACTTTCTTCTGAGACCTTGTCCAGGCTGCTTGTCATCTTGGTCATCATTCAGGCAACCTCAATACCAGAACAACTGATTTCAAAGCAGTCTTGGCAATGCACTGCCCGAGGGCTCCCACACACCGGACCGAGTGGGAATAGCAACCTCAAGAGATCAGCTGGAGAAGATCCTCAGCTGACAAACCAGGAACGCAGCAGAGCCTCCCTCTGGCCCTCGGCCCTTCCTTGTAGCACCCTACGGAGCACCAGGCTTGCTCCTCGCTCTGGCCACATATGTCAGCCAAGGCCCCTCTGCTTGTTTCTCAAGGCTAATGCAGCAACAGCTGCCCAATTCGTTTTGACAGGGTGGTTAAATAAGTGGCACAGATTTCATGTGTCATCCTCAGCCTTCCTCATCTTGCAGTTATCCCACAGCAAGTGACTACAGATGAGGTTCAGCATCATGTAATGTCAGTACTTAGTATGCTTCAAAGCTTGTGCAACTAAATATAATAAACTTGTCTTTTTTCCACTGACTAAGTCAAATCTTAAAAGGCTTCCTCCACCTGCAGAAGTATAGCTATAGATTAGAAACAAGCTTCCCAAAGTGTGGCCTTCTGCAAAACCTCTACTATAGTCACATGCCCAGATCCTCATATCTATCAGTGGTAATTGTTTTTCAATTCTCCTCCAAAAATTTGTTTCTAAGAAAGGGAAATAAACTCTCTTCCTTATAGCAGTAACTTAGCCTTGTTTTCTGCAATTGTTCAAAAGAAAGTTGTCAGCGGAGTTTCCTTAGTATTTGAGCTGGGGAAAATGTCAAGGGTTTGGTAGTTTGATACATATCTTTTATTTAGCTGACTGCTGCTATCATGGTATCTAAGGACTTGATAACCTTTATAGTCACACTAGGCTCCGGGGAGGGATGAAATTGTTGTTATCCTCATTTTGCATAGGGGGAAACTGAAACACAGCTTCTTATCTAGTCCCATAGGGCACCTGAAACAAGTCACTACTCTACCATTCTTTCTTCTTAGAAATATATTTGGCCTATTTGTATATGACACAGGTAACGGATGCTAGTGGAGCAGTATGCCACTGGACTTAGATGAGTGACAGGGAAAGGATTAGAAGAAATGACTCATTGCAGCTCCCTAACATCACTGCTACTGCCACAACCATTTCTGGCTTCTGGATAAAGGTAAACCCAACATCAGATGAGTGCTAATTACTCTGTTGTTTATAGCAAATGGGCTGGGGTAAATCAAGCAACTACAAAGACTACCCATAAAAATGAAAGACTAGGCTGCAGGATAGTGTAGTAAAAAGGTATTTATGTTGCTCGTACCTTGAAATTTTGGCAATGTGAAATCAACTAACGGTGAGAATCGCTCTCTTTGCAATATGTTTCTTAAAAGAATAGGTATGAAGGAGAAACATTTCATGCATGTGTAACTGATATGACAAGTGAGGTTTATTGCTGCTGCTGATGGAATTACAACATTCTTGCTACAGAAATGGATGAAGGATTGCTCGTGTCAGTCAAAACTGAGTCACTGCTATGTCATGTTGCCATGGCTAGGGTAACTCAAGATGAGCTACTCCAAGAAGCTGCGAGTAACTTTTCACTCCGAGTCTCTTCCTGATGCAGGTCGTGCAGCACTTTCCCAGGGGCGTGCTGACGTGCTCACCCCAAAATGAGAAGCCGCATCTGCTACCTCTGCACCCTTCTAAAAAACAGTCTGTCAGCCTAACAGCCTCTGGAGTCAGTTGGCATACTCACTGAGCATCCACCTAAGCCATGCTTGGACTCTGTCAGAGATCCCTTTCCGATGCGAGTTCTGATTATTTTCATCCTTTCACTGCTGTGGTACCGGGGGAGCATGCAGGTGCTGCTGTGATTGCCTTGTTCTTAGACTCTTCTCTAGACATCTCCTACTTGTTGTTGTTAGCAGAGACACCAGGCTGGGCAGACATCTGGTCTGAGATAAGACAGTGGTGTTTTCCTATCAGTCAGGTGTTTGCTGTGGCTATGCGTGCAGTCATAGCAACTCCACAAACTCACTGCCTCAGCAAGTAGGGTATAGAACGGGTCATTTTCAGAGAAGTGCATTTTTACGTGGTGATGTGACATGAAGTCCTGTATCATGTTGCCACTATGGCCCTCCTTGGGAATGGATGCTTTCAAATTTGCTTACAGTGTCTTATCTCCCCTTTCATCGTCACTCAGATTTTCCCCTTCCTTACAAGAAGGACAGTAAAATGCTCCACTTGTAAAGTTACCTAGAAACCTGGCTACCTCCAGTGCTAACTAACATCTCAGTGTAATCAAATATCTTAGAGCTGACACAACACATTACCTGATGGATGTCCATTATGCCTGGTGCTATGGAGAGCAAGCTCTCTAGAATGCTTGCATCCTGCATAACAGAAATATCTCTTTTGACTCATTAGATTTGAGGATTTTGTTGGCATGGCCATTACTCTTCTGGGTGAAGGTGTATTTCTATCAATATTTCACATCTGGTATATTGGTAGATACAGGCAGAGATCTTAACTCCTCTCCAAGACTGTTGTATCCAGGATTTCTGCACAGATTTCCCTTTGCAATGTTTCGTTTTTCCTCACTGCTAATGGATTTAAGCAGGACTGTCAAGAAAGCTACTGCTAATATCATATGGTCCTAACTCAAAAGGTTCAGGAGCATCTTGGAATTTAGTTTTTGTACTTTCACATCAGGATCTCCATTTGTGCTGTACTGCCCAAGTCAATAAGAAGTTTCTTTCTCCTGAGTAAAAGAACATAAAAACACAAAAAGCTTTTCCAGGCTTCAAGCTTCCCTATTGTCCAGTCCAATTGCAATGGATAAATTAGGAGATTTAACAGAAAATAAGTATCACATATGTTAAAGAAGTACAGAGCAGAAGAACAATATACTAAACTGCCGTTTCTGTGTATAAGTTAATTTTTAAGGAGCCTATCTCAGGCAGGCAAGGCAAAACCATAATCTGACACCAAAACAATATCTCCCTAAACTTTTCAGAAAAAAAAAAAAATAGAAACCTTGTGCTTTTATTAGTTTTTTCCTCTTCTAAATTGTTTGTGGTTTTTATTCTTTGTTTGTTTGTTTTATTCTGTTTGTGTTAATATTCTTTCCATGATGGTGTCTATGTGAGAACTGGAGATAAAATAAGACAGATGTACTGACCATGGTTACCAAGGGAGCAGTTTCCTTAGCAATGGCAAAGCAGTTGTCAAAGCAGTCAATGTTCCTTCTCTCTCTCTCTCTCTCTCATATGACTTGTTTTTACTAGTTTGCATAGCTTGGTTACACAAACAGCTGATCGTAAACACCTTTCCCAAACTTCCGGGAGCAGGCAAACAAGGCCTAGGTGGGTAATTATTCGAGGATCCCAACCAGGTTCCAGTTCAGTGGCTACATGGAACTTTTTCTTTCATTTTATCATTTCTCAAAGAATGCAAGAGTCATCCAAATGGAAACGTAACCACATACTCCGCACCCAAATCAGAAGATATGTAAGTGGTTGAGTAGTATAAAATTGCCACCTGTCCAAAGCACCAGTCCCAGCCTCTTAGGGGTAAAGATGGCATGTCTGGATCGCATTTCCGGATGCCGCCTCTGCACTTGCCTCATGCTGCGAGCTTTAGAGCTGAACTCCCTCTCCAGACCTCGCTTCCAAAGCATATTCAGGCTCTTAGGGCCGGGAAGGAGCGGAGATGGGCTCATGCTGTTGTATGGGAGGTGTCAGCTCTAAAAGGATGATAGATCCCGTAAAATACTTGGAAAATATCTGTAACTCCAGGCACCCTGTTGTGCTCTGTGACCCAGGGAGAAATGTAAGTTTGCAACCATTGCCCAAACTAGAAACTATTAATCCTGAGCAGAATAGTCCTGAGAGCATCAGGGTAGTGATGCAACTCTTTCCTAGTATGAATTTTTTAGGTTAAATGATAGCTTATGACAAACATGTGATTGAAGTAGTGTTCTGTAAATAAGCTGGTAATGTGGGGACAGAGCTGCAGCAGTAGTCGCAAGAGGCACCATCTTTCATTCTGAGGCTCAGCCTTAGGAATCACATACTGTTTCCATGTCTCCACTTCCAATCAAGGGCAAGGCTGTTTCATATCTAAATAACAGCTAACTTCCTACTTGTAGATACTTTCAAGGAACTCCTTCCAGTTATAGGCTAGTAAATGACTTTTTTTAAAAAGTCATCCGTAAGCCATATGCTTTTTTGAAAAGCAATATTAGCATAACCTGGTACTATCCATTAGAGTGCTATGTACAGAGAGAAAATACTAATTGACCAGAATTCTTTTGGATTAATTCTCTGTGTTGGAAAATGCCATTTTCTTGACGTCATTGTTGTGATGATCCATGTTTTTAAATGCACTTTTAAAAAACATTTGCTATCAAATGGCACGTGAGAATTTGCAGATAATATAGTTTCCTTCTTCAACCTGTGGCTAAAAGTCATACATACTCACTTTCCAGCACGTTCTTATTTACTGCCTACAACAAATATGGATCTTTTTGTTCAGGTTGACTGAAATTTAATTAGACACTGATAAAGAGAAGGAAAAGTGCAGTGTACAGGCACATGGAATTGGTGATTGCCAGCGTTCCCTCCTGCTCCTCGCAACACGCAGCTCCACGCCACAGGGTAGGTTACCGAATACATCTGCGTTCCTCCTGGGGGCATTCATTTCATGACTGTAATATCCGTGATGCAGCACTTGAGGCAAAGTTAGGAGTTTCTTGAGCTTTGTTTACGAATACTCCTAGCTGGAATCTGACAACTTAGACAGGCAGACATAGAAAAAAGCTGGAAGTACAATATTAGGTAAAAGTAAAACTGTTGCTGGCCTCCAACGTATGACTTGTGTGCCCTTGCTTACAGCAGCGATACAGGGAGGGGGAGCAAGAAGAGGGTTAGAAGTACAGTGCCATCTACGAATGCCGTAAGCAAAACCTGTCTCTCGTCTGCCTTACTGGGAGAACTGCACAAAAGGGGGGAAAGGGCCATGGCATGTTTCTTACTTATTTCCCCTATTTCACACTGAGGCAATTTCAGATTCACAAAATCTCACAGTGCTTGAGAGGTCCATAAATACACAGAGTCCTTGGGAAAACCGATGTTTTTGTGTCCAGAAATGGGGCAACAAAGAGGAGAGCAAGGCAGAAGCCACGTAAGATCAAGTAATGAGATGCCAACTAATGAGATGCTTCTTCCTTTAGAAGAAGAGGTTCTGTGTGCATGTATGTTTGTGTGTAAAGAAATGGAGACGGTCTTCTTTCTTCTACACCCAGCATATAGGTATACAGCTTGCTGGTTTTCAAAAGCCTTTTGAGGACTTGAGGAAGGAAACGTTCATGGGAAAAAGCAGAGCAGGGGCAGTAGTTCTAGCTGATAGAGGGTGAGGGCAGCAGGGGAGGCACTCTGAGCTTGCTTTCTGCCAGGAGGAAAGGTTATAGTTTTAATTGTAGGGCGAATGCTCTGGAAGGTCAGGCAGATCGTGCCGAAGATCGTGCTGCAGCACACCCAACCACCCACCTATCCCTCCACAGCCCTTTTCTCCTGGAAACCAAAGATGAGCTGCAAAAGGTATGGGTACTCTGAGTGACTCAGAGAGGGGGGCTGTGGGGACGACCACCCAGTCCCTGTGTCCCAGATGCACTCCCACGAGGCCCTAAGTCGGCAACCCCGTCACCATACAGCAGGGACCCCCAATTCCAGCAGGAGAAGCTCTGCAGGTCCTCAACCTCTGGCCAAGCTGATTCTTGATGGTGCTGTCACTTTTCAATCAACTTTCTCCAAGGATACGTAGCCCAGAGTGTGTGCTACAGCCGCGGCTATTCCCATATCCGTCACCTCTAGGCTGCCCTGCCATAACTCCTCCTTACCCACGCACCAGTGCATTACGCACAAAGCGAAGGCACTTAAATCCTTCCCATCAGAGGCATGTAAACATGTATGTAAAGGCTTTGCAAAACTGAGGAATAAATGCAAAAGCAACATATTATTGAATGTGACTAGTGCCACTCACACAGACAGCCACAGCATTACAGGCGGCGAAGGAGGGTGGATACAGTAACAGCATCAGGCAGGAGCAGAAGCAAAGCTGTCCTTCTCTATAGCAGGGTACCACAACCAGCTCAGGAGCAAAGTAAGTTTTGCTGACAGGTTACATAAGAATAAACAAAACTAAAGCAATAAGAATCAAAAAGAAAAACCAGGCCATTTGCACCACGCTGAGATGGTTTTTAGATCTGACATTTCAACTGAATACAACTCTTGTTCAATTGCCTGAAGTCTAGCGATGAATCTCGGCCTCATTGTGTTTCATGGTGTTTGCTGCTTTGCTTGCATCGTTACTTGGAGCTCAAAAAAGGAGGCTTTTGTTGTTGTTGGTTGGGATTTGTTGGTCCAGGAATGTGAAATGTTTGATACTTACCGTGAGTTAGCGTAGATATACCCCAAAAAATGTCTTTAAGTTGGAGTGGGATTTAAAAATGTGGGGGCTTACAGGAATGAGAGAGGGAAAGAGGAAGAGGAGGGAAGCCCAGCACAAACTATACATTCATTTATATTGATCACTGCGGGGCCGAGGGCATGGAAAAGGTGTGACAGGAAAGAGTTTGGCTTTGACTGTGTTGAGTTTAAGATATTGATGTGCCATCAGCTGTGAGAGCTCAGACTTACAGCACATCACAAGACCAGATTCCAGGAGAAAGAGCCAGGATGAAGTGGTGCAGCTGAATTATCAGCAGAAATGGGACAGATAAACTGAAGTGAAAGAGTAAAATCATCTTAAAAAGAGAGGAAAGGATGGAGTGCATTAACCAATGAGTGAAGTGCGGAAAAAGGAAAAACTGAAAAGCAAAAACAGTCTGCAGCTGAGCTATAGAAACCACAGCTTGCAAAAACAAGAATGCAGCAAAAGAAGGCAAAATAGTATGGGACCTACCTGAAGACAAAAGCTGCAGGAAAAAGAAGTGCATGATGACGAAGGAAAGCTAAAATCCATGAAACCTAACAGGCGTTTTAGGGCTCAAATCCCTGAAACCTAGCAGGCATTTTAGGGCGTTGTGCTGATATGAGAAAGACGGATGATGAGTTACAAAGCAGCCAGCTGAGACGTGGATGCAAAGAAGTCAATACGCCCAATATAGACAACTCTGTTCAGGTGGGTCCTGGCACAGTGTTGGGCCTGACTTAACGGTTCAGAGTAGAGAACTCAATCTGCGTCATTCCTAATGCTAGTGCAGTTCCACCCATGTACACAAATTTGT